>NC_141150.1:102666282-102976073 GCF_053477565.2 Lygodium microphyllum | reverse complement strand
CCAATGTTTTTGAGCCCTTTCTTTGCTGTTTTGGCCTCTTTTCAAGTTGATTTTCAAATCTTCCCCCTTAAATAACTTTTTGTTTGTCTTCTCCCCACTCTCTAAGAATTTTAATACAATAGCTTGTTTCCTATCAACAAAATAGAGAGAAATAAAAAGCTTAGAAAAATAACAAAGAGAAAACTCCAAAGAGAGAAATGTTTAAAGGGTTGTGCCCATAACCTCTCCTATACAAGGCAAGCTTTCCACAATTACTCTATACACTATACACAAGTTAAAAATGATGCATTTTAAGGTATTTTGTAGCAACTACTTTGTACCAAACCATTTTTCGGCTACCATTTTTTGGTAATCACCTTTTGATGGGCTAGGTTTAGATTTTTGATTGGGTTTTACTTATTGGGCAGAGTTTATTTTCTTAAAAAGTAGTGATCATGATCACTTGCAAGTGTCAGGTGCAATTTGGATCATAGATCTCAACTCTCCAAGGTCTTTAAGACCCCATGGAAGATACTATTGAGTCTCATCTAGATTTCCACCTAGTTTTGAATAATATGATTTATCCATGCAGTTTGGTTTCCTAGATTCTTGTCCTTGTTATCAATTACATTCGACCATCTCACCTTACAATGTTGAGAGTGATGCTAGGCTCTAATAACTGGTATTTTCCCATTCATCATAGTCAAGATAACGGGGCTTCTTGAATCCTCTTGCCATGTTAAAAAGTGCTCACATACATGAGTACTCATAACTCATGTTTGTAGGCTATACAGACGTCCCTTATCTCGTTTTTCTCATCCCTGGAAGTGAATGAATGATTGAATGCACTTTCGATATTTGAGATCACTGTCAATTGTTACTATGACTTTGGATTGATCTTAGTACGACTTTGGATTAATAAGGTCACTAGGCTAGATTTTCTCAGTGCTTTGCATGAGTGTCAGTACACACACCCACACCCACACCCACACGCGCACGCGCACGCGCACGCACGCACGCGTGCACACACGCACACGCACGCACACGCACATGCACACACACGCACACACACGCGCGCACGCACACGCGCGCACGCGCACACACACACACACACACACACACACACACACACACACACACACACACACACACACACACACACACACACACACACACACACACACACACACACACACACACACACACACACACACACACACACACACACACACACACACACACACACACACACACACACACACATATATATATATATATAGAGAGAGAGAGAGAGAGAGAGAGAGAGAGAGAGAGAGAGAGAGAGAGAGAGAGAGAGAGAGAGAGAGAGAGAGAGAGAGAGAGAGAGAGAGAGAGAGAGAGAGAGAGAGAGAGAGAGAGAGAGAGAGAGAGAGAGAGACGTTGACATGGTATATGTGGCTAGCAAGGTGCCATGGGTAGGCAACCAATGGGTAGGGTCAGTGTGGGTATGTAGGTTGCTGGTTGGGGGGTGCCATGTGTCATTGGGGTTCCAAGTGTTATAAAATTCTAAAACTTAGAAATTGACTTATCAAATGAGCACATGTCAAGTTTTACAATGTGAAGAGGACTAAAGTAACCACAAAGTATTAAAATCATATGTTATGGTGCAAGAATAAACGCATAACATAAATTTCCAAGCTTTCAAAATATGATGAAAAAGAATGGATATTATGACATTTATTTGATGTTGCAATGTCACACATTGTTAGAGGCTACATAAAGAAAAATTTATGATACAAGACTAATAACTCCCATCTTCCATAAACAAGTTAGCAAAAACCAATTTTGATGAGGGTTGGACCTTGTACCTACAAAGCCATCCATAACACTGGGTTAGTAAGAATGAACATATCATAATGGGATATATATGTCAATAGTTCAACATCGGTTGTCATCCCTCACATTGATCTTAGTCACCAAACTTGAGAAGAAGATGAAGAGGACATGTTTGTCTTGTAGCATGCATTGATAGCCACACTAGTAAGAAATTATACAAGCTTCATGAGAAAATGGATATGGTGACCCATATAGACAGGTGCCCATATAGGGATCCTGGCAATGTAAAATAGTCTTGCCATGTACAACAAATATAGAAATGCCCAGTTTTACATAAATAATAATGTTTTTTTTACATAAAGCACCTAATGCTACCATCAAGTTTTAGTGGAATTGATGGGATATGTATCATAAAAAGACATAAATTGCATGATATACTCCATGATCCTTATCTTCTTGAGCTAGAAAACCAATTTGTCATATTTTCTAAGGTGTGAGTAGCTATCCATGTTTACTTTCTTGTTTTTTAGACTTGCATAAGTGAAATGGTAACTTGTATTACAGGAGATAAAAGATCTATGAGCATAGAGATATGTGTGAAGGATGCTCACTTAACACTGAAATGGGTTTTTTAGGCTTAGCCATTTTTTGAGTAATTAGGAAAATCCAAGCCTTAAACATAGGGCCATTATAAGAGTACTTTTTCAATGTATGTTAATAGTCTTATGTTATTCAGATCAAATAGAGCAATCTTGGATTCATTTAGATAATCGACATAATAGAGATGAGATGCTTATTTTTTCATAGGTGATCAGACGAGTAAACTAATATAAAATACCCATTGTTCCATAACATGGATTATTATTGTTGTTTATGCTCAAGGGTTTGTGAAGAAAAAATATTGACATTTCTATTTGGATGCATGTAATATTAGCATTGGTTTATTTATTCCAAACAAGTGCAACTAATGGGTGCCATACATACAACTGCTCACTTTATGATAATCATGGTAATGAAACATATGCATTATATCACGAACTACTACTAAGAGATGAACCACAAAAGTAGTATTATAAGCTTCATTTCAACGAAATAGAGGTGTATTATTATCATTTCATTGCATGACAAATGCTCATGGATGCATATCATCAAGAAAAGGGAAAGGTTAGTCATAAAAGCATCATTACCAAGTTGTATATATACATCAAGGTACTCACCAAGATATAAGAAAAAAAGGGAAAGATTATTTGTAAAAGTGTCATTAACATATTGCATATACAAATTAGGACCTCGTGGGTCTATATAACATCATTTATCATGATGTCTTACCATGTCTTTTTACCAAAGGAGATGATTAGGGTAATACATTGAGGCCTAAAAATAGATTACCTTGCCTTGAGTTATTACAAGCAACTATGCTCATTAAAAGCCCATCAACGATACTACCATTGAGTTAGTTGATGGGATAGGAATGCCTTAATGCCTTGTACAATGATCTCAAGAGATTTTTAATCACTAAAGCAAGGTAATAAAAGCATGATACTTGAAGGGCACTCTTGTTGTTATTGCTTTCTTCTTTATAAAGCACAACCCTTATTACCAAAGTAACATTCTCCCCTCTTTGCTCCCCAAACTACTACCATTCTAGTACTAATAATTAATGGCAACATGTCTCCTCTTCCCAATTCTAGTTAACAACATTTCCACTTCTCAAGTTTTCAACTAAGGTAAATAGTTTGTTTCTAAACTCCCTCTTTCTATAATCTCTCTACATGAAAATCTAATTATCCTCCTAGAATTATGGTTCCTATTATTTTTTGAAAAAATACTCAAGGCAGAGTGATAGCCCCTCCCACAAGCACCAAAGAAAGCCCAAAAACCAGGGATTAATCCTGCAAAATCTATGTTGAAGGTTGAACCTTCAATCTCAAACCTCTCTCTTTCCAACACATAAGGCATGCAAGAAATATGCATTCTCCTCATCCTCACTATCTCCCTCTTCCATAGATAAAAGCAAGAAGCCACACAAAGAAAAAAGCAAGAGTTATGCCCAAAGAGAGAGAGAGAAAGCTAAGTGTGAGGGAGATTATAAGGAGAGAGCAAACAGTTACAACTCCCAAAACCAACCCATCACATAACTCTTAAAAGCATTGAATACATTTGACCCTTACAACATTAGAAATCTCTAAGCTTTGTTCACATGACAAATCATTCACTTTTGTTGGCTTTCATACATTGTACACTGTATAGAGTATATTGAAATATATTTTTGCCACTAAAAAGACATAGAGAAGATAGATTCGAGACCTTTTTTGGTGTAGAATCCTCTTTGCTACATTATATTTTGCACATATTTGGGCTTCATCACAGAGTATAAGGTCTAGTCCTAAGATCTAAAATATACTACTTGCTCTCTCTCCCTCTATCTATCTCTCTCTACCTCTCTTTCCTTTTCTCTCTCTACATACACATGCACTCATACTTTTCCTCTCAATTTTTCAAAAATCTAGACTTAATGAATTAGTCATTTTCTAAAGCACTTTTTTGAAATATTTTTGACAAATGCTATGTCTAAAATATATAGGAATTGGATTTTTAAAAAACCCATGTAATACGTTTTATTGTTCTCATCACAAGCTCTATTAGCTCATATATTATAGGCTTATTTGCAATTGCAATTGTATCAAATCATAATTTGAGACACAAGGCAACATCTACCACAAGAATCATGTCTTCTTTGGCTTCAAATTATGTATTATTCACATGGTGTGAAAGGGATGACAATCAAGGTGGTTCCCCGACACTTGCAAACCGATGACACATTTTAGTTCTCGCTAACTAGTGTCTTTGGTTGATTTTGCAGAAAATAGAATCACCTCTTTGGCATGTATTTATTACCTTAGATTTAAAAATGCAATTTCACATACTAAAAATGTGGTAAAAAGCAAAATTCATTGTGCTACAAGACTTTAATGTATATTCCTAAAATCGAGAATGGTTCACTCCTCTATTTCACTGAAGAAAGATATGTAGTATACAGTTGGCTACTAGAAAGAATTGAATCAACTCAAGTTTTTGGGCTTATTTTCATAGACATCAGATTTCTTTAGCACCATATAGGGGTAAGGTATGGCCATGGATGTCCTTGTATGATCAATACTAGAATCCTTAATGAGGATCACAACAATTGGAATGGATTCTAGATAAAATACAATTGGGATCTTTGAGGGATATGCCATATCATTCTACCTTGTGGGCCAAAAGCCATCCTTTGTTCCCTTAGAAAAATTTATGATTAACTTCATTGATGGCTTTTTGATAAAGACTAGTATTGTGTTGAAGACGCTCCTATGATATGTGACTAAATTTTTCAAACATGATACATCTTGGGGTAAATACTAATGGCCAATAGTCGGGCAAGCATCCCTTGTATAGGTACATATTGTGCATAATACTATATAAGTGATGATAACAAAGAATATGGGTACCATTCATAGTACCCGCAAAACTCTTATGTGATTCTCTTTCACAACGCTCTTGCACTACATAGCTTCTAACTTGCATCCCACCATTGCTTTCCTCTCAATTGCTATCAAAGTAGCATTTGGCATTTGTGGGAGCTTATGATTGGAGTGAGAAGTGCAAGGAGCAAAGTTTTTTTGTGAAGATTGAGGATTTAAGCTTCTTCTTCAACATTGGTGATTGTTGCTATTTTCATCTTGTTAGAGGTATTGTTCCAAGCTCTACGTCTAAGTCTAGTCTTGAGGAGCCATTGAGACTTGATTTGGGGGCTGCATAGTCTAATTTGATTGTATTTAGGTAGCCATGAGTGGCTAGGATTGAAGAAAAATAGTTTAGTTTTGGATGCTCAAGAAGAGGTTTTGGTTCATACCTTTTATGCATGCAAGCACAAGGTCTACTTAAGCAAGGGGACAACCTGCCATTTGGAAGTAGGGGGATTGACTTGCCAAAAGAACATGGCTTAGGTAGGGAGTTTGAGCAACGCCTTTAAGTAGGGGGACCTGCCACAATTTATAAACAAACAAAAGGAATGAGAGAGAGACTTTATGGTTTGTTGAGATCACAATATCTATGGACTATGTTGCTCATTCGGATGCACGAAGAGGTTGTTTATGATGAAAATGACCTATACTGATATATTTTGGTGCTTCGAGTTTCTCACATTATTTTTCCACATTTTCTCATGCCATGGAAGCTACAATGAGTCTATTTTATTACATAAATTAATTGTTGTAACCTTTGGATTAAGGTAGATTGAGCTAGAATTAGTTTCACACTATAGAAACAAGAGATATGTGCATTAGAGGTTGTTTTACTTAAGACTAACAGCCAAAGAATTCCAAAAAAGAATTTCAAAAAGATGGTATATGCTAAAAGTGCTCAAACTATTTTGGTGTTGCTTTTATGTTTGGTCTTGTAGTTGACTATATCTTGGTTGGTTGGTATGCATTTATCTCATCTTTGGGATCTTAATGCTATTTTAAGCATTGTTTGGCTTTGCAAGTAGTTAGATTGCTATCAATTGGTCTCTCTTGAGCTATAGTTGAGTATAGTTTGGGCAATAGCTTCTTGAAGGGTGAGAACTGAGTGAGTGGTTGAGAGGGAGAGTATGAGATTGAGAGTAAGGGACCATTTGGATAAGCTGTTCTCCATTGTTTTCTTGTCTTCTTCTCTTTCTTCTCCTCTCAATAGTTGAAGGTAAATGCATGAATGCTTGTAGATTGGGGGGGTGAGCTAAATGCATCTCAAGCTCCTTGTGAAAACAAAAAGAACCCCTAAGTCACAAACAGAGCATTCGTGAGATAGGATGTTCTACTTTGTTTGAATAATGGTTTAGGGTCATTTGAATCTAATAAAATTGGGAATAGCCATAGGTTTGGTGGACTTTTTTTTTTTGGGTTTTTCACTTCACATGCACACACACAAGCATGCATGCATGTGCGCACGTACACATATGCTTTCATATAGGAAAAAGTAGTTCAACATATTCAAAATTTCATCAATAAAAAGAGATACATTACATCCACCAACTCAACGATCCTAGCATTGATGGAGAAAATGCTAATTTGAATAACTATAATATTGTAAGTTAAGCCTCCATACAAACTTTGATCGACTTCTAGACTAGCAACAACCATTAGAGGGACCACCAACAAGGCTAATGTAAAAAGAAGAAGGAAGATATAAGACAACTCCACCTACATGACAAATGCGGATGCTTGAAATCTATCTTGAGCCATTTTGAATGTTGGTCCTAATTTTTCTTTGGAAGGCATCACAGAGAATGATTTTGAAGATCGAAGTAGTGTATATACATGAGATACAAAAACTGAAAGAGTGGATGTGAACCAAAGAATTCTTGGAAGGTTATTATTAATGGGGAAGATGTTACTAATTCTATAGAAGGTACCGAATGCTTACACCTAATAGCTTGTTGAATGGTTTGTCAATAGAACTCCCCAAAAGATTCAAAGCTAATTTGAATCATAATGTTTGCTTGGAAAAATATCTAAGAAAATGATGATTCAAGCTGGCTAACCTAATGGATAAAAAATGTAAAAGTTAAATTATAGCAATATAGATGCAGGTTGAGACATACACTTGTTAGTGATTAGTTATGAAAGATGCACTACAATGTATTTCTCTAGATTTAAAGACAAATATAAGAGTTTTTAATCATGGAAAAAAGGACAAAATATGATCAAAATTATGGTATAGACAAAAGAAAAGTAAATCTTATCTCTTAGTATACAGGATACACAATATTGAGTAAACTAGCTAAACTTTAGCATTAATAATAAGCTTAGTTAAAATATTAAAAAGTTAAAAGAGTTTTGTATGTAATTGCAAGCTGTCCCCTTTATTTTCTTGATGAGAATAGAGCGAGAATAGAGTAGTGGAGAGACTAAAGTTTAGATTATAGTTTAAAAAGAAGCACTTGCATCCTAGCAAGAATGTTGATGTATCCTAGTTTCTCATGAAAATCTAATAATTTTTTTTATTTTTGGGGGTTTTCCATTTAGACTATGTATCTACTTGTGTATCTGAGTATATATGCGCCTATATGGATGCATTTTATGTATGTGTGATATGTGTGTGTGTGTGATCGTAAGTGTGGATAGTTTGGAGGATTTTTGTATGAAGAAGGGTCACTTGAAGATGTCAATGATTATGGTAGTTAAAGTTGAAGAGAAGATCTACATGATGTTTTGAAGATGGACATGTAGTGGAAAACTCTCATATCATTTAAAAGTTTGTTTTGTCATTTTCTTAATGATTGATTGGTTAATGGATCACTATGCTTTCCTTCCATTCCTTTCTTAGAACTAGGTTATCTTGAAGATTCAATTGGGTTAATGTTATTGTTGGTGCTAATAAACTCAAGATGAAAGGATGAATATTTAGAAGGGTTTTATTCTAGCCCTTTTTAAGGTCGTGTGAGGACACTCCCTAGCTAAGTGTAGGGATGTGTTTGTATGCTTGAAATGATTGATTTTTGGGTTTTTTGGAGATCTATAGCCTTTTTAATGTATGATAATGAGGGTTGTGACCCTTTAATGAGTGATTTTGAGAGTTTTGGGATGAGTTTGATTTGATTGAATATCTTTAAAAAGCTCATTGTTGTTTTTTTAAATTTGAAATATTATGATGTGTTTTGTTTGATAACTATTGGGTTTTGTATATACTTTTCTTTATCATAGTTGAGCCTTGTTTTTCTTCTATTTGAGGTCTTATGATTCTGAATATATGTGTTTGGATATTATTTGAGATCTCTTTTGATGGTTTTGATTTGTTGATATGAGTTTCTTAGTCTTCTTTTTACCTTCCATAGCTTCTTTGAGCTCTTCTATGCTTCTATAGCCTTCTACATGTGTTTTTGGATTCTATATGATGGATTAGTAGTTTTGAAATAAATTTTTTTCTTTGGAAAGAGGATAATAGAAGCTCTCTTTTTCTAGTCTAATTGATGAAAGTAGCAGCAACTAAAGATTAGAATTAAAGACTTGATGTGACAATGATAGTAAGTTAAGTGCATAGAAAAATCTTTTCTTTTAATGAAATAAATTGTGCATGTTATAAAACAAGATAAAATTATTTAGAAAAATCCAATATTTATACATAATCCATTAAAGGACCATTCGATAACTAGGATAGGCCCACCTAGAGAAAGAAGGTACGATCCTTATTCAAGGGAACAATTACAAGGGTCTATTGATCCTTTCCTCAAAAAATACCATATTAGAGAATTTGGGAATCTCCCAAGTTCCACTTTCAAATAAGGAGTAAAAATTTGATCAAGTAGCTAAATCTTAATCCCATGTTTGAGAGTGGGACTTGGGGGGATTGTATATAGGGAAGATTTCACCTTCAAGTAAAGGCACACGATTTGACCATGTGTCCAAATATTAATCACATCAAGAATTTCCAAACTTTATTAAAATTCCAAAATTCTTGAATATGTGATTAAAATATTCAAAACTTAAATCCTTTAAGAAACACGATACATCTTTGATAAATTACTTAGTATCGATCTCTAAATGAGTATGTTCTAGGAAGACCCCGAAGTCTTGACTTAGCTTTCCTAAAGTGAGCCAAGACTTATCCTACTTTTGATCGCCATCTTGTTTATGGTTTGATAGTGCTTGCAAAAGATTGGATGATGCCTTGTAAATATATGTTTGTATTGTGCAGTTTAGGATCCAAATTGAGTCTTATTCACAACAATAAAAAAGAAAGAGTCAATCTAGACCTTCCCCAAGGCTAGCTCTACAGAACCCTACACCAAGGGGGTTGGTTGTTTTTTAAAGTTGCCTTAGAGAGCTCAGATTGGCCCCTCTGGAAAGGGATCACTACATAGGGAAGCTATCCCTTAGGCTTCTAGGAGCTACCCAACCCCTGTATGATTCAGGATGGAGTTTTTGAGAGACTTGTTACTAGTTAATGGCAAAAATCTTGGTGGAAATAAGAACTTCGGGATGTTCTTCCATATGGGTGGAAGGTGGAATTATATAAGACTCTTCAAGATAAATAAAAGATATTTTTCAAAGGATTGCTTTTTTTTTTTTGTGTATTGTGATCCAAAATTACATGATTGAGCCAGGTGCTCTAAAAGATTAATTAGATAAGCTCATTTTTCATGTTCAAATAGAATCATGATAGGTAACTAGTTAACTAAGTTGACCGATTGAGGGAAGTAGGAGGGATAGATTCTCAATGGATTCATCCTGAGGCAAGGTGTTCTCGGTGAGCCAAGAGCTTCTTCAAACTTGATACATTAGTTGGAAAGTAAACGTTGGCTAAGTAGAACATTAGCTCGAACCTTGACTCTATGTCATTTAAGGGAACTAGAGTGAGGCTATCCCCTTTGGGAGAGGGGTTGATATACGTATACTCCCACTTGTTTCTCACTCTCCTTGAACCAAGTGTGACATGAGTTAGCTTCAATTTGAGTGATCTAGTGCAAGCAAATGCTCAAAGATTGATGCTAGAAAAATCAATATCTAACTCGCTTACTTTAGAAACATGGATTCATATAGATCCTTACGTGTTACAACCAAAACGTTTCATTGCAAAGTGGACTTAAGAGAGCCTAAGCAATAAACCCATGTTACTCTAAGGAGTGTTGGTTAGCTTTGCATAGGAAAAGCTACTTTTTGATAGACCACTAAATTGTGCTATTGAGAATTTCTCAATTAGGCGTGTTACGTATGGTGGTACTAAAGCGTAAATGGAGCTATGATTATGTGGCAAAAACTTATGGAAAAGATGTTAACCTAAGCTAAGGATTCAAGAAGTTTTGTCGTACAAATGTGGGTGTGCTTTGGTAGAGCATGGAAGCTTGGGGTCATTTTCTTCCAAGCCATGTGCACATTGTTGATACACTCCTCTAACTATGGATGGAGGAGAGAGGTAATGTGTATCTTGGACCGATTGTACGATCCATCCCCAATGTATCGAGAAAGAAAGTGGGTTTGGGATGGGCATTATTATTACATAGATGCCAATCGTTTCCACTACATCTAGAAAATCTTAAAGAGAAATCAATGGATGGAGAACCTTGTTGAGAAATGTGCAATCACATCCACTATAGCCTCTTTGTAAGGAACAACAAGGCAAAGAAACACATTGCAAATAAAGCCTTAGACTAGGTCACGTATGCATGGTTGATTAAAACCACAGTTGGTGAATACCATGGTCACTTTCCACCTTTTTCCACCTACCAATACCACCTAACTACTGTGAGCTTATAAAAGGCACTCATCCCCACACTCATTTCATCAGTCATTATCATTCAGTTGTACTTGCATTATGCTTGGATAATATCAATTGTTCTTCTTCGTCATTACTTATGCCTCATTATGATTGTCTATTTGCTCATTTGTGATCCACCTTAGCATGCATCCTCAATATTTTAACAAACCTAAAGGCATAATTGCATTTATATTCTTTCCATCAAGGAGAAATCCCACTTTGTACCTCGCACTTGAGCTATTCACTAGATCACTATGTTTATGATAAAGTGACAAGAGTAATCCCGGTCGACAAAATGTTAGTACAAGTCTTTTTACATCACCATGGATTCCACATAGAAGGTCTCCTTGACCCTACTTTATAGAACAAGATTTTGAATATTCATTAGCTATAGATAAAGGAGTAGGTTTCAACCCATGTAGCAAAGCATCGGGTGTAGCAGCAATCTCTATGAGTTGAGACATGCTAGACACGGTGGATTTAATGCAAAAATCCACGATTCTTTTGGGAAGTCCATAAATATATTTTTCACTTTCTCATGAAGGGGTACGGGGCGATAAGAAGTAATAGGTAGCAATGCATCCCAAAACTTCTTATTATATTTCTCCAAATTCTTACATTCCTCAACATCCAACTTATTGCAAGCTGTCATGATGTCCGCCTCAAAGGTACTTGCTGTCAACCAATTCGATGCAAACATTTTCTTGAATTGTACTCACATTAATGGTGCTCTACCTTGCATCAAAAGAGTGGACCACCACTGTAATGCATTCCCTTTCAAGAAAGTGGTTACCTTTCGAATCTTTGAGGACTCGATGAAGCCCCCCTTGAATACATTGCATCAAATTGTTGAATAAAAGTCAAAGCTTTTAGCCTATCTTGTGCACCACTGAAGGACTCAAACTTCATTGCTTTTCCACCCTCATTATAGTCTTTTGCTACCCCCTTTGGATATCAAGTTGTCATATACTAGCTGTTGTAAAAAGGGTGCATTTAATGAATTTACGTCAAAACCAACACCAAATAGAGCATTTGCATAAGTAGCATTCATTTCTTGAGTCCCATAAGCATTTTGAGGGTGTAAATGCAGTATCAAACATGCTACCTTGTGTTCCTAGCATCAAACTAATGCTACCATACATAGGGATTTACATATTTTCAACCATACCTGAATACATTGAAATGATGCATTGGTTGCTACATATGATAGGGATTTTTGCCATACATTCTCGTATGTGGTCCCTATCCAACCATAGCATGAAAAATCGTGCTTCCACCAAACTATCATGGCAGCCTCATCATAGCATACATACTCTGTTGGGGGCAAAGGCGCCTCCGCCTAGCCGCCCGTGTATTACTACACTGATAGTCACTGCCATTGCACACTGCAGGTGGCGAGCGCCTGTCACCGTCACTTTATTCATTATTCTTTTAGTGACAATTTGAATAAAGGAAGGCCCGGTCATACATTGTGACTGTTGGAGTTTCCATTTCTTGTCTCTCTCTTTCTTGCTCTTGCTCTCCCGCCATAGCTCTCGAGTGTAAAGCTTCGATCCTTCTCACTTTTCAACTGGTATTAGAGCACGGCTTCTGACTCTTGAGCTTGGCTCGTGGCATTCTCAGCTTCCCATTGACTCCCCACTCGCATTGGGTCTCCTTCCCGGCAGCCCCATAGCTCATTCTCTTGAGCTCCCGTCACTCCCCGGTTTTCCGAGCTTCTTCCCGGCCTATTGAGGCACCATCAGGGCATTTACATTGAGGTATTGCTTCATTATTTTAGAGTTTTACTTCAGTCCACAGGTTTAGGTAAACAGGGTTTTCACAAGTTGTGGGCAGCCATAGCTCACACCTCTTGGAGCTTCCTTCACTTGGATCTTGCTTCCAGCCTATCAAGGCTTGCTAAGGCTTGGTGTAGGCCTTCTTTGGCTCCCATTTGTGCCCCCTTTGGAGCCTATTGTTGATATGTGGGACCGCAGACCCCCCCCAGCCAGCTCACGTTTTTTTGGCGCATGTTCAAACTCTGGCCCAAAAATCATTCTTTTTGTCATATCTCGAGCATTCGGAACCCGATTCAGGCAAGCTAAGAGTCTAAGTTGGGGTTTTGCACGCTCTGGACACAATGGTGATGTCAGATTTGCCAAGTTCTGATGACAGAATATTCTGCAACAGATTTCAAGTCTGAGATAGCATGTATTTGTATGCATATGGCTTATGTGATGCTTCTACTGATGTCGATTGATTTGGGGATTGAAGCTACATGTAATGCTATGATTTTGGCCTGATTGCAGGGCTGGAAATACTCAGTTTATAACAATAAATGATGTTGAATACTCTTGGGCTGAAGCTATCTTTCATGCTTTGACATATGCCTATTGGTTCCGTATGTATGTCTTGGGATATGCTATGATGTATTGATCATCGACGGACGACTTCAAGCTTGTTATTGGATCCAGATGCTTTTGGAAGCTTGAGCTTATTTCAGCCGTACTTATTGACATTGGTTTATGCTTGACAATGGTCAGTGCTTTGACAATTACATGCTCTTTGGGTACATGCTTACCGACGCCTACGGCTTGATGCATTTGTCTTGGCACAGTGTACCATGTACTTGTTGAGCTTCAGTGCTCTTTGAAGACTTGACTTGGATTCTCATTTGCTATTCCGGAATTTTGTATTGGATGTCACTTTGGTTGTTAGAGATATTTATTGGGATGTATATCTTGCTCATGGATGCTACCTACAGTTGCTTTGTAGTCGTCATGCTCTTGGGATGCTATTGAGGCATTGTCTTGGTTACCTGTCTCTTTGGTACTCTGACCTGGTTTGATTGAGCTGTTGAGCTCGTTTATCCGCCTCTTGTGCCAGTGGGAGCATCTTGTATGCTTGACCGACATTGAGTAGGAGGTTTATGCTATTTTGAGCATTTTGCAGATACTTGAGACTTTGGGATCTCTAACACTGAAATGTTGCATGGTTCATGCAAGCACTGATATCTTGGAGTTGCTTTTGACCTGAGCTTGGGCTTTGCACTTTTGTAAGCATACACCTACTGGTGTCAGGTCTTGCCAGTGTTATGTATACTTTGCCCTATTGTCCAGGGGGTATGCCTACTCATTGACGGATGCTTTGATGACATGTTTGGGTGTTTGCTCAGGGTCTTGATGACTATTTGGTACTGATTTATGCCTGTTTATGGTTGGTCATGCCTTGGTTGTGATTTATTTACGGGGTGCAATGATTTGGTCAGAAATTGACTCAGTACCTTGTTGTCATTTATTGCAGCAAGCATATAACTCCGGATTGACATGGATTTTTCATGCTGAAATATTCTGAAATGATATACTTTCACTAGTACTTGGTGGGCAACAGCTTTGGTTGCACTTTTCTCGCCATTTTCTCTTGATTTTGGTGATTTTTTGGTCATTTTCTACAGTAAATAGCAAGCAGTTTTGAACTGCCTACAGTCTTCTAGCCTGCATTATGGCGAGTTCATCCACTGATCATGCTATTTTCAACATCACTAAGCTTGATGGTATGAATTACTCTTATTGGAAGAGCCAGATTTGGCAGGTATTGGTGCAGAAATCGCAGATCAAACCTTTGAGGTTGAGCATGCATCCGCCTGCAACTATGCCAGATGAGGAATGGCTTGAGCTTGATGAGTTATGCAAGTCCACTATTGTGTTATCTCTCACAGAACATGTTCATTACAATGTATTTGAGGAAGAACAGAGTGCATGGCAGTTGTGGGATAAAATCAAGAATCTATGACAAGAAAAGTCCAGCGAGTCAGATGTATTGGCTGAAGCAGCTTATGGATCTGCACATGAAGGATAATGTGACTATGTCTGCTCACTTGAGCCAGTTCCATGCTATAATTAAGAACTTGACTTCGCAAGACATCACTTTTACAGAGGATGTCACTTCTCTTTTCTTGCTTGGTACTCTTAATGAGTCATGGGATGTATTCCACATTGCATTATGTGCATCTACTGCTACCTTGAAATTATCTGTTGTTGAGAGTGCTCTTCTGCAGGAAGAGGTTAACCGTAAGAATTTGGATGCCTCTCGTGTGTCGCATGCTATGACAATTAGAGGCTGGAATGATGGATATGGAAAGCATGGCAGTGGCAGTGGCCGTGGACGGAATTCTTAGAAATCTTGATCCAAGTCTCGTGGGAAGTCACCTAGCAAATCTCATGGCAGGAATGCAGATGTTACTTGTCACCATTGTAGAAAAAAGGGCCATATCAGGCCACAATGCCATGAACTGCGCAATGAAAGGCACAAAGATAAGGGGAAAGACAAAGTCCAGGATAAGTCTTCTGATCGCAGCATAGTGCCTGCAAAGTCCAGTGTTAAAATTGAAGAGATCAATGTTATGCAGCCTAAGGATGTTGATGATGATGATTATATCCTTGTAGATTCTTCTAGTGCTTCGTGGATGACAGAGATACACTCTATGTATGCACAGTGTTGGCTCTTGGACTCAAGTGCATCCTTTCATGTGACACCTTGTCGAGAGTGGTTTCATTCATATCGTATTGTTTCGGGTTCTGTGCACTTGGGTGATGGTGACAGCTCTCTTGATATTGTGGGCATTGGTGATGTTAGGCTGCAGTTTCCTTCTGGCAGTAGTTTTGTTATGCAGGATGTACATCATGTACCTGCTTTGACACGCAGTCTCCTGTCAGCTGGACAGCTTGATGACGCAGGTTATCATGTATCTTTTGGAGACTCTGCATGGAAGATCACTCGTGGCAGACTTGTGATTGTGAGAGGTGCCAAGGCTGGCAGCCTCTATCCCTTGATTGTACCCGCTTCTTCCCTTGATCATGTTTTGTCTGTGGATTTTATCCCACATGTATCTCTTTGGCATGCCCATTTGGGCCATATGTCTTTGAAGGGAATGAAAATAATTTCTGGTTTGCAGTACTTACCGCCCCTTGATTATGCATGTTTTGATTCATGTGAGCATTGTCTTTATGGCAGGCAAACTAGGTTGACGCATAAGAAGTCTGGTAGGCCACGCATCAGTGAGCCCTTGGCATTGGTACATTCGGATGTCTATGGGTCCATGGCTTGTCAGTCTATGGGTGGTGCAAAGTATTTTGTTACGTTTATAGATGATTTTTCACAGAAAGTTTGGGCTTATCCCATTAAGCTGAAATCCAATGTCTTGGATGTGTTTCAGAGATGGCTTGCATTGGTTGAGAACCAGTCTGGGTATAGGCTAAAATGCCTAAGAACAGATAATGGGGGTGAGTATGTCTCACGTGCTTTTGAGCAGTTATGTGATGAGAGGGGTATTAAGCGTCAGTTGACCGCCCCCTACACCCCCCTAGAATGGTTTGGTTGAGCGGATGAATAGAACCATCCAGGAGCGTATATGCAGTATGCTTAGCCATGCAGGCCTACCACAGAGCTTTTGGACTGAGGCCGTTAGTACAGCTGTGAATGTCATAAACAGATCACCTTCTAGTGGTTTGGATTTCCAGGTTGCAGAGGAGGTATGGACTGGAAAACCTCCCTCTTATGCCCATCTCCGTGTCTTCAGATGTGAGACATTTTGCCATGTGCCCAGGGACAAGAGAAGTAAGCTGGATTCTAAGAGTGTTAAATGCATTTTCCTTGGTTATGGGGATGCAGGTGAGATGGGTTACCGTCTCTGGGATCCGCAGGCCTGGAAAGTCATCTGTAGTCATGATGTAGTCTTCCATGAAGACAAGATGCATAGGCAGCCTGAGAGAGATGTTGAGATCCGTAGGGTCATATTTCAGGAGGAGCCGAGAGCTCCCGCACAGCCAATTGGACAGCCTACAACTGCAGCAGATGCTCATGGTCAGGGTATTGGACAGGTAGCTGGGTAGGCAGTAGATCGTGTCATGAGATGGTCTACTAGAGATAGACGTCCACTGATAGATTTCAGCCCTCGATGCATTATGTATTGGTTACAGATGGAGGAGAGCCTTTCATCTATGATGAGGCTATGCACAGGGGTGACAGTCACTCTTGGGAGAGGGCTATGCAGTTTGAGATAGACTCTTTGCATAAAAATGACACTTGGGATTTGGTTTCCTTGCCTATGGGCAAGAAGGCTTTGCCATGCAAGTGGGTGTACAAGCTGAAAAGTGCCCTTGGACACCCCAAGCCGTCATACAAGGCTAGATTGGTAGCAAAGGGTTTTAAGTAGGAGCATGGTGTGGACTTTGATGAGGTCTTTTCTCTTGTGGTTAAGATGACCACCCTGCGCTTAGTCTTGGCTTTGGTTACTCAGCTTGACTTGGATTTATGCCAGATGGATGTCAAGACGGCTTTCTTACATGGGGACTTGCATGATGAGATTTATATGGAGCAGCCTAAGGGCTTTGCAGAACCTGGCAGGGAGCACCTAGTATGCAAATTGAAGAAAATCTTTATGGCTTGAAGCAGGCACCTAGGGAGTGGTATCATAAGTTTGATGCCTTTATGCAATCACAGGGCTATAGCAGGAGTGCTATGGATCCGTGTCTTTACATGAAGAAAGCCCGTGACGGTTCTTTATTGATTTTGGTACTCTATGTGAATGATATGTTGATAGTAGGGAAAGCTCATGATGAGCTAGATGCTCTTAAGGCTCAGCTCAAGAAGAGCTTTGAGATGAAAGATCTGGGACATGCCGCTCACATACTTGGTATGTGCATTAGACGCATTAGGGACTCCGCTACTTGCCACAGAGAGAGCACATTCATAAAGTCCTTGAGCGCTTCCACATGCAGGACGTAAAGCCTATTGGTTGTCCATTGCCTTCTTATGTGAAGATATCACAGGTTAATTTTCCACAGACAGATGAGCAGAGGGCCGAGATGGCCAAGATTCCCTATGCATCTGCAGTGGGCAGTCTTATGTATGCCATGATAGCCACTCGTCTAGATATTACCTTTACAGTTGGTGTTGTGGCATGCTATATGGCTACACCTGGCAAGAAGCATTGGGATGCCGTAAAGGGTATCATGAGGTACCTAAAGGGAATTACAGATATGTGCATAAGCTATGGCAGCCAAGATATAGAGTTGTGAGATACACTGACTCTCATTATGCAAGACATGCAGATAGTAGGAAGTCCACTTTCGGCTATGTATTCACCTATGCTGGAGGTGCTGTTTCTTGGATGTCCAGGGTGCACAAATGCACGCTCTTTCTACTACAGAGGCCGAGTATGTTGCAGCCACTGAGGCTTGCAAGGAGGTCATTTGGTTGGGTCATTTAGTTGCTGACCTTGGTATTGATGCTATCCCTACATTGCATTCGAATTCTATGAGTGCTATTCAGTTAGCCAAGAATCCTAGCCAAGAATCCGGTCTTCCATGCAAAGATGAAACACATTGAGGTGAGGTATCACTTCATATGTGGGGTCGTTGAGGACAAGTTTGTTGATCTTGTCAAGATCTTGACTGACTAGAATCCTGCACATCTGCTCACAAAAAGCCTCTCTACAGAGCGCTTTGCCTTCCTCAGGAGGTTGATGGGCGTGGGATGAGTTGACGTCTTTCCTCATCCTGTTGTACATGTGTACATGTTGTACTGTCTTTTTTTTTTCTATTTTCACTCCTCACTAGGGCAGATTCGCCTTTAAGTGGGAGGTTGTTGGGGGTAAAGGCGCCTCCTCCTAGCCGCCCGTGTATTACTACACTGACACTCACCGCCACTGCACACTACAGGTGGTGGGCGCCCGTCAACTATCACTTTATTCTTTATTCTTTTAGTGATAGTTTGAATAAAGGAAGGCCCGGTCACATATTGTGATTGTTGGAGTTCCCATTTCTTGTCTCTCTCTTTCTTGCTCTTGCTCTCCCGCCATAGCTCTCGAGTGCAAGCTTCGATCCTTCTCACCTTTTATACTCAATTGTCCAAAATTTGTCGGATTGACACTTTCATGATGTCCTTTCATTTGCATTCCTTGCCCTATAGGTACCAACTATTTTGTTTCATTAGCATTTGTGGGAGCTTCAAATGAAGGGTTTGGAATTATCTTTGGTGCACCTTGCTATCCCGAAGGTGTAGAAGATGTCTTCTTCTTCTTGCCTTTGCTATCCTTCTTTGGAGCATTCAAAAATTGCGCAAATTGAGGATGCTTTGCCAATTCAACAAAGAGATTTGTTGCAGTTCTCATTCGATTCTTGAACTATTTTTCAAATTCCTCTTCACTTTGGTGGTCATCAGCCTCCTTATACCCAGAAGGCCGTGCATCTTGCCCAATAGCAATATTTTCAACTTGTTGTCCATGGTCTGAGCCTTATCCAAGGTCACATTGCATTTCCTTTATTCCCATGTGAATGTTCATACTGAGAGGCATCATGACTGCTTGAGTCTATCTCATTGTATGAAGACATATTACTATAATTTCTTGACTGAGAGTAAAAATTAGCAATAGCACAAAGCTTTGGCTTGCAATTAGGTACCTCGGGCCCACCAAATCAAGGGATTGAGTGGTGTCGCAATAAAAAAAACCATGAAACCAGCCTTTCTTTTGTGGATGGGTGATAATTTCTTGATTACAACCTAGTTACGATAGCAACATTTATTACAAAAGTGAAAAATGTAAATTAACTTGCAATCTTGGATAATTGATACTCGGTTGATGCCAAAATTGGTGTCCCTTTTGGTATTTCTTTAACTTAATTGAAGAAGAAGTTGATGTACAATAGGATTTTCCCAATCCCTTTCACTATTCCAACTCCCCTTGCTATCCAAAATGACTAGCAAGTCTTCAATATAATTTGTCCTTTGATTTGGGTAGTCAATTGGCCTTCACTGCTACTTTGATGGAGATGGAAAATGACCCAAATTCATTGATTTGCTGGTCCCTCCACTTGAATTTGACCAAAAATAGCTTCAGCCCTATCTAACCCAAGTCTTGGAGCTTCTAATTGCTGGCACACTTTTTGAAGTTGTTGCTAAATCATAATTTTTGTTGCCTGCAGATTAGGGTTTATAGTGATTTGAGAAAATCACAAAAAAATATTTGTCTAACACTTTGTTAATTTTTTGTACATTTGGAGGTTTGAAATAAAGAAGAGGGTGGGAACAACCTCTTGGGAAATCCAATAAATCGCTGGATGGAAATATTTCATGGACCGGTTTACCAAGGGGGGATAAAGAGTAAAGATCAATGGAGAAAGGTGAAGGAAAAATGTGTAATGTGGAAAGAAAAGACATGAAATGGATTTGGAGCCATCCAAAGGGCATGTGAGGCTCATAATGTCATGGCTTTTGGAGCCTTATGATAATTCAAACAAATGGGACCCTTCTTGGAAGCATTAGTGGAAGAAAAATCAGGTACATGATTTTGTAAGATTTTTTAAAAAATACTTCCACTCCGATCCAAAAAAACTTTAACATTAAACTTGTAGCGCGTGAGCTGAAGTTTCAACTGGTATTTTTTAAATAATTTTTTGGAGCTACGAGTTGAGAGATATGGCCAAAATGGTGGAGTTCTCAAGTGTTTTTCTAAAAACTGAAAACCCCTAGCCAAATTGTAGTTAGGTTTGATTTCTGCTAGCTTAGTTGTTTGCGTGACAGTTTGTTTTGTTGTTTTGTAATTGGATTTCTTGTGTTTGTCTAGATTAGGATTTGTTTCTTTCATTTTGTTTAATTTGTTATGTGTGAAACTTGATAGCCTTGGTCGAGCTTGGTATTTTTTTGAACATGATGAAGCTTGTGTTTGTCAATAGCTACCGAACATTGAGGAACAAGGTATGTTTTTTTGTCGAGACTCTTGCACATCATGGGGATAATGGGTTCACGAGCACTTCACATTGCACTTGTTAATGCACTACACTCGGCGGTCGTTTCCTGTTCTTGTCAAATACTTTCATGCCATGGGTTGGGATTATGCACGCTTTGCACCATCATTGAGCAGTAGCATGACATGAGGTCCGCTGCAACTATATATATTAAATCTTAGATACACGTGCACATGAGAGAGCACCTGTCATTGAGCACACACAATTCTTGCACACACCATTTGGGATGTTCATCACAAAGCTAGGAACCTTTGGTTGAGAGTGTAAGGTGGTTGGGAGAGTTCGAGGGTCGTGAAGGATGCCATAAATAGTGAGAAGGGTTGTTCTTATCTGGTCAACATCTTGAGGACCATCATTTTCTAAGTGATTGTGAGATTTTTGGATGGGTGGAGCAGAGTATGTCATATCTTTTTAATGAGAGTTGAGAGGTGAGGATAAGGAATTTTGTTTGCATCTTGCATGATGCACAATCACCTCTAGATAGGCTAGGCACAAATATCTTCAGTACATCCATATTTTTTTGTGTGAGCATTGTTTGAATGGTAGCATGCCATGGATTTGATCAATTGCATGCTTTCTCAAACAATGTATGGTTGTGCACGGAGTTATCTTCCAAATCATATTTCTGCTAGGGCACATTGCATGAAAATATAAATTCATTTTAAAAATTCCAAGAATGGTTTCGCTCCTAGCATTTTGAAGGATGCTGAGTTGGAAGAATGGCAGCTTGCTGGTGAAAGTCCAGTTGACATCCTTAGAATTAACACAGATGTAGCATGTTCGACAGTGCACAAGGATGCCAAGTTCATGGTCGGCATTGAGAGAAAAGAGCATGAACTGGTGAAAATCTGGATGACGTCCTCGAAACCAGGGTAAGTAAAGAAGAGACAGATGGTATAGATTCTCAGATTGAAAATCAATAGTTTCTTAGAGCTCTTAAAGGAGCAGTGCCTACTTCAATTTTAGAGCTTGTGACAAGAGAAGAATATATTGACCTTTTCACCAGAGAAACTAGGGGTTTCAATGGCCATATAGATTCTCTGGCCTTGATTTCAGGCGAACAGATCAAAGGAGGACCTATGCAAGACATTGGAGAGAGTTTCAAGGATTCTAGCATGAGAACTGGAATGAGGGGCTCTTCAGCCACTTCATTTGAACAATCAAACAAAAGGAGGAAGGACCTTGTTATTTCCAGTCATACCATGCCGTTGGGTGAACAAAGTACAAGAGAAAGGAGGCGGGCATTTTTCATACAGGACTCTAGTTCTGAAGGTTATAGCAGAAGTATTGGAAAGAGGGACACATCTAATGAAGAAGAAAGCAACCATAAAGAGAGAATTGCTCCAGTTGGCACTTGGTGCGCAGATCGGATGCTGTACGCTCGCGTAGTGAATGCCGGAAGGTCCCCAAGAACAATAGAACTCTACTTTTTGCACAAATTACAAGGTAAAAAGCATGAACGACGTGAACAAGAGACCAATTGGGTGCAATCTCCCCCCATGCCTTGTGTGAGCACTCCACAAAGCATGTATTTTATGTATTATTCATCTTCAAGCTCAAATAATAGCCCAAATTACAAAATAGCAAGCTTTTAGCTTTTGAGTTTGCTTTAACACAAAATAGGAATAAAGCTAATGGACGGTGCCCAAATAGTTTGGCATGCCCAATACAATGTCCAAGTAGAAATAACATAATCGTGCGCCCATGCGCATACAAAATAATAATAAATATCCAACGCCTCAATAAATAGGCGCGACAAAATATAGGCGCCATGTCTAAGGTATGCGCCCATCAAAATATAATCAATAAATCGAATACTCGCTATCCTCCAATGCTTTCCTCCGCCACTGCTGCTATCTCTACACATCAACTGAAGCATTCACAATCGTTAGTAAAATAATACAATTAAACCGACAAAAGTGAATACCTAGCAGTCTTCAGCTACATAAATAAATCAAATAGTTAGAAATAAATCCTAACCTTAATTTATTACGAGTGCGCACTCTAAACTCATAAACATTTATTAATTTAATATGCATTTTTGCAGAATCACCCGCTATGGAATCACCCATGTACACACTAAATTAATGAAACGCCCGAAAAGGACAGGCGTTCCCATCAACTTCTCGCACAAAGAATCCACTTTGTGTATGAGCCCCGGTCATCAAAGTTTACGGAATCCACCGTAAAACCTCACGGAATCCACCGTGGCACGGAATCCACCGTGAAATATGCCTCCTGGCATCATACCCCCGGGGTGGGATAGCAATTGACCTCAATTGCTATTAGCTCAATGCGGAGCTAACAAAGTGGGGAAAGCATTTAAGTCTCTAGCGTGCATCCATTGTGCTTCCTCTACAGGATGGTTCTTAAATTTAACTAGATATCTAGAATATCTTCGGCCAGTTCTAGTGGTCATAAAATCTGTATCTATGATAGCTTCAGGTTCAAGTATTTCAGTCTCTTCCTCTAACAAAGGTGGGTTTTCATAAACAGGGTGTACAGGTAATTGGCCTCTAAATGGTCTTAATAAACTAATGTGAAATGTGTTGTGAATTTTCCAGTGAGGTGGTAATTCTAACTTGAATGCATTATCATTAATTTTATGAATGATCCTAAATGGTCCATAGAATCTAGGGGCTAATTCAACAACTGGGTGTCTATCTACACTTTGTAGTCTACGTTTTTCTATTCTCAACCAAACATAGTCATCAACTTTGAAATTCATTGCTTGTCTTTTCTTATTGGCTTGTTTGGTATATGATTGCTGGGCTTTGGCAATCATGTCTTTAACCTCATCAAAAATAGTATTATGCATACTAGCAATATCATCATCACTCTGTATTCTATTTGACAGAGATACAACATGTGTAGATAATCTATAACCATAAATCACTTCAAATGGTGCTTTCTTTGTAGATGTGTGTGGTGTATTGTTATATGCAAACTGTAATAAATGCAAATGTGTATCCCATGTCTGAGGTTTAGAAATAGTATAAGCACGTAAAAGATCTAGAATAGTGCTATTAGTGGCTTCTGTTTATCCATTAGTTTCAGGATGAAATGCAGATGAGAAATCAATTTTTGTGCCTAGGTTAGCAAACAGAGTAATCCAAAAGTTACAAAATCTAGAATCACGATCTAAGTTTTCTTACATGGAATGAAATATGCTTGTTTACTAAATCTATCTACTACTGTCCAAATCATATTATGGTTAGATTTAGTATTAGGTAAACCAGTAATAAATCCATAGAAATTTGTTCCCATGGTCTAGATGGAATAGACAAAGGCATAAGTAATCCATACTGTTTACCATGATGTCTCTTAACTCTTTGACAAATCAAACATTCAGAAACAAAGTTAGATACATCAGTGTCCATATGCGGCCAATAAAAATCTTCAGTTAATGTGTGTAAAGTAGATATGATACCTCTATGACCTTGATATGGAGGACAATGAATCTCATTCAAAACAAAAGATCGGAATGGAACTGTAACACATAATCTCTTTTCCTAAAACATAAATCCATCATTATATGATAATGAATCAATAGGAATCAAGTTATTGTGAACTAATTTATTCCAATCAGCATGAAAAGTAATATCCTGATGATAAGTATCTTTCATAGCAATCAAAGAATCAAAAGATATAACAGAAATATTATAAATGGCAGGTCTTCTACTTAATGCATCAGCCCTACATTTTCTTTACCGGATTGATATTGGATGATAGGATGAAAACTCTGGATAAAAGATGCCCATTTGATATGTCGGTCAGATATTTGAGGTTGGCTAAGTAAATGTCTAATACTTTGCTGATCGGTTTTAATCATAAATTTTGAACCCATTAAGTAGTGTTTCCACTGTCTTAATGCTTGTACAACAGCTAATAGTTCTTTGTCATATGTGGAATATTTCAGTTCAGAAGGTTTCAGCTTACAACTAGAATAGGCTATAGGATGATTGTCTTGCATTAGTACGGCTCCTATTCCTGATCCGCTAGCATTAGTCACTACTAAAAATAATGGTCTATTAAAATCAGGCAACTGTAAGACAAGGGCATGGGTTAATGCATGTTTCAATAAGTCAAAGGAGTTCTGTTGATTTTCGGACCAATGATAAACAATTCCTTTCTTCAGAAGTTTAGTCAGTAGTAAAGCAAGTAATGAAAAATTACGTACAAACTTCCTATAGAAACTAGCAAGACTAAGGAATGATTGTAACTCATGCACATTTTTAGGTACATGCAAATTCAATATTGCATCTATTTTCTTAGGGTCAACTTTAATTCCATCAGATGATACAATATGACCTAAATACTCAATTTTTGTTTTAAAGAATTCACTCTTTTCAATATTTGCATACAGTTGATTATCTTTTAGTAACTGGAAAACCAATGACAAATGCTCATAATGTTCTTTCTCATTTTGACTAAACACCAAAATATCATCAAAGAAGACAATTACACAATACTGATATTTTAAAAATATACGGTTCATCATTCTACTAAATGTAGCAGGTGCATTAGTCAATCCAAATGGCATCACTAAAAATTCATAATGACTGTCCTAATGCAGTCTTGAATATGTCAGACTTATCTAGTCTCACCTGATGATAACCAGACTTAAGGTCTATTTTACTAAATATAGTAGATCCTTGCAGTTTATCCATAAGGTCATCAACTCTAGGAATGGGATACCTATTCTTTACAGTGATCTTATTTAAAGCTCGATAGTCAATGCACATACGATAGGTATTATTCTTTTTCTTGACTAACAGAACAGGTGCACCAAATGGAGAACTACTAGGTCTAATCAATCCTCTATTTAGTAATTCCTCAACTTGATTCTGAATTTCGTTTTGCTCTATCTGGTTATGCCTATATGGTGCTTTGCAAGGTGGTTGTGTACCAGGAATCAAATCTATTTTATGGTCTTCTGGACGTGAAGGAGGTAAACCTGGTGGTAGATCTTCGGCAAAACAGTCTTTAAAATGTTCTAGAAATTCTTTATGCCTAGGGTGCATATGATTTTCTTTTACTTGCAGTTCATTCGCCCAAATGAGATAAGATTTACTACTCTTGCGTAATGCACGTTTAGCTTGAGTATGCGAAAGCAGTGGAAAAGCATTAGATGCATGCATACCATACAATGTAATATGTTTTCCTTGAAAATTAATATTCATTGAATGTGTGGAATAATCTATATCTGGGTTATGCTGATGACGCCAAGGCATACCTAAAATAATGTCACTCGACTGTGATGGAACAACTAGAAAATTTCTTCTTTCAGTGTATTGACCAATTTGAATCTCTAAGTCATGCACTTCCTGTGTACCATTATACCTAGTGCCTAAGAATGATGCTTTAATGCGATAAAGTGTAGGTACAGTCTGTAACTTCAATTCTTTTACTAGCTTTGCTGAAATAAAATCATGAGTACTACCGTTATCATGCAAAATAATCTTTTCCTTACCATGCACCAAACATTTCATAGTCAATAAAGAATGTGGAGTTGGCATACCTGGTAAAGTATTCGAAGTAGTAGTAGTGTCATCCTCATCTTCCGTGAAATCAGGCATATCTTCATGTTTGTCATCTTCCATTGCTCCAAGGTAGTTGATATGGGCAGGTGGCTTCTTTGAATAGCAATTTGTTGCTAGATGTCCAGGCTGGTGGCATTTATAACATACTATTGGCTTGGCTTTGGTTACATTGTTTGCAATGGGAGGAAGTCTAGGTACATTAGGATTTGGCTGTGGAATAGGCTTGGGGTTTTGATTGACATTAGATGGTAAAGCAGGTGGTTTTGCCCAATTCTTACGGAAAGATGATGAAGAGAAATGACCTTGATTAAATCTTCTAAAGTTTGAGTTGAATTGCTTAGATCCATAGTTACTATTGGCTTGGAATTGCTGTGGACGTCTGTCTCTACCTCGCAGCTTGTCTTCAGTGTCGTGAGCTAGTGAAATGGCGTCTTCAAGAGTAGCAGGCTTGAACATGTTAACTTCAGCGTAGTAATGCCCAAGGAGTCCAGACATATACTTGCGCTTGTGTGTCGCTTCAGGTACGTCTTCAAGCATGCGTAACTGGAGTAGTGCATTCCAAAAACGCTCTGTATACTGAGGAATAGGCTCACAATCCCGTTGCTGAAGAAGATCCCATTGCTTAATGACTTTCTCATGAAATTGTGGAGGAAGGAAATTTTGCATAAACTTCTTCTTGAAATTCTCCCAGGTAGCGGGACAATCTATACTCTTGCGTACTACAATCCACCAAAGAGATGCTCTATCCACTAAATGATTAGTGACACACTTGATTTTATATTTTTCTGCATAGGTTTCCTCATGAAAGTAGTCGTCAAACTGACTAATGAATGCAAGAACAGTTTTTTCCTCTCGAGTGCCATTGAAAGTACGGAATTTGAAATTTCTTTTACTTATCTTTGATTCCTTGCGGATAGTTTGAGCTTCAAGAGTCGCGTCGATGGTACGTCAGATAAGATCTTCAGATTGAGGTTCCTCTTTATCGGTAGACGATCTTTGTAAATTTGCCAATTGAACTTGCAATGCTTGCCTAGCTTGTCGTTCTTCATCCAATTGCATCATGATTAAATCCAGCTTTTGCTCCATCATAGGTTCAGGTAGGTCACCTTCAGCCATTAAATCATCCATATATGATTCCGTCATCCTGCAAAACTCAAAAGACCTTTCACTCTCAAAATCAAGTTAGCAGGATGAGCGTAGCTCAAGTTCGGGAATACAAGGCTTATGTATTTTTGGGTGTGGCTTTCACAATCTTCGAAAAATCTGTGTTTTATCCTTCTTCGTATGCTGAAAATGCTTCAGCAAACCTGCGTATGGGTAGAGTACCTTCCAATGAACAACTTTGCAGTTCGGAGTTTCTGCGCAGGAACAACCCTTCTATGAGTTTTGAACAAAAGTCAGTTTTGACTCCAGTTGACTTGTCTGACTTGCAGAGTACCAGACTAATGTGACTTGCAGAGTTTGTAGACTTACAGAACTTGCTTGCTTTATGGAACTTGCAGAACTTGACTTGATAGACTTGCTGAGTTGAGAACTTTGCAGACTTGCAAGATTAAGAAGCTTAAGTGACTTGTTGCTTAAGTGATTAAGCTTAGGAGCTTAATCTACTGACAACGACGAAAATCATGGGGGGGGGGGGAGGGGGGGCGTTTTTCCACGCGGCGAATTTTTCGCGACGTCTTCTGAGACCTCACGAAAATTTTGAGAAGCTTAAAGCTTCTTAAAGCTTAAGCTAAGCTTCTTAAGCTTTAGTTTTTAAAGCTTGAAGATATGGAGTTTTTTAACTTATCTCTGTGTATGAAGACGACTTGATGAAGAAGAGAGGGAAGTGGTCCTCCGCCTCTGCAGACCGGTCCCTCGCAGTTTGATGATGGAAATAGGGGTTCTTGATCGCCAGGGATCTGCCTGTATCGACCGTTCGCGACGAGATTGACCGTAGAGCCCGATCGTTCCAGGAGCTCCGCCTTTGCACAAGATGGGTAGCGATTGGAAGCTCTTGATCTCAGCTTCGCTCTGATACCACTGGTGCGCAGATCGGATGCTGTACGCTCGCGTAGTGAATGCCGGAAGGTCCCCATGAACAATAGAACTCTACTTTTTGCACAAATTACAAGGTAAAAAGCATGAACGATATGAACAAGAGACCAATTGGGTGCAATCTCCCCCCATGCCTTGTGTGAGCGCTCCACAAAGCATGTATTTTATGTATTATTCATCTTCAAGCTCAAATAATAGCACAAATTACAAAATAGCAAGCTTTTAGCTTTTGAGTTTGCTTTAACACAAAATAGGAATAAAGCTAATGGACGGTGCCCAAATAGTCTGGCATGCCTAATACAATGTCCAAGTAGAAATAACATAATCGTGCATCCATGCGCATACAAAATAATAATAAATATCCAACGCCTCAATAAATAGGCGCGACAAAATATAGGCGCCATGTCTAAGGTATGTGCCCATCAAAATATAATCAATAAATCGAATACTCGCTATCCTCCAATGCTTTCCTCCGCCACTGCTGCTATCTCTACACATCAACTGAAGCATTCACAATCGTTAGTAAAATAATACAATTAAACCGACAAAAGTGAATACCTAGCAGTCTTCAGCTACATAAATAAATCAAATAGTTAGAAATAAATCCTAACCTTAATTTATTACGAGTGCGCACTCTAAACTCATAAACGTTTATTAATTTAATATGCATTTTGCGGAATCACCCGCTATGGAATCACCCATGTACACACTAAATTAATGAAACGCCCGAAAAGGACAGGCGTCCCCATCAACTTCTCGCACAAAGAATCCACTTTGTGTATGAGCCCCGGTCATCAAAGTTTACGGAATCCACCGTAAAACCTCATGGAATCCACCGTGGCACGGAATCCACCGTGAAATATACCTCTTGGCATCAGCACTAGTATCAAGGACGACTCCCAGAAGAGAGATTTCCCTACTATGTCAATGCAAGTCTCTGTGAACTCTTTGAGACTTGTTGAGGTTGACACACATAGAGAAATGGAGGAGGATAATAGAAGATTTAATAGTGGTGGTTTTCCGGAAGACAAGTCTAGGAAGAGACATTCTGAGACATCTATACCCTTCTTGAAAGTTGTCCGACTCCATAATTTAATGCTGGTGAACCTGAATTTAAAAGGTATACAAAGTGGTCGTAAAATAGAGAAGGTGGTCTGAACTGAAGTCGGGACCTGCAATTGAAGGCAAAATTCAAGAAATTGACGAGGAGAAACGACAATGAAGGTTAAAATGGACGAAGAAGATGACGAAGTTGCTGCAATGCGAAGGAGGACGTGGAAGATGACAATATCGGCACGACAGATATTGATCATGTTAAAGACTACGAAGACAATTAGCTTAGGACAGACGAGGCGGCAAAGATCTGCTCAAGATGGCAGACAATCAATCGCGGATGAAGGAAACGATGAAGTTGTGGAAGTTCGACAACGGAAAAAAGATTGAGATCAAAGGTGAAGACAACATATAAGAGATTATTGACAGAAGCTAAAGTCGAAGAAGAGATGGGAGAACAAAGAAGGTGATATCGGTAATAGAGAGAGAAAGAAGGAGGAGAATTGCAGTCTAAGCTGGGATAGAGGAAAGGAAGTTTATTGACGGGGTGACGAAGGTGTGAAAAAAGCTGTTGCTGCTGTAGAAGACGAGAATAAGACGAGCATCAACGACAAAGTAACTCGTGAGCTCTTCTGAAACAATGAATGTGGGATGACAAAGCCGATAATAGAAGCTGCTTCACGAAGATAATTGAAGAGAAGATAATAGAAGCTCCTTGAGCTACATTCTTGGAGAGGAAAGCAGAGGATTGGGTGTCGAACTAGAGAAGAAAAGGCTCTCTCTATGGAAGTGGCTTCTACTGTTTTGATTATGAATGATTTGAACAGAAGGGTTGATGATTTGCAAGAAGAAGTCAGGCGATTAGAAAGCGAGCTGGAGTTGGGAAGAAACGAGCTGTAGCAGAAGAGAAGACAGGCGATGACTAAAAGTAACGACAGCAGAAGATGAACATGGAGGATGACAAAGGAGTCCGTTTTCGTAGAGGGTAGCGTTAACATAACGCATGAAGTAAAAAGCCTTAAAGGCTATAAAGCTTTCTAAGCTTTTAATATTTTGAACGTCAAAGTTATGAATGTTAAAGACATTAAAATTGCCTTAAGTTTGAAAGGCATAAAAAGATTAAGGCTTTTTGGGAAAGCAAATGCATATCCAACGTGAGTAAGAATGTAAAAAAACTATAAAAGGAGAGGAGAGTGGAGAGTAAGGGGCCCTTCCCTTGAATCTTCTTGTCATCTTGTGAGAGATGTGAGAGGAGGGTCGCATGTGAGAGGATACTTTTGGACGTGCTATTGTCGAAGTGGAAGAAGTTAGACATTGTGGTGTCAAGCCTCGGCTCAAGGCTGTTAAGGTATGAGAATATAGTTCACTTGGTTTGTTGTCAAAATTTTGATACTTTCATTGTGTGTTGTCTTGTTTTCGTGTGTGGTTCGTGGTGTTTTGTCAAATATTTTATTTTTTCAAGTTGTGTTATGCATTCGACAAAGTCAATTACCCCAACCGGCACTCCTTAATGTCTCGTTATCGGGTTGTGAGTGTGGCTTGGTCTCGATCACCGCTCGCGTAACATCTCTTTTTTGGTGCCTCCACAGAGGAGTGCCGAAATTTTTACTTTTGTTCGTGATTTGTGGATTGATTTCTTGTTTCTAATCGTTTTTTTAGATGGCTAGTTCTTTTCCTAAATTTTATGGTAAAAAGGGAGAGGATCCTCAGCGATTCCTCGAAAAACTAGAGCTTGGATGTATTATCCAGTGAATAAATGACTCAACTCTAAAACTCCAAATTCTAAAATTTCAATTGTTAGATGAAGGTCGTAATTGGTTTGAAGATTATGAAAAGACCCTTAGATTAAGAAATCCTCCTATTCCTATGGAATATGAAGCAACTAAACATGCGTTCCTTGACCGTTTTAAAGAAACTGAGACTTCCCATGACCTTTGGAGAAAAATAGAAACTTGCCAAAAGAGAGAATATGAGACCATAGAATTTTTTGCCATAGAGTACCCTAGACTTTGGGATCGTTGGAATGTATCTTTAGGCTCAGGAGAGAGAGCCTTGAAAATGTTGAAAATTAAAAATTTTGTTGAAAAATTGCAGGGAGAGGTGAGGACAAAATTGGAAATCAAAGAACCCAATACTTTTGATGAAGCTGTAATGATTGCCATAGAAAAAGAGAGAAAAATTGAGAAAATTAAAAAAAGGGAGTCATTTAGAACACCTATAGACAATAGAGACCAAACTTGGCAAATGGACGAACAGAATTATCAAGTTTTAGCAAGACAAAATGCTCAACTAGCACCAAAAGTCGAAGATCAATTATCTGGACAAATGCAAAACATGAGGTTAGGAGCTATGAGTGGTCGATCCTTAGGAAGAGGCAATGGAGGACTAATGGAACAACCAAATCAAGAAAATTTGAGAGGTGGAAGAGGAGGAAATGGTAGAGGATATTTTCGTAGACCAATGGTAACTTGTTATTCATGTGGAGAGATAGGTCATATAAGTACAAACTGTCCATATCCACCTAGAGCAAGGGGGGATATGTATCCTTTACCTCAAAATTTGCCTAACAGACAGAATGATTTTGGGATAGAAATAAAAAATGATTCTACTTCTCAAGAATCTAAGTTAAATGAGGAAGAGAAAGGAAAAAGTGCCATAAATTGTATTCTTTTAGAAAATAAAAAAAAGAAAATAAAACTATTGATGTTATGCCTGCAATTAAAAGAAGAAGAGATGTCGAGAGAGATGAACCTGAAACTAGTAAGGCTGGTGAGGAAAGAGGGATAAAAACAAAGAGAGAAGAGAAGAAAGAGAAGAAAGAAGAAAATAGATTGAGAGCACCTAGAAAACATTATCATGCTACTGATATTCCTTTGGGAGAAGGAGAAAGTGACTATGATATAAAGAAATATATGATGGGTAGGAAAGCTGATATATCTTTTGCTCAGTTGATGGAGTTATGCCCTAGGATGAGAGGACAATGGAAGAAATTAGTAAATCCAAAAGGGAGAGAAAGAAAAAAAGGTACTGTAAGAGTTTTGAGTGTAGAGGAGTTCCCGGATATTTGTCCTATAGTTGAAGCTTGGTACAAAAATAAAAATATAGGAGAGGCATACATAGATGGAGGAGCACAAGTCAGTGTGATTACCCAAGCATGTGTAGAACAGTTTGGACTTCGAATAGTGGCAAGATCCAGTTTTCGAATTAGGCTTGCAAATCATGCTAAAGTGAAATGCATTGGAATAATTCAAAATCTTGAAATCAAGGTTTATGGAGTTGCTATGAAAATTACTTGTCATGTTATGCCAGCAGGATTAGGAGCATTTCCACTTATCCTGGGTAGACCCTGGCTTAGGAAAGTAGGAGTGATACAAGATTGGGGGAAAGGAACTCTAACAATTTATGACCATAGAGGAGTAGCAAAGAAGTTCGATATGGCCAGAGAAAGGAATTAGTGAATGAGGATACTAGCAAGGAAGAAGAAGATGAAACTGAGGAGGGAAGTTCAGAAAGTGATTCAGATCCACAAATTTCATCTATAATAATTGAAAAAATAATAAAAGGAAGAAGGAAATATCCCTAGAAAACAGAGTGAGGTCAATAACTCATATAGAATCATCAATAGTTTCAAGGGTATCAAGAAACAAAAAAAGTCACAATTTAAATCTTCCTTCTAAAGAAAAAGGACTTTTGTTCCTGTTAAAGGATGAAGAATCAACTTCAAAAGAAGAATATTTACAAAAAGTCCAAATTATAAATACTAAAACCAAAGGAAATAAAAAAGATGGGTTTTTTTAAAGATGATGATGAAGGGAAACTAGAGGAATTAGAAAAAATAATGGAACTACCTCAAGTTTCAACAAAAAAAAGAGAGTTTCTGGAAAAAATGTTAAGTCAAGATTTGACAGATGGAGAAAGATAACAATATCATTCACTCATAAATAAATATCCCAATCTTTTTGCAACCTCATACTTAGAAATCAGAGGAATGAAAGGGGAAGGGCTAAAAATAGAACTGAAAGAAGATGCCAAGCTAGTATGTCAAAAGTTAAAACCCCTGACTTCAGAACAAATATCAGTCTTGAAAGAAGAAGTAGATAAATTGTTGCAAGCAGGATTTATTTATCCTATAGAAGATTCAGAATGGGTAAGCACAATAGTCATAGCATCAAAGAAAACGGGAGGTTGGAGAATTTGTGTTAATTATAAGCCTCTAAATGCCATCACAAAAAGGGATCATTATCTGCTTCCATTCGTAGAAGAAATCTTAGATTGAGTTGCAGGTTTTGAAAGGTATAGTGTTTGTGATGGATATTCTGGATATTTTCAATTACCTATTGCTCTTGAAGGTCAAAAGAAATCGACTTTCATAACACCATGGGGTTGTTTTTGCTATAGAGTTTTACCTTTTGGACTTAGTAATGGACCAGCCTGGTATCAAGGGAGGATAAATAGAGTGTTAGCCCCTTACCTAGGGAAGTTTGTTAGAGATTTCATTGATGATATTTGTGTTCATAGTACAAGATTAGAACATTGTGAAAAACTTGGGAAAGTATTTGAAAGATTGGATAGTTACAGTTGTCAGCTAAATCCAAAAAAATGCAAAATAGCTCAACCAAAAGTGAAACTTCTTGGTCATGTAGTTTCAGAAAATGGAATAGAACCTGATCTTGAAAAAGTAGAATCCCTAGTAACCTTAGTATCACCTGCAGATACTAAAGAACTTATGACATTCATTCATAAGGTAATATATCTATCAAGATTCATTCCTTTGGCATCTCAATTATTCTATCCGTTACAAATGGTAGCCAAGAAGGATCCTTTAGAGTGGACTAAAGAGGCTGAAGAAGTGTTTCAACAGGTGAAGGAAACTGTGAGTCATGCATCATCAGTTCAAGCACCTGATTGGGAAAATGAAATTTTTGTGAATCTTTCAGTTGAGGAAGATGCTATTGGAGCAATTCTAATGCAACAAGGAAGGAATTCTAGATATATGAGACCTATCTATTTCGCAAGTCGAGTGAAGTTGCAAATAGAAAAAACATATACAAAAATAGAACTGGTAATATTAAGTATAATATTTACTTGTAGAAAGTTTAGGAGATATCTACTACCAAAATCCATTACTATTTTAACAAGCTATACACTTTGCCACAGTTGGTGAATAACTCAAACTTATCAAGAAGAGTTGTGAAATGGATTGTTGAACTAGAAGAATTTCAATATAAATTCCACGTTGAGGACTCAACTAGGGCTGCAATAGCAGACCTTTTAACCTATAGAGGAATCTCTTTTTTACTAAAAGGAAAATTTGGAGAAAAAGAAGAAGAAAAACCAGAAATAGAAAACTCATTCTTGATGTATTTTGATGGATCATATCGTAAGTCACATCAAGCATCTTCAGGAGGAATAGTAGTTTATGATCCTAAAGGAAAGTTAATAAAAAAAGAAATAGTTAAACTTGAGGCAACAAGTAACAACGAAGCTGAGTATGCAACCTTACAAGCAGCCATTATGCTTTGTCGAAGAATGGGAATTCGAAGGTTGAGAATTAGAGGTGATGCTTTACTATTAGTAAAGCAAATACTCGGAGTTTAGCAGATCAAAAATCCCAAATTGAAGAGGTTGGGTAATAGAATTTGAAGAGATTTAAAACAGTTTGAAGCTTGGAGTTTGAAACATATTTCCAAGGAAGAAAATCAGGAAGCTCACAATGCATCCCAATTAGCAATTTGTTAAGTATTTGTAATGAAAGCAGATCTTCCTCTTTATAGGGGAATTGAAGCTCTTAACTTGGAAGAAGAATTTTTGTTAACAGGGAAAGTACCTTCTAGTATCAAAGAAACAAAAAATATGGGTTTTTAAGAAGAGCTGGAAGATATAAAATGGTGAACGATGTCCTTTATGCTAAAGGAGTGGATTTATTTTTAAGAAGAGTACCTTGGAATGAAGGGGCATGTGGGGGACATTATTTTTACAAAATAACTTTACAAAAGATTTTAACTGAAGGATATATGTGGCCAAGTGTTCAAAAAGATGTTAATCATTGGTGCAAATCCTGTCATGAATGTCAAAGAATGAGTAAGAGAATATTAAAACCTGAAACAAAAAAAACAATTCTTGCATATGACATTTTTGAAAAATGGGGAATTGATGCAATTGGTCCATTACCACATACTTCACGAGGAAAAATATATATTTTGATAGCAGTTGATTATCTTTCTCGATAGGCAGAAGCTAAGGTTGTAAAAAACATTAGAGCCATAGATGTGGGAAAATTTATCTATGAAGATATATGTTGTAAATTTGAAACAACTTTAGAGATTTTGTCAGATAGAGGACCAGGTTTTAAGGGAGAATTAATAGACTATCTTTGTGAGAAATTGAAAATAACAAAAAGATTTGCTTCACCATACTATCCTCAATGTAATGGTCTCAACGAGCGATTCAACGGGTAGTTAATAAGAATGCTGTCTAAAATGACAAAGGATCGTCCCCAAACATGGGATATTGAATTGCCAAGTGCTTTGTGGGCTTATTGATTAGCAAGAAAAGAGAGTACAAGCTATTCTCCCTTTAAACTGGTTTATGGAAAGGAAGTCTTATTACCTATAGAGGTAGAAATATCGGCTTTAAGGATGTTTGAAAAGTTGATTGAAGGAGAGGAAAAAAATTATTTCACAGAAAGGTTGATACAATTACAAGAAGCACAATTAAATAGACAGGAAGTGTGTGATCAATATGAGAAAAGTCAAGAAAAAAAAATACAAGAGATTAATAAAAATTAAATAACAAAAATATAAAAAAAGGGGATTCCGTTTTGAGATACAATAGTAAATTGGATCATACTTTTCAAAAGAAATTCCAAACAAAGTGAGAAGGACCACTCAGGGTTTCTGAAGTTTTTAAAAATGAAACTTATGCGTTAGAAAATTTGGATGGGAAGGCACATAAGCAAAGGATAAATGGATATAGATTAAAGCAGTACATATCAAGGTTCATGACAATACAAATAGAGTAGTGGGGTCAGAATGACAATTTCAACAAAAGAATGAGGAAACTGAATGGATGATAGATGTTGCATCGTTTTATGAAAGAAACTACTGCACATGAATGTTTGCAAACTAGGGGGAGGGCTAAATATGTCAAGTGTTTTTCTAAAAACTGAAAAGCCCTAGTCAAATTGTAGTTAGGTTTGATTTCTGCTAGCTTAGTTGTTTGCATGGCAGTTTGTTTTGTTGTTTTATAATTGGATTTCTTGTGTTTGTCTAGCATAGGATTTGTTTCTGTCATTTTGTTTAATTTGTTGAGTGTGAAACTTGATAGCCTTGGTCGAGCTTGGTATTTTTTTGAACAGGATGAAGCTTGTGTTTATCAATAGCTACCAAACATTGAGGAACAAGGTATGTTTTTTTGTCGAGACTCTTGCGCATCACGGGGATAATGGGTTCATGAGCACTTCACATTGCACTTGTTGATGCACTATACTCGGGGGTCGTCTCCTATTCTTATCAAATACTTCCATGCCATGGGTTGGGATTATGCACGCTTTGCACCATCATTGAGCACTAGCACGGCATGAGGTCCGCTGCAACTATATGCAGTAAATCTTAGATACACACACACATGAGAGAGCACCTGTCATTGAGCACGCACAAATCTTGCACACACCATTTGGGATGTTCATCACAAAGCTAGGAACCTCTGGTTGAGAGTGTAAGGTGGTTGGGAGAGTTCGAGGGTTCTGAAGGACGCCATCAATAGTAAGAAGGGTTGTTCTTATATGGTCAACATCTTGAGGACCATCATTTCCTAGAGTGATTGTGAGTTTTTTTGATGGGTGGAGCGGAGTATGCCATATCTTTTTAATGAGAGTTGAGAGGTGAGGATAAGGAATTTTTAATTAATTAAGGAATTTTGTTTGCATCTTGTATGACGCACAATCACCTCTAGATAGGCTAGGCACAAATATCTTAAGTGCATCCATATTTTTTTGTGTGAGCAATGTTTGAATGGTAGCATGCCATGGATTTGATCAATTGCATGCTTTCTCAAACCATGTATGGTTGTGCACGGAGTTCTCTTCCAAATCATATTTTTGCTAGGGCACATTGCATGACAATATAAATTCATTTTAAAAATTCCAAGAATGGTTTCACTCCTAGCATTCCGAAGGATGCTGAGTTGGAAGAATGGCAGCTTGTGGTTGGTGAAAGTCCAGTTGAAATCCTTAGAATTAACACAGATGTAGCATGTTCGACAGTGCACAAGGATGCCAAGTTCATGGTCAGCATTGAGAGAAAAGAGCCTGCAAACTGGTGAAAATTTGGATGATGTCCTCGAAACTAGGGTAAGTAAAGAAGAGACAGATGGTATAGATTCTCAGATTGAAAATCAATAGTTTCTTAGAGCTCTTAAAGGAGCAGTGCCTACTTCAGTTTCAGAGCTTGTGACAAGAGAATAATGTGTTGACCTTTTCACCAGAGAAACTAGGGGTTTCAATGGCCATATAGATTCTCTGGCCTTGATTTCAGGCGAACAGATCAAAGGAGGACCTATGCAGGACATTGGAGAGAGTTTTAAGGATTCTAGCATGAGAACTGGAATGAGGGGTTCTTCAGCCACTTCATTTGAACAATCAAACAAAAGGAGGAAGAACCTTGTCATTTCCAGTCATACCATGCCGTTGGGTGAACAAAGTACAAGAGAAAGGAGGCGGGCATTTTTCATACAGGACTCCAGTTCTGAAGGTTATAGCAGAAGTACTGGGAAGAGGGACACATATAATGAAGAAGAAAGCAACCATAAAGAGAGAATTGCTCCAGTTGGCACTAGTATCAAGGATGACTCCCAGAAGAGAGATTTCCCTGCTATGTCAATGCAAGTCTCTGTGAACTCTTTGAGACCTGTTGAGGTTGACACACGTAGAGAAATGGAGGAGGATAACAGAAGATTTAATAGTGGTGGTTTTCCAGAAGGTCCAGGAAGAGACATTCTGAGACATCTATACCCTTCTTGAAAGTTGTCCGACTCCATATTTAATGCTGGTGAACCTGAATTTAAAAGGTATACAAAGTGGTCGTAAAATAGAGAAGGTGGTCTGAACTGAAGTCGGGACCTGCAATTGAAGGCAAAATTCAAGAAATTGACGAGGAGAAACGACAATGAAGGTTAAAATGGACGAAGAAGATGACGAAGTTGCTGCAATGCGAAGGAGGACGTGGAAGATGACAATATCGGCACGACAGATATTGATCATGTTAAAGACTACGAAGACAATTAGCTTAGGACAGACGAGGCGGCAAAGATCTGCTCAAGATGGCAGACAATCAATCGCGGATGAAGGAAACGATGAAGTTGTGGAAGTTCGACGACGGAAAAAAGATGGAGATCAAAGGTGAAGACAACATAGAGATTATTGACAGAAGCTAAAGTCGAAGAAGAGACGTGAGAACAAAGAAGGTGATATCGGTAATAGAGAGAGAAAGAAGGAGGAGAATTGCAGTTTGAGCTGGGATAGAGGAAAGGAAGTTTATTGACAGGGTGACGAAAGAAGGCATGAAAAAAGCTGATGCTGCTGCAGAAGATGAGAATAAGACGAGCATCAACGACAAAGTAACTCCTGAGCTCTTCTGAAACAACGAATGTAGGATGACAAAGCCGATAACAGAAGCTGCTTTATGAAGATAATTGAAGACGTAGTCAAGCTGGAGTATCGGAACGCCACGAACGTGAGGAAAAAGGAGGAAGCTGTGAGGTGACAGAAGAAGGACATGAATGAAGAAGAGAGCCAAAGTCGATAACGGTGCTGAAGACAAAGTGGATGACGACAGCATAACAGAGGACGAAGCGACGAAGTAAAGACGATGAAGCTAACAATGATGACAAGGGAAACTTTTGTTGGACGTGAGGACGAAGGAGGAAAGATGAGAAGGGATAATGCTCAGGAAACGAAGTCGAAGAAGCTATGGCAATGAAGGAGTTCGACGAAGCTTAGGACAAAAGAGGAGGAGAGTTGAAGCTGCAGATGAGAACCTGAATGAGACTACTGATGAAGCGGATGGCATCAGAAGCAATGGCTGAACTCTGGAACGCAGCAGAAGAATGAAGAGATCGGCAAACTGTTGTCCTTGAGTTACATTCTTGGAGAGGAAAGCAGAGGATTGGGTGTCGAACTGGAGAAGAAAAGGCTCTCTCTGTGGAAGTGGCTTCTACTGTTTTGATTATGAATGATTTGAATAGAAGGGTTGATGATTTGCAAGAAGAAGTGAGGCGATCAGAAAGCGAGTTGGAGTTGGAAAGAAAAGAGCTGTAGCAGAAGAGAAGACAAGCGATGATTGAAAGTAACGGCAACAGAAGATGAACAGGGAGGATGAGAAAGGAGTCCATTTCCGCAGAGGGTAGCGTTAACGTAACGCATGAAGTAAAAAGCCTTAAAGGCTATAAAGCTTTCTAAGCTTTTAATATTTTGAATGTCAAACTTATGAACGTTAAAGACATTAAAATTGCCTTAAGTTTGAAAGATATAAAAAGACTAAGGCTTTTTGGGAAAGCAAAAGCATATCCAACGTGAGTAAGAATGTAAAAAAACTATAAAAGGAGAGGAGAGTGGAGAGTTAGGGCCCTTCCCTTGAATCTTCTTGTCATCTTGTGAGAGATGTGAGAGGAGGGTTGCATGCGAGAGAATACTTTTGGATGTGCTATTATCGAAGTGGAAGAAGTTAGACATTGTGGTGTCAAGCCTCGACTCAAGGCTGTTAAGGTATGGGAATATAGTTCACTTGGTTTGTTGTCAAAATTTTGATACTTTCATAGTGTGTTGTCTTGTTTTCATGTGTGGTTCATGGTGTTTTGTCAAATATTTTAATTTTTCAAGTTGTGTTGTGCATTCGACAATGTCAATTACCCCAACTGGCACTCCTTAATGTCTCGTTATCGGGTTGTGAGTGAGGCTTGCCCTCGATCACGGCTCACGTAACAACGCCAACTTTTTCCAACTGCGGTGGAGACTACCTTCCAATTTTATACACACCCACACTTTCTTCCCCACACTTAACACTTCCATAAAACATCATTCATTAGACTCCCAACCCTTTGCCCAATCTTCTCCTCTCTCTCACGCTAATAAACCATTAGAATTCCCCTCATAAATCACCCTCAAATCATCCTTAATTGTAGTAGTAATGTATGAATTCTCCCTACTCTCTCTCCATTATTGCTAGATATGATCTTATTTTATGAAGATTCTCTATATTTTTTTATAGGAGAGCTCTTGGACTCAAGCTATGGGGGCAGAATGGAGACAACTCACCTATGATGGAACTTGATTAAGTACAAAATTAGTCAACAAAACATCTAGATGGAGCTTCCACATTGGTGGAACCGCCTTAATGCAGCTTTGGTGGTGTTAATTCCTATTCTATCTTAACCTCCTCCCTAAACACCCTCAAGGCCTATATAAAGAGGCCTTCTCCTTTGTAATTTGCAAGAGAGAGAGCCAAGAGGCCTTCTTCAGCCCTATTGAGCCTTCCCCATTCTCTCTCACGAGCTTATGTAGTTCATTTCCTTACTATAGCTTATGTATGCTCTACAGTGTAATAAGCCCATGCTATTGGTGTCCATATTGTGTATATTGGTTATGTCTTGAGGGTTCTCCATCTATTGTGCCCTCTTAAGTTTTATTGAATCATCTATTTTTTGTAGTTTCTCTCTCTCTCTCTCTCTCTCTCTCTCTCTTAGTTTTCCTCTCTTCTCCCTCACAAGCTCCTCTCCCTCTTGCATAGCATCCTAGTCCGCTCTTTCATGACTAGGTGGTGCCCTTACCTCATTCACTTTATGGCAGAAGGGAGTTTGGCATAGTATAGAGGTTGCCATACCAAATTTCCTTCGTCATAAATTGGGGCCTCCGCTGAGGACATTCTCATCCACAATTCTCTACCTCCTTATATGGGATGATACAACACATAGTGGTGCATCCTTTACAACAAGTGCTCCAAGTGGCTCTTCTCCAACACCTTCACCAACTCTTTTTGAAGCTGGTCGAAGTCCACAACTCCCACAATGGTCTTCCAAGGAAGCCCAAGAAAGGAAGTATGGCTATCGGATGATGGCACTTATGCGGATAAAATGTGTTCACCTTAAAAATTCTATTCTCTCACAACGAAAAAAATCATGTTGCCATCAATTGCTAGGTTCTCATAATTGTGGTGAGTGTTTTACAAACAAAGTGAAGGCCCTTTCGGGAGGTCCTCGTTTCCAAATCATCAAATCCCTCTCTCTCTCTGGTCTGATCCACATCAAAGAAGGACAACTATGCATGAACGGTATGGAGTTTTGTAGAGGTGCAAAGTATGGAGACTACCTTCAACTGTTGCTAGCTCGAAGGTTGGGTGTGGTTGAAAAGGTGGCCATCACAACTTATGAAATATATGTCACCAAGGATGGACACACTAAGGCAAGAACAATTCACTGGTGAGCAAATTCTCTGTATAGCAAAGTTGGTGGGTTCCAGAAAGAGACACTCTGGGAAAAATCCTTTTTAATTCAAGAAAGTGCATTCCCTCTACTCCCTTAAGTAGTCTCCACTTATGAATAATAATAATGGCCAGAATTTCTACACCTTCCACTTTGTACAAAACATCCGAGTTAATGTATGCATTAGTAGGAAGATTTTCTTCAACAACGTCTTGTCATGTACTTTGGGGCTGAAAGATTAAGGGAGATTCTTGTATCACCAGAACCTATAATCTTCCCAATGCTAGACTACAATGCATTCTTCAATGTGCATGCCTTTATTTTATTATAATAATCACCCCGAGTTGTATGGACCAATCCAACCTCTTGCTATTCAAACTGTGTATATTGTAGCCATCACAAAGCTTAGATTCCAAGGCATTATTAGAAGCATACTGGGACCTAGACGTCTTGCTGAAATCAATGCATATGTGAACCCATTCATCCTTCCCCTCATAAAATACAACTTAAGTCTAGATGTATTCATCTTTGTACTCTACTAAGGCAACATGGCATTTCTAAGCTTCTTTGGGCGCAATGGGAAAAATGTAGTGGATTTTTTGGACAACCTTGAGATGGCCTTCCTTGTCTCTAGGAGGGATGATGAAGCATTAAAGTTGAGGGCTTTTCCTTTGGTGCTCAAAGAAGAAGCTAGAATGTGGTTTCAAACTCTAAATCCGGCCCAAAGAGCTGAATGGGAGGGATTGAAGGCAGCTTTCTTGCAGAGCTTTCTAACTCAACTGAGAAGAGTTATGGCAATGGCTTTTGGCCCTCCATAAAAGTGATCCTCATGGTTATGTAACTTATGAGGAAGGGTTTTTGAAGCTTTGGGGGCAGTGGTTAGACTCACTGAATCCTGGTGAGAGAGCTCCAAACTGCTTTCAAAAAGATCGATTTATTTCAGGTTTGTATCCCTTACTCAGGGAGAAGGTAAAGGTGAAATTTCCAAACACTTTTGAAGATGCTTTGAGAATCACTAGGGAAAAGAATCGAAAGATTATCTACCAAGCCCAAGCTAGCCAAGTAGTTTTGGGAAACAACATCACAACTATGGAGGCCTCTCAAGTTTCCCCAAATATATCTAATGCACCAGGCGGAGGTCAAGATACATGATCCAACAAATAAACAATCTTACTAATCAACTAGAGGGTTTGAGAGTGAATCTTGTGCAAGGTGGAAGAAGACCTATCGAGGGGAATGGTGGGAATTGACCACAAATGCGGCGACAAGCAAGGGAGATGTGTTACAACTGTGGAGAAAATGGACATGGCATGTACAATTGTCAGATATGATCACCCTGCCAGAGGTCCTCGACAAAAAGTAAGCCCTCCTTGTGTTAGGACTCAAGAGCAAGAGCAGTCACGACCTGCAATTTTACAACCACCTTATGTTCAAGCTGAAACCCTTGCTGTTCAACCAAATGTTAATGTCATAAAAATAGAGGAGGTGGTCAGGGATAGAAGGCTCCAAGAAGAAATAGCGAGAGGTAAGATGAAGGTAGATGTAGTAGAGACCATGCCTATCAAGTGGGTACGTGTCCAAACTGAGGCAAGCAAGGAAGCAATCAATGAGGCAAGTACACCACGGGCACCTAGAGATGAAGGGAAGAAGAGAAAGACTTGAACTAGGTCTAAAATTGATATCTTCGACTTCCCTTTGGGTTCTCGGACACAACCTTATGATCTGATAGTAGATGTGAGCTCTCAAGGGCCAAAAATTACTTGGCCACAACTACTTCATGCCTCTCCAAATCTACGATGACAATGGTAAAAAATGGTAAGCACAAGGGCAAGGGAATGTAAAATGGTTAGTGCAATCAAGGCATATGGCCTCAAAGATATAGTGTCTTTAGTGGAGGCTCAAATCAAAGGTCAACGGATTCAAAAAATATACATCGATAGTGGAGTAGAGGTTTGTGTCATGACAGAAAAGCTTATGCATCAATTAGGCTTAGAAGTAATGGAATCCTCAACCTTTAGGGCAAATATGGCCAACAATGATGCGGTCACATATGTGGGTGTAGTGAAAGCTTTGAGAGTTTCAGTTTTTGGAATCACTACAGCAGTGGATGTTTATGTGATGCCAGTAAAGGGAGAAGGATATCCCCTCATCCTAGGGAGACCTTGGCTTATGGGCATCGGAGCTAGGCAAGATTGGGCAATAGGGGATCTGGAGTTGAGGCCACGTAAGGTGGGTGGTCACGATCAAAAGGTGGTTTACAACTTGAAGAGTGGGCATCAAGAGAACCTTGAACTAGAAATGTTTGTCGATGAGTGAAGCTCAAGTGGATGTTCCTCATCGATAGAAGAGGAAGAGAGTTCAAGTGGAGAGAGTGATAGCACTCTTGAAGTTATGGGCGTCACCTTAAAGGAACCTACCTCATCAGAAGACAACCCAAGAATCCAAGGAGAAGATGTGTGGGATGCTAGCCTAGAGAAGATGATATCCAAGGATATAAAGGATGAAGAAAGGGAGGGTTATGTGAATGTTCTCAAGAAGCATGCATCATTGTTTATTTCTGATTATACTCACATTACAAGTGTCACTCCAGTGAAGCATCACATCCAACTCAAAGAAGGAAGCAACCTTGTAGTACAAAGATTGAGAAGACTAGGAGTTGTGCAACATGATGCACTGTTGACGGAGGTGAAGAGACTCTTGAATGCAGGATTCATATACCCAGTGGAAGATTCAGAATGGGTCTCCCCAATAGTAGTGAGGCCAAAGAAAAATGATAAGTGGCCAGTATGCATAGATTACAAGCCACTGAATGTTGCAACAAAGAGGGACCACTTCCCTCTCCCATTTCAGGATGAAATCTTGAATAAAGTAGTGGGATATGAGCGGTATACAGTGTGTGATGGCTACTCTGGCTACTTCCAAATTCGCATTGCAGAGGAGGATCAAAAGAAGACCACTTTCATCACACCATGGGGCTGTTTTGCCTTTCGGGTCATGCCCTTTGGTCTCACAAATACCCCAGCAACCTTTCAACGATTCATGAATATGGTCTTCCAACCTTACTTTGGTAAGCCCATAAGGGTTTTCATAGATGACTTTTGTATTTATAGCTCAAGGAACATACATCTACGCAAGGCTGATGAAGGATTTACTCGCTTAGCTAGGTTGGGTGGACAACTAAATAAGGATAAATGTCACATTGGGGAAAGCAAGGTTACACTACTAGGGCATGTAGTGTCAATTGAAGGAATTGAGGTAGATCCAAAAAAGGTAGAAACATTGCTAGCTCTACCTTCCCCAACCTCCATCAAACAATTAGTCTCCTTCTTACAAAAGCTAAGTTATTTGGGTAGATTTATACACTTACTCTCTTAGGCCATATATCCCCTACAGCAATTGATACGCCAAGAAACACTTGTATGGAGTGAACAAAGTGAATGACATTTTAAGGAGATAAAGAAAATGTTGGGGTCACTTCCTATAATCCTCCAGCCTTGTTGGGAAGAAACATTCTTTGTAAACCCTAGCGTGGGAGAAGAGACCATTGGTGCTGCTCTCCTACAAAAAGATCCAAAAACATCCTTCATGAGGCCCGTGTATTTTTCCAGCCGCCTCATGAAAGCCTCAGAGAAGGCTTACACCTCCATGTAACAGCTAGTGTTGGCCCTCATATTTGTAGTAACCAAATTACGGCCATATTTGCTTCCAAAGAGGTTTGTGATCATCACTGTGGAGGATATGTTTCCCTATGCACTACAACATATGGAAATCTCTGACAAAATAGCAAAGTGGGTGGTTCGACTTCAAGAGTTTGATTATACAATGCAGGTTGAAAAAACAACTCGAGCATGCCTGGCTGATATTTTGACAAACATGTGCTATGAGAAAAATCTCAGGGTGAAAAGAAAGGACCTTCCACCACCCCCATCCATAAAGACTCTTGTAGATGCTTATAGCCTCTACTTTGATGGTGCATACAAGAGAACTAAGGATAAGGCAGCCGCAGGCATTGTTGTTTTCTCTCCTTTAGGAGAGAAAATCTATGGTGAAGGAATCATCTTGGAAGGTGTACACTCTAACAATGAGGCAAAATATCAAGCTTTAATTCATGGTCTTTGTCGGTGTCTTAGTAATTCAATCGAGAGGTTGAATGCTTTTGGAGACTCCATGCTATTGGTAAGGTAGATGCAAGGTACATGGGCATGCAAAAAGACAAACCTCTCTAGTAAAATGAGAGAGGCCAAATCTCTTATGAGAAGGTTTAGGGAGGCACAAGTACATCATGTGCCAAGAGACCAGAATAAGGATTCCGACCATCTAGCATCATCAAAGCTGAATGAGTCAATGGTGGGAGCATTGGCTATCAAACCCCCACTTTAGCAAGGCAAGGAAGACTTAGAACATATTCTACACCTCTTAGAGCAAGGAGAAGCTCCCAAACACCTGACTAAGGGAGAAAGACAGTGGCTAGCTCAGAAGGCTATAAGATATCACATGGTAAATGATAGTTTGTATTGTCTTGGTAAGGGTGGTGTGCTTAGGAAAGTGCCTTCAAAGTGGAAAATTGAAGAAATCTTAAAATCTTGCCATGATGATGTGTGTGGAGGCCACTTTGCACACGACATCACAAGTAGAAAGGTTCTACAAGCCGGCTTTACTTGGCCCAGTCTACACCGAGATGTCAAATATTGGTGTCAAACATGTGAAGAATGTCAAAAATTAGGACCACGACAGCTCATAGCAGAACCCCAAACCCCAATCAAGGTCTATGGACCCTTTGAGAAGTGGGAAATTGATTCCATAGGGCCTCTACCACGCATTCCATCAGGAAACGAGTATATGATCATGGGGGTAGATTACATGACTAGATGGGCTGAGGCTATGCCAACTAGAAGAATCACTGCTAAGGAAGTGAGTAAATTCATCTTTGACCACATTTGTTGTAGGTTTGGTACACCTCTTGAAATACGATCAGATAGAGGACCAGGGTTTAGAGCTAATGTGGTGGGTGAACTCATGCAAAAGCTAAATATTCAACGACGACACTCTACCCCTTACTACCCTCAATGCAATGGATTGGTGGAGAAGGTAAATGGAATAATTTGTAAAATCATCAGCAAATAGGTACATTCAAGGCCCCGGGATTGGGACAAGCACCTTATTGGAGCTCTATGGGCTTACAAAACCTCCTTCAAAACCATGTTAGGGTTCACACCTTTTCATCTAGTTTATGGATAAGAGACTCTTTTGCCTATTGAGGTGAAATTAGCTAGCCTTTGGGTATTAGGTGGCATAGTAGGCTTACATCAAAGATTACTGGACCTAGAGAGGCTACAATTGGATCGTGAAGAAGCCATCAACCACTACTCCCAGGAAGCTGAGAAGCATAGAGAAAAGTTCAACAAGAAGCTAACGGATAAAAACATCAAGGAGTGATCTTTAGTGCTTCGATATGACAATCGCTTTGATAAAAGAAAGGATGGCAAGTTTCTCTACCGGTGGGAGAGACTGTTTTGGGTCACAAAAAAATTCAACAATGGCTTCTATAAACTTCAAGACATTGAGGGAAAAGTGCACAAGAATAGGGTAAATGGATGGCGCTTAAAACCCTATCACATCAGGGTGGGGTCAGGTCAAGATAGCAAAGAGTGTCTAGAGGCATAAATACCTCTAGCCAGGTTGGGGGGGGCTATATGATCCGAGAAAATCACAAAAAAATATTTGTCTAACACTTTGTTGATTTTTTGTACATTTTGAGGTTTGAAATAAAGAAGAGGGTGGGAACAACCTCTTGGGAAATCCAAGAAATCACTGGATGGAAATATTTCATGGACCGGTTTACCAAGGGGGGATGAAGAGTAAAGATCAATGGAGGAAGGTGAAGGGAAAATGTGTAATGTGGAAAGAAAAGACATGAAATGGATTTGGAGCCATCCAAAGGGCATGTGAGGCTCATAATGTCATGGCTTTGGAGCCTTATGATAATTCAAACAAATGGGACCCTTCTTGGAAGCATTAGTGGAAGAAAAATCAGGTACATGATTTTGTAAGATTTTTTAAAAAATACTTCCACTCCGATTCAAAAAAACTTTTCAACATGAAAGTTGTAGCGCGTGAGCTGAAGTTTTGGATTGTATTTTTTAAATAATTTTTTGGAGCTACGACTCGAGAGATATGGCCAAAATGGTGGACGCCAACTTTTTCCAACTGCGGTGGAGGCCACCTCCCAATTTTATACACACGCACACTTTCTTTCCCACACTTAACACTTCTATAAAACATCATTCATTAGACTCCCAACCCTTTCCCCTGTCTTCTCTCTCTCAAGCTAATAAACCATTAAAATTCCCCTCCTAAATCACCCTCAAATCATCCTTAATTGTAGTAGTAATGTATGAGTTCTCACTACTCTCTCTCCATTATTGCTAGATATGATCTTATTTTATGAAGATTCTCTATATTTTTTTATAGCAGAGCTCTTGGACTCAAGCTATGGGGGGGGAGAATGGAGACAACTCACCTATGATGGAACTTGATTAAGTACAAAATTGATCAACAAAACATCTAGATGGAGCTTCCACATTGGTGGAACCGCCTTAATGCAGCTTTGGTGGTGTTAATTCCTATTCTATCTTAACCTCCTCCCTAAACACCCTCAAGGCCTATATAAAGAGGCCTTCTCCTTTGTAATTTGCAAGAGAGAGAGCCAAGAGGCCTTCTTCAGCCCTATTGAGCCTTCCCCATTCTCTCTCACGAGCTTATGCAATTCATTTCCTTACTATAGCTTATGTATGCTCTACAGTGTAATAAGCCCATGCTATTGGTGTCCATATTGTGTATATTGGTTATGTCTTGAGGGTTCTCCATCTATTGTGCCCTCTTAAGTTTTATTGAATCATCTATTTTTTGTAGTTTCTCTCTCTCTCTCTCTCTCTCTCTCTCTCTCTTAGTTTTCCTCTCTTCTCCCTCACAAGCTCCTCTCCCTCTTGCATAGCGTCCTAGTCCACTCTTCCATGACTAGGTGGTGCCCTTACCTCATTCACTTTGTGGCAGAAGGGAGTTTGGCATAGTATAGAGGCTGCCATACCGAATTTCCTTTGCCAACAGCAGAGAAATATAAAATTTCTCAATTGATGGTGATCTCAATGCTGTAATCTTTGGAGCAAGGGTGTAGAAATGCTAGGAAATGAGAGAGAATGCTGAGGAGAGAGAAAATTTAGACTTTCTTTGTGAATAACTGAAGAAAATTAGACATTTATAGCTGTTGCCCTATCTCATCAGCCTATAGATGTTGTCACTTGCTATTGATTGGTCTTCTCCTACCCCTAGTTGCCTCAGAAGGTCCTCCAATGGCTGCAGATCAGACCAATAGCATCTCCTCCCTGTCTCTTGCAAGCTGAATGCACTAAAAATGCCTCTCTCCAGTCTCTTAAGACGTTTTTCAATCTTGCATATGCATTTTTGACAAGTGATAGCCTTTCCAAATGGTTTTTTTTAGCATTATTCATAATTAAATATTAATTTTTAACATGTAAATATTAAAAATTATTCTAATAATTATTTTGGTGCCCCATAAAAATAATATAACTAGCCAATAATTAAATTGACTAGGTAACTTCCATTCCTGAGTGTCTCTACGTCATCTTTTGACCATCAGATTGGCATTAGGTATCATTAAACACCACTTCTCCAGCATCAGAACTGACGCTTATGGTCAAATGAATGACCTAGGCCAACAACTGGCACTAGATACCATCAAGTGCATGTGTGACATAACTTATAACAACTTTTTCCTTTGACATCCTATGATTTCCTTGGATCCTAGGCTCGTAAATTTACTTTAATCCCAATTACACCTCACACGTGCAACATTTACTTAACCATGTGATTAAAAATTAATCCACATATTAAAGAGTTTTAAAAAATACATATCAAAAGTGATGTAATATCTTTAAGAGGAAAAAACCAAGACCAAGAAACAATGCACCAACTCTCATTTGATCATGCATGGTGTGCAAAGAGATTTTTGTGCAATTTAAAAAAAAAATGAAGTTTCAATATTATTTTGAAATGATAGTTCTAGGCTAGATGTTAAATTGAAGTGAACTTCTCTTATTGAATGCATCCCAAGCTATGGGACCACCACCAGAATTTAAGACAATGACTAGTGTAAGGACTTTGCGTGTTTGATGTAGGTGGGCAAGCATAACTAGGCCAATCTTTATTGTTGTGGAATCATCACCTTCAACAATCTCTCTCTCTCTCTCTCTCTCTCTCTCTCTCTCTCTTCGTGGGCCAAATTTGCATCTTAGATATGAGCATGCTTGCTAGAGACTCTCCTTCTTAGCCTTTAGCTTTGAGCATGCTTGAGAGAGAGAGAGAGAGAGAGAGAGAGAGAGAGAGAGAGAGAGAGAGAGAGAGAGAGAGAGAGAGAGAGAGAGAGAGAGAGAGAGAGAGAGTGAGTGAGTGCTTTGTGGAGAGAATGAGAGGAGATTGCCAAGTGCCATGTTTACAATACAAAGCATGTGAGTGTTTGTGTGCTTGAGTATTTGCGTGCATGCACACATAATTTAGAGGATGCATTGGAAGTGTTTGTATGCATGTTTGCACACACACACACACACACACACACACACACACACACACACACACACACACACACACACACACACACACACACACACACACACACACACACACACACACACACACACACACACACACACACACACACACACACACACACACACACACACACACACACACACACACACACGCACATTGAGAGAATGCAAAATTACATGCAAATACATTATCAATATCTTAAAATTTAGTTACATTATCAGTTTGTCTTAATTATAACACAACATAAAAATGGGAAAGAAATATAATGAGATGAAGTAGGGTGTCACAACTAGAAGAAAAAACTTGCAAGAAAATACTAGCTTAGTTATTAGCAATCTTCTAGACCTAGCAACCTAGAGGGTGGTTGGGGGAAGGAGGGCACACTAGTGAATTGTTTAATGCTTATTTATAAGTTTCTCCACAAATTTTTTATCCATAATTCTCTCTTATAAAAATTTATTATTAAAGTAGGTTGTTTCCTTTTATACTTTAAATGTTTTACATCAAATTGAATCAAGCCAAAATATATAGCGAGGAACAATTTCACTTGATGAGAGTTTATTTTAGACACAATAATAGTGAGTTTGAATTAAATAACAATTGTAGTTACATGTGGTTTAGGCCTACTCAAGGGCCCTTTGATACTTCAAAAAATCCTCATCCCCCAATTTACCTAACTTACAAGAAAGTTGATCATCACCTCATCTATGAACTTTGGTTTGCTCAAGATGTTTTGAGTAAGGTGCCATACCCCCATTTGCATGGGCTTATGCAATGTGGTGTGCGACCATTAATCAACATAATGGGGTATAAAATGTATTAATCATGAGTCAATGAAGTTAATTGCATTAGAAGGCCCTTTATGTGGAATAGGAGGATCATTTGTTTTGTAGAATGGGCCTCAATCATTAGTTTCCATTAGCTTTCAATTGTTGATTTTAACACAAAGTAAAGTTCTATTATACGTGTTCCAAATTTTTATCCACAAGATCAAAACAAATCTAAAATAGATAGTGAAGAATGGGTTTTCATCCTACAATCATTTTTGTAAGATGGGTCTTAAATACTAATTATAAGTAGTCATGGTTGATATTTGTATTGCAAACTATAGAACTTTTCTACATTTTCACAAGTTATTTATCACAATAATAAAATGAATGGAAGGCCTCCCCTTTCTACTTTTGATAACAAATATTATTTACATTCATCTTTCCCTTAAAAGAAAATCATTCCACAATGCCATTGTTAAGATAAACCTAAGATTACGTGGGGATTACTTTTAGATTCAAACTTATTTAAAGATAGAACATCATGGTTTTGTTTTATCACCTTATGTTTTGTCTAATTCCTCAAATTTTAATTGAAAGGGAGCTCATCCAAATTTCCATTTGAGAAATTGGTTAGAATAAAATGTGATTTTTATCACCTTGTTAGGACTTTACATCATTGAACTTTTAAGAAATTCAAGGCATGCATTCATAAAGCTATACTTATAGAAAAAATAACAAATTCATTTCCAAAAGTGGTCTTAGTTGCACATGGTAAAGAAGCCATGTGGCATATGGGATTAGCAATTGTAGATGATTTGGAAGATATTCAAAGTCATGAAAGATAACATGGTTGTGCTATGGTATTTTCATGTGTAAGGCATATTCCAGCTACTCTCGGGTCCTACAATATATTAATTTTGTATATAGTATGGGAAAATGTTGGGCCTGAATCAATTTATATTGGCACTAACTTGATAAATTTCCCCAAACTATTGTGACCCTCTTATTACATTGTTTTGATCTATTATACCCTTACCCTTTCATTCATTAAAAAAATTACTTTGGTATGTTTGCTTTGAATGGTTTTTTTTTCTTTTGATTCAACATCAAGACCTTAAATGTGTTAACTCATGCTCCAAGCTATATCTTATGTTCACCCACATCCCACATCTCTATCATAGCATTTGTGGAAATCTATTTTCCTCTTAGGTGGTAGTTGCCAAGAGGCAATGATTGCTAGGAGAATGATGGTGTTAAATGGTTCTATTGTGTCCCATCAACAACTTGGACTTATATGGTTCTTGGGGTGTTTTCTCAAAGGGATGATGGATTTGGATGCTTTTCCCTTAACCAAAAGTTGATATGGATGCTTATCCTTTTTAGGTCACTACATTTTCACTACGTATATGGTTAGTTTAGGTGATTTTGTGACATCCATGCTCACTGATTATACATGGCCAGCTTAGGTGATTCTATGACATCCATGCTTACTGATTATGGCATCTATGTACTATATTTGACTACATTTTTACTATGTACATGTCTAGTTCAGGTGGTTATGACATCCATGCATGTGATTTTGCAACATCCATGCTCATTGATTATGGCATCTATCAACTATATTTGACGTTTATGCACACCCCATAATTAGGGACCTTAAGACAGTTCATGTTGTGTTTATTTTCTATCCATATGGATATTTTGGATTATGTGTAGTACATGCATATATAGATTTATCACATAGAGCTTTATTGAAAATTCTAGATACTTCTAAGAGTAGGATATGTTGATTGTGCTTTAGAAGAGCAAGGGCATCTATTTGTCCTTACTTCTTTTGAAGTAGCAAATGAGGTCATTTTCTTTCATATCCTTGAGGCATGTTGTGAAGTCACATTACATTATATGATTGAAATGGAGCGAGTTGGAGGTAGCCTATCACTATATTTAGCAAGCTAGCTTCTCCTTCACTGTAATTGTGCTCATCTAAGAAGAGAAGCCTTCTTTCTCAACATCAATACATGTAGAGTAGTAAACACACACATGGGGAACACTAATAGCCTTTCATGCCTCTCAATGTTAGTGTTATATGGATTCTTCTATTAGTTTTGTAAGTCTTTTTGTGGCCTTATGGTTGTTTTACATATTCAATGGCCATCTTAATTTGTGGTTGTAGATAATTTAAAGCTTTAGTGTTCAATTTTTTTGATTGATGTACAGTTCCATTACTATGACTCTCAACACTGGTATCACAACATATCACTTGTCACAATGTTAGCAAAGGATGATGCATTGGCCATGAATTTGGAAAGCCAAGGTCTTAGAAGTTAGTAACAACATTACTTTAGGAAGTATTTTCTTTGATGTACATGTGAATTGGTTTCAAACATGGCATAAGAATGCTCTTGCAAACAAGCATATACTAGCAATGAATTCTAGATAAAGAGGCATAGAAGAAAGCAAGCAAGCTCAACTTGACATTGAATGACCACATTGAAACTTGGTGAGGTTGACAAAATGGTGTATGATTTCACTTTCACAACAACAAGGTAACTTAGAAATTCATCCCACTAATTTCAAGGCAAGAAATTCAATTGCAAATGATGAAAGTCATGGCAAACCTAGAAGTAATAGAGATACTTCAAGCAATGCTTGAGTTTTAGCAAAGCTTGGCCTTCAATATAAAAGTGATGCTATCATTAATAATATTGAGAAGTTGCATGTTCAACAAGGATAATTTAGTATCCTAATGTGTCAAAATTATAAATATTATCAAAACCTTCATGATGGCTCTAGACCAAAATTATAGAAGACACCTGGTATATATAGTTGATGATATAAACAAATTGACACTATAAACATGTAAAACTAAACTTGTAATATTTGGTATCACCTTTGTAGATCATGTCATAAGTGGGGTGAATTGAATAAATGGTTGATTGGCACATCTTAGGCATTAATACCATACTTATAGGCGACATGATTATAGTTGTAATGTCAATGACTTAGATAGTGGGGTACAGGAAGAAGATAGATGTTCATGCCTTATGAATCAAGGTCCGATGTGATTATAAGATAATTATATGAGTCATGCATTCTTTTCAACAACTTACATTTGGAAGCTTCATTACATATGGTTTTAGATTTGGAATATGAATGTGTGTATGCTCTAAAGCTAGATACCCAACAAAAAAATGCATATTCTCTTTCAATCTAAGTGACATAATAGTTTCAAAACATATTTCTTTGAGCTCATAAAAAGCCAATGAAAAGGATTGACATAATATTTTAAAGGCATGTTTCTTTGAACTCATAAAAATCCAATGTAAAAGAATTAGGGGGACTCTATATCATTTTTCAAAGATGCTTAACTCATAAATGAATGATTTTTAATGGCTACAAACAAATTAGCTAATCCTTTAGGGATACATAGAAGATTCCGAATGATTCTCTTAAGATAATGCTACACAACAAGTTCACAATTCCATGTTTGCTTAATTTAGAAGTCCAAAATTTTTCCAAGAGAAATCCCTCATTTGGAATATTTTCTCCATAAGTTTCCAAAGTAAAAATCAACTTTCTTTCAAACACGATCTCTTGTGCCAAGTGTATGCAAAAAATGACATTGCTTTTTAAAATTAAAACAAGTTGAAGTTGAACGTGAATGTTTAACGAACACAATGGAAACCTAGCATAGGCTACATCACCATTCAGGGAGCACATATCACTTCAATGTTGTTTATATTGTAATTATTTGAGATCATTGCCACAAGGGGGTCACATGCACCAAATGTTTGGCATTCAAAGGTCACACAAAGAGACCAAATCAGGACATCCTTCAAGAAAAGTCACATAAAGACACAAAACTACAAGGCTTGTCTTAGTTGTTGAATTAGCTACATATGGGAAGAGTACCATTCATAATGGAATTGGTCCATGTCCTCACCGATTATATTCTATGGGTTGGCATTTGCATGATATTCATGTACAAATACTTAATCACTGCAACTGATATAATGAATATGCTCCAAACCCTTTTAATTTTCTCAAATTAGTATGCACCTCCCATGTAGCAAGCATGACATCCACAACCATGGTAATAAGGGGGTGGATGATAACAACAAATAACAGCATTGTTTATTGGTTCTTCCGGCAATACTCCTGCACATGCAAGTGATGAATTTATTAAAACACAAGAAAGGGTAGGTCATGCATTTAAATAACCAATTAATTGCATGCATTGCACAATTTACACATGTGTGTACATTTGTTATGTAGACACGTGTATATGTTCAGATGTATTCTTATCATGTTTGAAATAGCTACTATAATTGTGAATAGAAAGGGATATGATCACCCAAGTATTGTCATGACCTAAAATCTTGATCTCTAGTTGAGTGCTTGATAACTTTTTGTGCACATGGAAAGAGTTTAATACTTAGTAGTGACACTCATTAGCACTTCAATAATGTCTTGTATACATACATGTAGATTACACATCTATCTAGAACATTCAAACATCTACCTATTGTATACATGTAAGTATGCCACAAACTTATATATACATGTACAAGTGTGCATGTATGTACATATGTACATAAGTGTACGTATGTATGTAACACACACACACACACACACACACACACACACACACACACACACACACACACACACACACACACACACACACACACACACACACACACACACACACACACACACACACACACACACACACACACACACACACACACACACACACACACACACACACACACACACACACACACACACACACACACACACACACACACACACACACACACACACACACACACACACACACACACACACACACACACACACACACACGTACTCTACATGTGTGTATGTGTGTGTGTGTGTGTGTGTAACTCAAGCTTGCCATGTTACTCTTTATTCGATTGCATTTTTTCTTCATGAGATTGACTAACAACAACATTAGTGTTTTTCCTAGTGTTTTTGATATGTGAACATTATGCTTATATTGAACATGACACCTCTTGTACATTGAAATAATTCGTTCACATCAATTCATGAAAAAAAGAAAAGTGAACGTAGCATGTATATCGGGTATGCATTTTTGGCTAGCTCCCCCTCCATGGGAAGACTATTTTGTTAGTTTTCTAGGAGTTTGTGGAATTTGGTCAAACATTTCTTTTAAATAGTGAGAGATGTAAAAATTTGGTTAGTCTATTTAAATGAACATGGAAATGCTAGCGTATGTCCTGAAGAGGTCTTGAACAATGTGTGTTTTTTTTTTGAAATCGATACAAAAACCATTGATGTTGGCAATTTGTGGGACTTTGTTAGATTTTATGTTGTCCTATTATAACTAAAATAACCCTAAGCTCTAATTAAATTGAAAAACATTCTTATGAAAATATAAGGTTCTTTTCAAATTTAAAGATTTAGTCCATACTAAACCTTGGTTTTTGTTATTTTCCTGAATAGTGGACTCTAGAATGTCATTATTGAGCTTTTGAATTCTTGGAAAAGAAATCTCAAAAAGGCTCCAAAAGTTATTTGAGATTGACCTTTTACATTATTGGAGAAGAAATTCTATGTAATTTTGGAACCTGAAGCTTCTAAAATTCTGGAGGACCCTTTGAGATTAAGCTTTTAGATTCTTGGAAAATAAATTATTTATAATTTTAGAAGATTGAGCTTTTAAGTTTTAGAAGACCTTATGAAATTAAGCTTTTAATAGGATAAGCTTTCGATAAATTCTTGCTATAAAACTCACATTGTGAATAGACAACATGATGAGTTTTTGGAAGGGGGGACTCCATACCTAGCTAGATGTGGTGGGTTGCAGGGGGTTGCAAGACCTCACCCAGGGGTAGGAGTCTCGTACCCATGATCGCACCTAGCTAGGTTAGCGGTGCACATGCCACATGAGGAAAAGCTCATGAATCATGAACACTAGAGGGGAAGAAAGGGAAAAGAGCCCCTTTTCCCATAATATGGGGAAATATCTAGAAACTTCTTGTGAAAGTTCGTGGGGAAGGATTACACAAATTCACACACACATATATTAGAAGATTGAGCTTTTTTTAAAATTGTAGGAGGGTCGAGACCTTTTAGAGATTTCTTTTAACGATCTAAAAGAAATCCCGTGGATTTGGACAGTTTTTATTCATGTATAGAGAAAGCTCATGCAACCTGGATGATCAGGAGGGGGCGGCGGGGCTTCTTCGGGCGGCGGTGGTGGTGGGGGAGGCTCCTCTTCCTGCTCGGGGGGCGGGGTCAGCTCTCCGTCGATGCAGCTGGCGCACTTCTTCTCCACCCACCCTTGGAAATCGTAGCTGCCGCTCACATAATACTGATGGAGTTGTGTCCCCTGCCCCTGCATACAATTAGGATCCTCGCCTGGCGGCGGCGGCTGCGAGTGCCGCCCTGCACACAGCCGTGCAACTATGCTGGCCAGCACACCCACTACGCCTATCACCGTCACCAGCACTAACAGCTGCTCTACTGTTGCTGCACGCACATGACCACTCCCACTCCCACTCCCACTCCCACTCACACTCCCACTATCACTAATGCTACTCCTACTGGCAAATGCAGTTATAGCATCAATACCACCGCTAGTATCACTACTAGGACTCATACCACTCCCAATATTACCACTTCTACAGTTTCCCAAATTCCAAACAAAATGTAAGTACACGGATGCTTATCGTCATATCCATTGTCTATGATCCCGGTGCAGCGACATGCTTTTATATCACCGATCAGAGTAGTGTAAGAAGAATGCATTGCTGGTCAGTGCCCATGCAATATAATCGACAAAAAACTCTTAAATTATTGAGAACACTAGTAGTGAACAGTGCAGCAAAGTGCGCGAGCTGATTGGCAAGCCAGGGTCCCAACGACAGACTACTCATAGAGCCCGTACAGGAGTATCTTTTCTAACCACGTCCACGTTTCCCTCCAACATCCTTGCACGACCGCTCTCTCACTCTCTCTCACATATACCCCGAACATTCAGTGAGAGCTCTCTCTCTCTCTCTCTCTCTCAGTAGCTGGCATCAAAATCTACAGCATTGAGTGAGAGCAAATTGCAAAATCTCTCTCTCTCTCTCTCTCAATCAGTACCTCGCATCAAAATCCACCTCACTCTTTGTGAGCCTCCCACTTATTCCTTTTGACCAGATTTGTCGTCTGCAAAACACGTTTCCCAAATTCCCATCTTATTGTCTTCGCCCCCTTTTGTCGTTTGTCGGGGTGGGTAAAATGATAGGAGCCGTCAAAGAGTGAAGGAACGGGTGAAATATGAGCAGGAGAAAGACAGGATGCTGGACAAGAGTATAAGAGAAGCTCAGAAGAGACGAAGAGAGGTGGGAGAATTGATACACACACACACACACACACACACCCACCCACACACACCCCAGAGACTCCCAGCTACCAATCAAAGTCATCAACAATAAAATATGCTTCAATTTATCCCCTTGAAGGCCTGCAAACTCAAAGTCCTGCAACATTGACTCAAAATGCCTATGAAAGCACTCAAATGCTCTGATGCTGGCTTAGACTCATCTAACTCCATGTTCACAAGCTTGCGCATGAGATGCACTTGATTCACTAGAGTTGTATTTTCATAAGTGTCCATCAACTTTTTTCATATGGCATAAGCGTATCAAGACACTTAATGTATGTAAGTACATCATCATATACAACCATTTTAATGTATGCAATGGCCTTCTTGTTTGTTGAGTCTAGCCCAATCCTCGTCTGTCATAGCTACAAGCTTGATTTCCAAGAGAGCATCATGACAATCCTCGGGAAACAAAATGCCTTGCATCCTGTCCTTCCATAAATCAAAGCCAGTGCCATCAAACCTTTCAATGATTTCAACAAGGGATTTAGTATCGCTATTGCTAGAAACATTAGTGGCCATTGTTCAACAAAGTGCCAAGAACCAATGCTGTATTTTATGACAGTAAATATTAGGTTGAATATTCAGCTAATTTCAACCCAAAATTTCAGGAGATAAGAGCAATATTTGATCCAAATACATGTACAATAGTAGAAAGGATGACTTTCATCAGTATAACTGAGATTTCACCTATATTGCAATCCATGCATAGACCATTGCAAGGTGAGTCCCACTTCAACAATATCACCAAAAATACATTTGCTATAATCCTAGATGTGCAAATGATCACTAAGATTGCTACACCATGAATATTCAACAATACATCAACTCAATAGGAGCTGCCAAGCATGCGTTCTGCATATATATGTGCCAAGAGCACTTTTGATACACAAAAACACCAAAATTCTCTACAATTTCTTCACAATCTCACAAGTGGGAGATAATAAACTCAAAATTTCACCGCTTATGGCCCCAAGATTGCTTCAGCAATGTCCCCAATGTGCATTTCACACATGAATTTTGCCAAAATTTACAAATTTTAGCAAAAGCATCAAAATTTCACTGACCCCCCAATTGCATTATTATTATGTTCATGAGAGCATAAAACATGCAAAATTAGAAAATTTTTGCAGAATTTTACAAAAGCTCCAAATTTCTTGGGTCCAAATGTGCACCAATGTTAGTAAATTTGGCTCAAAAGTTCACTAATACATAAAAAGCCCCAAAATTTTCAAGGCCAATGTGCACAATGTTTACACTTTTCGGATCCAATGTCAATGTTATGCATGAATAGCATCAAATCTGGGAAACCCCCCAAATGCACATATGTGTGCATGTTTGCACGTGTGTATATGTATTTATTAAGCTTTTAATTAAGAAGTGGACATGGCTACATACAAGTTGATACAATACCCCTATTTGAGGTGATACTTGCATAAGTTAAATAGACATGGAGCTTACATTTTGGTGTTGACCTCACTCTCACTTAGGTTGGTAACACACCAAATGGAAGATGCCCACTTTTCAAGTTTCAACCAACCAAAGTACTACTTTAGAGGTTGGGCATCCACAATTCTTTACACATTGGAGAGGATATGATCTATCATTTACTTGCAAAACAAGTGAACTCATGGACGGGAAGTTTTCCCTGCCCAACTGGTAAAGTGATGGACAAGGGTACAATTTTGCAAATTGCACCCAATCAAAAAAATAAATAACATATTATCTTTTATTTTTTCTGCAAAATGTGTCCTTTTGGTGTGTAAAGGCTCTGTGCCCATGTCTATGCCCAGTTTTCAAAATTGCATGTCCACACTCTAGGTAGAGGTTGTGCATCCGTCATTTGGTTTGTTATAACCAACCTTATAATTCATCTCTCTCTCTCTCTCTCTACCTATCCTGGCCTTGTCACCCTCATGAATATGATGGGATCTAAGTAACTCTACAAAGTTCACTTCTACCACATGGGTTCAACTTTTTGATATATGGATTGCCATAAAATTTTAGCCATTAGTACCAATTGCATATCACAACAATAGCTAAAAAAGAGTACATCTAGTAGAAAGACTTAAAACATAAAATATTATTAACAAATTTTTTAACAAATTGGGATTTTGATTGGGGTGTTGCTTGCTATGGGAAGAAAACTCTTATTTTGACCCCTATTGTGTTACAACCTCTTTGTGTAGCTCAAATGACATTGGGACCTTCTTTGTTATTGTCTTAGCTCTTTCTCTCAATATTCTTCTTTCACTTTGTCTCCTCTTGGAGATTTTAAATTTCCAAGGCAAAAGGGTTTTGCTACCAAGAAGTCTAGTCTCATAATTATCACATTTGTCGTAATGAAGTTGGCCTCACTTTAGACTGCAAAAGGACAAAAACTCCCAAACTTTCTTAGAATTGGTATCTCCCTCTAGGGATGTATCTTTAGAATCCAAACCATGATGCAGAGAATTCATGGCTTTTTTTTTTTGTTGAACCATATGTATATCATGCCTTCTTTCACACCAATGAGGAATTTTAAAATGTGAGTTTGTATTTTCTTTAAAGCTTTGAGAATTTATAACTAAAACTATGTAATGAGAAGGCTATTTTCCTTCTCACCCAATTTTGAGAAGGCTTTTTCAAAGCTTCAATTGACTCTAGGATGAAGAGAACCCATGTTTTCTCGAACATTGTAGTGAAATGAATTCATACTCATTGGAAAAATATGCCGCAAAGCTTCAAAACATAGTCTGCACGCTTAGAGACCATTACCCTATGGATGGATGTTGTAAAGGCATCTTTCTTTGGGGTTGCTTTCTTCTTTATAGCTTGGACAATGAAGAAAAACAAATAAAAAAATTATAGAGATTGAGAGATTGAATACTATAATAAAGGAGCAAGAAGGAGAAATTAAAGAGGATCAAAGTCCATTGCCTCCACTTTTCACTATGCTCTAAGTACTTAGAAGGTAAGATAATGAAAGTGCTATTATGTAGCACAAGGAGAGCACAACCAATGTGGCTACATGCATTTGATATGCTAGGTTTTATTAATACCAAAGAAAGATTTATATAGTATGAAAAATATAGGACTATTATATCATAGCCCTTATAAATGAGGGTTATAATATGTTATAACAAGTTAGTCATACAATCAATAATAACAAAAAAGTAAAATTTAATAATAATAATAATAAATAATTTAAAAAGTAGTCTTTAGTTGATAGTAGATCATATATATATATATATATATATATAATTTATAATATTGAACTATAAGTAACTTTGATAATACTTCAATGTTATGTAATTATAATATCAATTAAAACTTGAAATAGATAAATATTTATTTTGAATAATCATGAATAATACATTGTACAAAATATGTTTTGTATAAGAGATGAATGAAAATCACTAATTGGGATATTATATGGAGGATTATGATTGTATGAAATAAGTAAAATATATTAAAAACTAATACGTGTATATAATGCAACTTAGTTGATGTGCTATTTACAATTGATGTGCTATGTAGCATACAATATGTCCTAGATATGCTAATACCTATATCTTATGTAACACAAATAACATATTACATATCATAGGCATAGCATAAATGTATACCAAGCATATCACAAATCATGTGTTATGCAAAATAAATGGCATAGATTGTATACCAAACACGTCATAAATTGTTTGCTAATATAACATATTTTGAGATGGAAAGTAAATAATATATCCTTGCCAATTTTGTGGTCCATGTACAAGTTGTCATGCTCGAAGGTGAAAGACTATCTAAAGCATCACTTTTGTAGGTTCCTAATTTTGGTTATACATGACCATTTTTCAAGTTGATCTTTTTTCAAGTTGATGTTCATCACTTGGCTCTTTTGTAAGTTTCTTGTTAGCTTCTCTTATAAGTTTATTGTCTGCCTATTTTGGTTAAACATGGCCATTTTTCAAGTTGATCTTCATCACTTGGCTATTTAGAAACAAAAAATATTTACTCCTTAAAACTAACTACTTAAAGAATCCTTTAGAACGAATGTTTTATTTACTTTAAGAACCCATATAACTAGGTAAAGTAATTGCTAATTGGATCCCATTAGTGCTTTCTAACTTTTAAAAACATTAGTTGTAAAAGGATTCTTAGTGTACTTTTGCAAAGTCTTGTGTTTGAATTTGTTCTAAAGGATCATAACACCTTTCTAAGCACTATTTTGGTCCCTATCAAGATGCATTAAGCTACATCTTGCTAAACACAAATCCATGTTTGAAGTTTATCATATGATATTTAGATTCTAGACAATATCATATGAACCATACATCTAAATAATCAATTGCAATCCATTTGGAAGGTGTCCTTTCACCTTCTCCTTTTCTAGTACACATCTATTTCAAAGATGATCTTCATATTCTTTTTAGTATCTCAAAGGCAACTATCACCTTATACATTTCAAAGGTGGCCTTCACCCTCTTCTTTTGCATCCAAAATGACCTTTCACCTTCACACCCTTTATCTTACCCTTCTTAATCACCAACTTTGGGATTTCCACATCCTTGTTTTAAGGCCAGTTATTCTCAACTTTTTAAATTACAAGTGAGGCTTCAAGTTCTTTCTCATTGATCTAACAGTAAAATCCTAATATTGCATCACAATGAGTCATATGTCAATTTTCCAATGTTAGTAGCCATACAATTGCACTTTCTTTGGACAAGAGATGCTTAAGCGAGATGGAAATTTTGATACCTCAAATGTGATCCTCACTTACACATATCAAAGGTGGTATTGCCCCTCTTCTTTGGTATCCAAAATGACATTTCACTTTCCTCTTTATTTGATCCTTCCTTACTCAACTAACTTCCTCTTGTATCCAAAATGACATTTCACCTTCCTCTTTATCTAATCCTTGCTTAGTCAATAAACTTTGTGGTTTCCACATACTTGTTTTTCAAGCCCACCTATTCTCAAAATTTTAAGATCCAACTTGGTCTTGAAGTTCTTTCTCAATGATCTAATTGTCCAACCCTAGTCTTACATAATTCTCAATGATCTAATTGTCTAATCCTAGTCTTATATCATTATAACTCTCTAATGGCAATTATACAATGTTAGGTACCATTAGATCAAACTTTCTTCTTAGATTGAATGCTAGAACTTGTCAAACCAAAAAGATTAGAATTGTCACATTTGCATACTTTTAAATCCTCATTTGGCCTTTAATGCATTACAAAATTTATTGAAATCTATTTGATAAATACTTATGGCTTTGCACTCTGGGAGTACTTTAGATTAATTTGAATTAGTACACCTCTCACTGGATCACATAAGTGCAAGATCATAATTAGATATTGGTTGCAACTAAGCTTGGTACCAAACCTCATCAATGATAACTAAATTAGACTATTTACAATGTGGTTGTCTCTTAGTATAATTATAAGAGAATTTTGTTGTATGATGGTTTATTCTAGGTTATCTATACATTCTTAAATCAAACTAAGGAAAAGATACGTCATTATATGAATAAAGAGATGAGTATTGCTACTATGTAGAGGGCATTAATGCTTAAGTTGGAACTTGAAAAGGGAAGCAACTAGAGTATTCTAGGCTATCTTCATAAAATCTTATTTTAAAGCTCTAATATATGTAGTAGCAATATGTGTTTGGTGTAGTGGAAAAATATAAAGGTCAACAGTTATGTAGTAACGATAGGTATTTGGTGTAGTTTACAAACATAAAGATCAACATTTACCTTAGCACAAGAAGTATTAATGAAAACATTTACACCTTTCTTTATTGAAGAATTGACTAACTAAGTTAGTAATACTTAGCTCAAGCTTAAATATTTGACCAAAGTGCATAGTGAATGTGCCATGATTAAAAATAATATAAATTACCCTTTTGATAATATGGACAAGACTACTATTGCTAACTTGGATGAGTTTAAATCAACTCCCTCAAACCTAACATTCCTTAAAAACTTGTTTAATAAATAAACCCTTCAAAAACATATTTAAACCTCAGAAAAATTGATACTACCTAATTAAAAAAAAGTAATCTAAGGTCCAAAATAAGATTTAATTAGGCTTTTGATTCAAGAACTTAAAAGAATGGTAACCATATATAGCAAGGTAACAAATTTCCATTAGACTTGGACACTCTTTGCAACGACATGGTCTCTCCATTGACACAATGATATAGGAGAACTATTAAAAAATATGTAGCTAGAAATATTTTTGAATAGTTAGAAGATGTAGAGAAAGATCTCAATCCTTTAAATCTTGGATCAATCTTACAACATCTCCTTAAAATAATGTTTTTTTGACCAAGGATCAAACTAAAAGAGAAGATGGCTTAGCAAACTAGATTAAACAAGTGAATAGAGTGGAAAGTAAGACTAGATTACAAATGGATAGTAAGACAATAAGTTTAAAAAAAAGAATGTAGATACAAATAAATGTTAATAAATAAGTGCGAATGGATACAACCTCCATAAAAAGGGGGAATATGACCTCTCATATAGAGAGCTAGTCTTAGCACTTGAGGCTACAGTAAGCAAACTATCATTTATAGCTAGTCAAACAAGCTTTGCAAATGCCTTCACAGCCAGCTTGTACACCTACTTCTTGCACTAGAGGGACCAAAATAGGGACTTAACTTCCACTAGTTCCTTCCCGAAGATATGGTCAGCATCCTTGCTCCTGAACCTTGGCACCCTATGGATCACCTGGCTCCTACATCTCTAAATCTTGTTATAGACTGTGGCTTTGATGATTGCCCATAGTAGCCATGCCTCTTCCATCATGGACCCTTTGTCCCCAAGGATGGCTTGTTTAAATTGACGGTGCTATAGAAGCTCACTTAGAACATCACTTTTTCAGACTTTCTCCAAACCCCACGGATCCTAGGGCACTTCCAAAAGAGATGGGCTACATCTTCTTCTTTTCTACAACAAAAGGGCCACTAGGGGTTTACCCTCATGAACCTACTAATTCGTTTCCTTGTAGGCATCTTGAGGAATAGAATTCTCCACAGAAGAAAGTTTAGTCGGAAAGTTAGAGTGGCTTTCCACACCCTCTTGGGTCTCCTTTCCCAAACTCAAGTGAGTTGTAAGGGAATCTTTGGCTCCATTGCTCCTTTAGTTTGATCAAGAAAGTCCAAGACTTTTGGTGAAAGCCTCCTCTTCCCCGGGCCTTCTCTAGTCTTGTGCCTATTGGTGAAACTAGATAATGAAGGGGGCCCCATCTTTTGAGACTATAGCAAAAGGCCATCCTTCTTGCTTGTGTCCAAAGATATCTACCATCTAGTTTACTTCCTTGGAGGACAGGTCGAATTCATCACTTTGCTCTTTGCATGTCTTCAAGATCCTTCTTAAGTGGATCCATGTCATGTCTACTTGTGTTGAAAGTCTCTATTAGTTGCAATAGGGGAGAATCCATTATCATATGCCAGCGGTCACCCCTACTATTTGCTCTTCACTTTGCCTTAAGAAAGACTTGTGTCTAGTAGTAGAGGACTAGTGCTCTTGCTACTTTAATCCACGAATGCTTAGTCTAATGTTAGTTATCATTATTTTGTCCATGAAACCAAGGGCTTGTAGCTTTAGTTTACAATCACCTATCATGACAAAGTGGACAATTAGGGAGTGCCAAGATTGGCTACCATCCAACCCTTTGCAGCAAAGTGAATCACAACCTGGTTGTTTTAGCTACCATTGGCTCAATTTCCCATCCAGCCTTATCTTTGGGTGAGCACATTTGAGCCCACCTCATTGATGTAGACCCTTTTGTGCCCCCAAATGATGAAAGGAAGGCTCAAAATGGCTTTTCAACCCTATCCCAGTTCGGCTTGCAAAAGGGAACCATTTCCCCAACAAAGAGGGAGTATGAGGATAGGAGTATTACCACTCTTTTGACAAGGCCCCAAAATTGGCCAGTCCACTTCTAAAGTTTTCATTTTAACCTATCTGAAACCCACTTGAATATTTGGGCTAAAGAAACACCCACACTAGTTGGACATGGTAGGTATCTTATTGCATGGTTCTGGAGAGATGATTTTGAAATTAAGGTCAACAAGGCATTGAAGAGGGGGATCCCATGCTAGATATAAGACTTTGGTTTTTGTTTGGCTCACATTTGAGCCCAAGACCACTGAGAAGTATTTGTATACCTCTCAGGATATTGGAGAGAGATATAGGGCACACCTCCACCACATTTGTATTATCATTCACAAAGAACTAGGCCACGAATGGGTTACCACTAGGGATGTGGATACCCCTAATTAGCCCTTGTTCTACTTTGACTTGAATTGTTCTTATCAGGGGTTGAGTTGCTATGGCAAACAACAGGGGGCAACCTTACTGCACATATCTTTGCAAATCAAAGCCATTAGAAAGTACCCCATTTTTCGAAACACTTGCAGAAGCATTTATAAATAGAGCCTTGGCAACTCTACAAAAATTTGGCCCAAATCCCATAGCTTGAATCACTCCTAGGAGGAACTCGTCCGTCATCCTATCATAAGCTTTTTTAAAATCCATATTAATAATCACATGTTGTTTGATTGCAAAAAGAAAATCAATCACCAACATCAAACTCAAATTGGATCCTATATTCTTCGTCCAAAGGCAAAGCCATATTGTTGAGGATGCACCAACCTCGGGAGAACATGCTTAGTCCTACAAGCCATATTGCTGAGGATGCACCAACCTCGGGAGAACATGCTTAATCCTACAAGCCAATGCTTTAGAGAGGATCCTATAGAGGTATTAAGCATGGTTATGAGTCTTGAGTTAGCTGGGGAGGACCTCATTATAGACTTTGGGATGACCTTGATCAGCCCCCTGTTACTCTCAAGGTTGAGTACCCTCTCTCGATGCACCTCATTGAGAAATCTGCATAGGTCTTCATCAATGACATTCCAAAACTTCTAATAGAATTCCCCTAGGATTCCATCAAGACTCAGAGATTTGTTATGTTTTAGTAATTTAAATACCCCTTCCAATTCATGAACCATGAATGGTCTTTCAAGCTGTAGCCTTTTATCTAGGTCCATTGTTGTATCAATGTGGTTAAGCATTTTGGCCATTTTTTGTCATATCAAGGCTAACTTATCTGTCGAAATACCCACGATCCTAGAGAGATAAGAATTGAACACCATGGTAATCTCAAAGCCATCCATGCACATCTCCCCTTGCTCGTTGCAGATTGCTACCATCAAATCATGCTTCTGCTTGGCTTTGGGGGCTTCAAAGAAGAAGTTGGAGGGCTCTTCTCTCTCAAGGGCCCATCTAGCCTTGAGCTGAAGTTTAGTGCAACATCGATCCTCACCGCTTTGTGCTATGATAGAAAATACTCCACCTCTATTAGTAGCCTTTTAGGGACACATCTTTTGCCACCAGGGCTAAGGCAGACTGCAACAACCCGTACCTATGGTGGCTAGCCGCAAGCTTGTTGTGATCCCTTCTTCTTCTGGCTTTATTCCTTCTGTTGCCTTTAGAGAACTATATAATATCATGAATGTAGTTCAACCAGTTTGTTGCTAGCTCCACATTGGCCTCAGATGTTTGCTACCATATTCTTTGAATCATATTGCAATATACCAATTTGTTGAGGAAAGAGGTGTTTAGCTTGAAAGGGAGGGGACTCTACAAGACTAAACATAGTAGATTAGATTAAAGCATAGAAAAAGTGGGGTATGATCAGAAGCTAATACCTCATTCAGAGGTGTAAGCTTGCATTTGAGACCAATCCACTAGGCGTTGCCATTTGCATAGCAATGATCTAAATGTGGAGCCTCATCTAGCTATAGGGTTAGGTTTGCTAACCCTTATTCTAGGGCTAGGGCTTCCTAGGCGATCTTCTCTTCTTCAATCATGTTGGTGACTTCGTATAATTTGTCTATTGGGTCCATAGTCATGTTCCAATCCCCAACTAATAGTGTTAAGGGGATTTGTCTAGTTGTAGCCGCAATCAGCTCCATAGTTTGGCCCTTTACTAGCTAACACATGTGGGGCATAGACTGAGCCAACCGTCATCTCCTGCCCATCCCAAACCAGATTGATCCCTATGTCCAATCCTTGTGAATCCCTCCAAGCTAATGATAGTTTGTGAGAGGATTTTACATAGATAAAAGTATCCCCCCTACCTTTTACTATCGCTTAAGTGAAGATTTCATAGCTACATGGAGGTTCCACTAGGTCAAAACTTGTATTTAGTTCTTACTATGCGATCACATCAGGGTGGTGCCTATGTGCTAACTTGAAGGAAAGGGCCTTTGTTTTGTCACCACAAAAGCCCCTAACATTCCATGTGATGACTTTGATCCTCCTAGAGCATCTAATCATCTTCCTCCACAATATAGTCCTCCTCCTCATTTGTCAAAGAGGCAAATATGTTCTTGTCGACTAGAGGCTTCCTTGTGAGATGTTTAAGCTCATGTTTCTTCTTCTTCCCCTTCTTGTGCTACCCCATGAAGGTGAGTTATGGATCCACATATCCCTAGGGTGGTTTTCCTTGCCATCAGCTCCCTTCCAAACTCTCAGAGTAGTTGAAAAGGATGGAGCACTTTTAGGGGGCTTTTGCTTCTTACTTGCATCTCGAGAGTTACCCAATGACACCTCATTGTTCTACTGAGATATTTGCTAAAGAATATCCGTAGAAGGCTTGACCATAGAGTGAGGTTGATCAATACTTGATTGCTTTTGTTTGATCTACACATTTGGAGCTTCTTTAGGACCTACACGAGGAGTGGCGGCTACTTTTTGATTCTTTGTGGGAGTTGAGTAAGTGCCCCTTGGGGTTTGTGCTCCCTCCAACTTCTTAGGACACACTCTCATGAAATGACCACAAGTCTTATAGATGTAATAAGCATCTGGGAATGGTGAGAACTTGAATTTGGTGCAAATTTTAATGGCATTCACATCAAATAGTTCCAAAATTTTGGATTTCTTTCTGCCTATCCCACAACATGCAAGCCCTCTTCTAAGACTTGATTTCATTTGGCAGGCATGGTAGCATGTACAATACCTTTCCTAGTGATGTCACCACAACTCAGACTTCATTGTCCAACGAATCTAGGAGGGTAGAAAAATGTACCCAAAAATTGGACATTCAGTCCTAAGGGTTTCCTCATAGGGTCAAAGGATGGGGAACAAGGGATTGTATAGACCAAGTTGTTAGGGAAGCCAATCTAGCTTTCAAGGATCAGATCTCTATCTACTCCATTAGCCAACAAAACAAAATAGAAAGCCCTACCCACAAAATGAAATTGCAACAGAGATTCTTTTGCTTGATCAGTGGAAGAGAACCATTTGACAAACTCAACCTTAGATGCAAGACATCCCAGGAAGTAGAAGCACACACCCGCCAAGTCATATTGGGCATAATTTTGCTTTGAGATTTGGAAGGCTGAAGGCTGCATGCACACGAAGGACCTTTCTCCCATTCCTTGCATTCTTTCTCCTATGGTCATTGTAATCTTTCCAGCTTGTTTGTAGCTCCTTTTCGACTTCCACCATGTCGATCTCCTACTTTCACATTGTAGTGACAAAGTCAAGCTCCATTGCATGGCCATTGATCCTGGATGGTTTCTCTACACTCACCTCACCATCCTCTGAGGAACATTTGTTTGACTACATATATGCAAGGAGATGATTGCCACGTGTTATGTGGCAGCCACCTCACATTATTGAAGGTGATAAGTGTATGCTTTCTTCTTACTATTCCACCTTTTTTCCCATAATACTGTATACCCTCTCTCTCCCTCTCCCTCTCCCTCTCGTATGCTCTAGAAACAAACAAGAGATCTTGCACTACAATAGTATAGTTCAATAGTAAAAAAGTGTATAAATTTGTTGTTGGTATGAATCAGATTGAGAAAATACTTTGGTTCTCTATAAATGTTTATAGCTAGGTTACATACATATTGTTTGTCGAATCACGACATGTCATAATCTAGTGTGCAAGTAATTTTTGTGTGTAGAGTGCTCAAGTTCAAGAAAATTTTTGTTTGTAGAGTGCTGAATTGATTGATTGGCATTGCTCGACTAAATTTTATTAACTTTTATTTTCCTACGTACTGCAAGCTTCACTTTTGTCAAAGTAGGTACACACTCTTAAATAAGAAATCTTGTGCTACAATAGTACAATTAAAAAGTAAATAATTGCATAAATTTGTTTTTTATATGAATTAGATCAACAAAATACTTTGGTTTTGCTATAAATATTTGTAGGTGGGTTAGATAGACATTTGTTTGTTGCTAAATTATGACACATGAATTTACTCTTACCATGGCTTGCAAGGTCAGTGCTATTGAGAGGACAAAGTAGTATGAAAACTTGCTGCCACCTTGATTTGAATCACATGCTACATACATAGCAAATCGGTCTAACTAGGTGGGCACATGACTAAGGGCCAATAGAAGTACCCAACAATGGTTTAGGACTAACAATTTCTTCTAAACCTAGTTTAACAAGGTTGTTCCTTGAACATCCTTGATATTACTACTTGCTACAAGAAGACCAATCCATTAAACTATAGTTGCTAGAAAAGCATGTCTTGTACGAGTTTTTTTAGCTCCTTGTATTTGTCCCACCATCCCCATTAAATCAAGAATGTAGAAAAAATACTCAAAATTTGATCTGACATCAAGATTCTAATACATGTTTAACAAGTAATGTTGACTCTGTTCCAAAAAGCGAACATGGATAAATGTGAAGGACCTCATTATCATGTCCATGATACATATAACCTGCAAGCATAGTAGTCCATGCAATTGAATTCTTGCTTGACATTATGACAAAACATTTAATGCATATTCAAGAATGCCATGCTTCATATACATGTGATGTATGAGTTTTCTAGCTCCTTGTATTTGTCCCACAATGTCCATTAAATCAAGAATGCAAATAAAATGATCAACATTTGATTTGACATCAAGAATTTAATACATGCTTAGCAAGTAATGCTGTTCTTGTTCCAAAAAACCATCATGGCTAAATGTGAAGGACCTCATTACCATATCCATGGTATGTGTAAGCTCCAAGCATAGTAGTCCATGCAATCAAATTCTTGCTTCACATTTTGGTACAACATTGAATGAATCTTCAAGAATAACATGCCTCATACACATGCAAAAGAGTGTTGCTATAGCTACTTTGGTTGAGCTAGGCTACCACAACACTTAGAGGCCACAAACATGGTCAACAATGATGTAGAACTAAGAGTTTATTCTAAACCTAGTTCAACAATGTTGTTCCTTGAACATTCCCAATCTTACTGCTTGTTGCAAGGAGACATATGCAACTAAAATTAGCTCAAAAAGCATGTATTGTGTGGGTTTTTCAATTTCTTGTATTGGTCCCAACCTCCCCATTAAGTCAAGAACACAATCAAAATGTCAAACATTTGATTTGATCTAGAAAACCAGCATGCCTACATGCATAGAGTATAGCTATAGAAGTAAATCTATTTACTTTATGATTTTGCTACATTATTTGAATTGAAATGTGAAGGGCCTCATTATCATGTCTTTCAAAATTTCACTTTCTTCGAAAAAGAGACAATTCTTCATAATTTTATCTTACACATGTTGCTCACAATCTTGCTCACCCATGGTTTGCATCTTTTGTGTCAAACTATAGTATTCCTTGAACATTCCCAATCTTACTCCTTGTTGCAAGAAGACACATCCATGCAATTGAAGTTGGTTGGAAAAGCATGTCTTGTCTAGGTTTTCTAGTTTCTTGTATTTGTCCCACCTTCCCAATTAACTTGAGAATGTTGTCAAAATTTTGAACATTTGATTTGATTGAGAAAACGAGCATGGCTACATGCATATAGTATAGTTATAGAAGTGACTCTATTTACTTCATCATTTTGTTGCATTATCTGAATCAAAATGTGAAGGGCCTCATTATCACATCTTTTAATATTTCACTCTCTCTTGCAAAGAGACAGTTCTTCTTACTTCTATCTCATACATGTTGCTCATGATCCTACTCACCCATGGTTTCCATCTATTGTGTCAAATTGTAACAAAAAGATTGCTGCCAAGTTGTAGATTATAGTGTGGATCAACAAAACTATTGCCAAGATTAAGCATTGAAAATGGTGTTGATCACTTTCAATTTCTTTTGCCTATTCATATAAGTGACCTTAGCAAAGCTTCATAGATCCATCATTTCTACACAGATGCATTAGGGTTAGATATCTTATAGTCACATACAATAGTGAAAATGTTCTATCTAATTTTCAATAAGATTTGAAATATCAAAAAGTCTTGAATAAATGTGCAACAAAGATAGGGAACAATAGTAGCTACTTCCATGCCCTAGCACAATAGCACAATTTTGGACCTTGTACAACATCATGCAATCTATTATTTTACCATACCCAAATGTATTCAATATTTAGATTTTGCTTCCATAGTTTCATAGATCTACTATCTATGGATCCCTTTCAAATCCATGGTAGTATATAAAATTTATAAGATCCATTCACTATACAAACTATACTTCCACATTTTCAAACATCTACTAGGAGCCAATATTGTTCATCTCTAAGCATATGCCAAGAGATGAACTTCCTTGAGACATATACTGAATGTAGATCACCTTGATCCTCAATCTATTTAGTCAAATAGCATTAGTGTAGCCTGAAAGACCTCTAATGGACCTAAACTCTGAGAGTACAATGGAGAACCCTTTCAATGTTTGGAGTAGATATACTTGAAGTACGTCATCCCTGCTCTAATATGCTATGAGTATTGCATTCCATAGCTTAGTCTTGGGCTGGGATGATACAACATTCAAAACATTTTCTACTTTCCAACAATGTTTGCCTACTATCGTAAAGAGTTACAAGGGTATTTTTGACAAATACATTTGCAATAAGCCCTTCTTCTGGGTATCGGCATGTACTACTATGGAAATTTTCCATACATATTGACAAGTGGATTACAAATGTCAATATTTAGAACAAAGTTTTGATTTCATGACATTAGCCCATCGTGCTTTACCTATGATTGCCATACCTTCTATTGATTGCAAATCCCTAATCTAATTCAAATCAAGGGTTGCATATATAGTGTACCCTATGCCATGTTTAGAGTTTTTAAACTACTGAAATTGTTCACAAAGGGATTAATCTAACTATTGTACTGCTGATTCAAGTAGGGTTACCTACTTGACTCTATAATCTAGATATAAGAGTAGTTACCAAAAACTCCTTGCCATCTTTAGAAAATAATAATCGTAGGGTAATCTCTTAATCTCGGTGCCGAATACATGCCTTATTGCAATGATGTTACTTTTGTTGAATCCCGTACCTTGGTGCCAAATACATGGCTTATTGCAAGTGACGTACTTTTGTTGAATCCAATATGACTCTCGAACATGTTAGTTCCAAGAAATGAGCGACTTTCTCTTATTCAAGCTACTGCTAAGATGAAGGCTCTATAGTTCGGACAAGTAGAAGAGCTTTCCCCACAATATGAGGCCTCAAAGGCACTTATTAAACACCATCATCAATCTTATGATGTATAGTCTCTTGCGTGTACATCACTTTGCAAAAGATACATCAGTCTATGCTAGCTGTTCAGAGTCAATCTATGTGAGCTGCTAGTCCTTCTTTTGGATCATCAAATGTCCCACTGAATTTGAGTTAAAATACAACCCTTCTTGGATCAAAAAACTCACAACCTTCATCAATATTGCCCATCAATGTGACAGTTTTTTAATCATTCTATAAAATCATAAGGTTGTTGGATTTGTCCAAAGATTCTCAAATGCAGATCACCCTGATCCTCAATCTATTAAGTCAAATGGCATTAGTGTAGCATGCATGACCTCCAATGGATCTAAACTTTGAGAGTACAATGGAGAAACCTTTTAATTTTTGCAAGGAACATACTTGAACTCCATCATTTTTCCACTTAGATTGTCTAAGAATAACATCACTAAACAAATGTAGTAGCAAAATTCACTAGTAGCTAATGATACAGTCCATGAATCAAATGAGACTTTGCATTTGCTTTGAAGTCCTGACACTCTATGGCACTGCATCTCTCCTTCATTTTCCATTGCAAAGAATTCTATGAAGAAGCATTTTGGTAGCTGACCATAGGCATGCGTACTATTGTAAACAAGAATAATTAGCTCAAAAATTCTAGCACACAAATGAAACAATTTTCCTTAGAGAATGACTTTTTTCCAAGCCAGCTGAAGGCCTACAATTTTTTTTCTCAGCTTTGAAGTCCTAACACTATGTAGACCTACAATTGGTGCCAACATAGCTATAATACAAATGATTTTTTCTCAATTTTGAAGTCCTCATAGTTTCTAGCACTATGTCTTTGCTTCCTTGTCCATTGTAAAGAATTATGTGGAGAAGCATTTTGCTAGCTGACCATAGGCATGTGTACTTTTGTAAAGAAGAATAATTAGCTCCAAAATTCTAGCACTAAAATGAAACAGTTTTGCATGGGAGAATAACTTGTTTGCTAGATATTTGAAGGCCCACAATTGTTGCCAACATAGCTATATTATAAATGATTTTTTCTTACAGAAAGCTTATAGATTTAGGTGTACTTGGAGCTAGTCCAGTTAGAAGCACAATAAGCTTGCATTTGGTGGAACAAATTTTGTAGATATCTCAAGAAAATCTTGGGATTTCTTTCTTCTCCATCAATTCATATTCGACAAATATGACGGGAAGTTAGTACAATAACTGCACAAATGTCCTAGCAAATCATGCGTCAATAGCTATAGGATTGTGCATTGAGCTGGGATGTCAACCAAGGATTGCACAAGCTCAGCTCATGTTTTTTGTAAGCAACTTGATGCTTACCGAAGCATATCAAGGTGGATTTAGCTATTTGGTTGTGCTTGGTGCAATGAGTTTTCACTGAGGCCAATGCAACCTTGCTTCTTTGTTGCTTTTCTAAATCTAGCATAGATGTCTTGGTTGTAGACTTCCTTGTCCTAATAACAAGGAATACATGTCAAGTGTGAGAAACCTTGCTTTCTTGCTTCCTAGTGGTCATACAAGTAGTGTGTATCACATTCATCAAATAAGAGCCCAATCATCTAGCAACTCCCCCCTTAGCATTGAATAGAGTTGCATAGGGGTTCAACACAAACACGTCTAAGATCACTGATGATAGCAGAGGCCATGGAGCTCCAATGTGTACAAGCCCACCACAATGGAAGCCATGTCTAAGAAATCAAGGGCCAACATTATGATAGGTCTTGCTTGCTTCCTAGTCATACAAGTAGCGTGAAACCCTCACATTCATCAAATAAGAACCCAATTGGCTAGCGAAACAGTACCCCCCCCCCCCCCCCCCCACATTGAACAGAGTTGCATAGTGGTTCAAACCAAACAACTCTGCAATCGCTTTGACAATATAGGCCATTGAGCTCCGAAGCATAGATTGACCATAGTGGAGACTATGTGCAAAGAGCATGATGCTAGGAATGCTATCATTAGATGCTCTCTACAAGTGCTAAGAATCGATACTGCTAGATCAAGAATTGTGAGCAAAATCATGATAGAACTCTTACGAGGTAATTTCAGATGTGATGAGGCTCATACAGGTGCTTATGCTTGATGGTGAATATCCAAAACATTGCCCAATTTGTCCCATGTTGTTGATGCCTATCAATAAGACACCCGTGGTGGTGACTAGAAAGAGCATTCACATGTCCAAATTGAGTAGGCCTTGAGGTGAAGTCATCCTCTCTCTATGGCCAATGGGAAAAGAATAATTTGATAGTTTTGTTGGTTAGAACCAATTCAATTTTTGCACAAGTTGTCATAATGATGCCAACATTGGATTCCTTGGCATATAGTCTTGTTTCATGAAGTTGGTCACTTTATTACAACTATAATGCTAGTTTTTCTCTACTTTCACTTCTAGAGGAGTTCCTGATGGTTGTTCCAAATTTGGCTTAAATGTTTCCATCTTAGCGCTCACATTGACCCATATATTGGCCACAATCAACATCAATGTCAATACTTCCATGACTTTGTATGCTAAAAATGAGAGTTTGGTTTGTTTCTCTACTATAATGAATACCATAAGAAACCTTGCAAGCATTAAAGACATGCACAAGAAAGAAAAGAATGTCTTATTCTTATGTTTTTCCATTTCATGCTTCATGGGCCTAACCATAAACATGAACAAAAGAGACACAAGATATAACAACCATCCAACCAACAATATGACATATTCACTATGTTTGCCATACAAGGAATAATAAAATTGGGTGAAGATGGTAGCACTTAGACCAATGAAGCCTTTCAAGAGACTTGTCAAAAATGCTCTACTTTTGAGGAAATTCTTCACACCCACACCCATCACCTTAGTGATGGTAAATGCTTAAGAATTGGCTCCCATACACACATACAAGTACATTTGCTAGACAAGCAATCTTTCTATCTATTAGATCATGATTCACAATGAGCGACATCATCAAGTATTTGAAAACATTGATTTGTGCAATCATAGCTAGGATTGCCCAAGAAGGGGTTATCTCATTGAGCAAGCTTGAGACAACACACCATAGGATGTAGAAGGAGACAACCACCACCAACCATCTCCCTTTCAGAAATTGGGGGCAAAATCTTGGGATGCCTTTCTTTTGTATCATATGTTATTGGGCCTATATGAGAAATAAGGGAACTTAGTGTAGTAGTAGCTGCAAGATTGTGCTAGCTAATCATGCATCAATAGAGCTATAGGACTATGGTTTGAGTTGACATGTCAACTAATGATTGCACCAGCTAAGCTCAGATATATGTTTAATGAATTATGTATAATTTGTTGAAAATAACATGCATGCAACTAAATCATGAAACATGAATAACATTAGAAGGGTAAATAGGCTACAAATCATGATTAATCAAGAGCTTAAAAAGCACAAACTAGATCATGATGAGTATAAAGGAACTAAAAGGAAGGACAATTCAGTAATGAATTGAATAAGGAGTGGGTGAATATTCATAGAGGATGACCATAAGTTAGCGCAAGGGGTTGCTTGTATATAAGGTGGCAGAGCTCTCTCTCTCTCTCTCTCTCTCTCTCTCTCTCTCTCTCTCTCTCTCTCTCTCTCTCTCTCTCTCTCTCTCTCTCTCTCTCTCTCTCTCTCTCTCTCTCTCTCTCTCATACTCATATAGCTTGGATCATAAGGCCATGATTAGTTAGAAAGTATTGGAATATCCCTATCAGCTCTATGCCTTAATCACAGGTGGATGCGATATGGTGACCGTTCATGTGCCTTTTTCTTTATATGGATCCACCTAAAGTTCTCAGTTGCCCAAATTAACCCATCAACTTAGAAAGAACTTCCCCAAACCTTCACTTGCTCTTACCCTTTTTCTTTTCTCACATGTGCACTGTAGTCCACTACAAGATCTTATAACCTTTGGTCTGCTCATTACAACTTCCACCATCATTGTATCTTCCATATCGTTTTTATCTCCATCATCAATTTTGCACCATGTAGAACTTTCAACTGAGTGGTAGAGCCTAGAACAAACCATTAGACTTCCCATAATAATATTTCACAAATTTGAGGTAGTTTAGTTACCATTTGACCAAACAAACTTGTAAAATATCTTCTATTTATACCACCCATGATCACACTCCCCTTGAAGTAAGTTAACTGGCTAAAGTTACTTCCTATTTATTCTAGGTTGGATCAAGGTTGTAACATCCTCATTCATCCTCTTTCCTAATGATCAAGGGTCTAGTTTTTGGGCCTCATATGTGCATTGAAAAAGGGAAAAAACAAAAATAAACTGATGAAATTCTACTTACTCCAGATAGGCATTCTTATGTTTTAGCTTAACTGAGAGGGATGTATGCTTTAGAGGGTCACTAGCATGGTGCTTGCATCTCCTATTTTAGTTTTGGTTGGATCATAATACCACCTCACCAATAGTGATGAATGGTGCCACACCACAAGTTTTTGTTCACCCAGAGCATGGTCTGACAAGATCAGAGAGTATCTTGTCAATATTGGCTTTTCTGTTTCTGATGCTGATCACTCACTTTATGTGAGAAAGGGAGATGTAGGTTTGGTCATCATAGTCATCTATGTGGATGACTTGATTATTATAGGTGATAGTGATAGTAGGATTGCTGAAGTCAAGGACTTTTTGAAGAAGAAGTTTGAGATGAAGGATTTAGGTGAGCTAAGGTACTTCCTTGGCATTGAGGTGATCAGATGTGATGATGGTATATGGCTGTCCCAAAGACAGTATGGCTTGGATATGTTGTCCAAGTATGGTATGACAACATGCAAACCGCTTTCAGTCCCGTTGGAGCAGAATGTAAAGTTGAGTGCTGATGTTGGGGATGAGATAAAAGACCCTACTATCTTCGGGAGGATAGTGGGGAGTTTGATCTACATGACCATTACAAGGCCAAACTTGAGCTATGTTGTTTGTCTTGTGAGTCAGTTTATGCAAGTACCTAGAAAGCCACATTTGGATGCAGTCAGACGCATATTGAGATATGTGAAGTCCACATTACATTATGGACTTTTCTATGAGGCAGGTACAGATGTACAGGTGTTTGGATACACATATGCAGATTAGGCTGGTAGTATGTCTGATAGAAGATCTACCAACGGATACATGTTCTCTCTTGGTAGTGCAGCAGTTACATGGAGCAACAAAAAGCAATCTACAGTTGCTTTGTCGAGTACAGAGGCTGAGTATAGAGGTGCTACTGTTGCAGCATGTGAGGTAGTATGGCTGCAAAAGTTATTGGCTGATTTAGATGTGCAGGTATAAGGTCCAGTTGTCATTTATTGTGACAACATGAGCAGTATACAGTTGGCTAGGAACCCTGTGTTCCATGCCAGGACAAAACATATTGAGGTACACTACCACTTTGTGAGAGAGAAGGTACTAGTAGGTGAGATTGACTTGGTGTATGTCAGCACACAAGATCAGATAGCTGACATCTTCATGAAGGCATTGGGTACAGAGAAGCTTCAAAAGTTTCGAAGCTTACTTGGAGTTGCAAAGATGCAGTTGAGCTTGAGGGGGAGTGTTGAGATGACAAGCTCAACACATGCGGACATTAATGATGGACCGCCTGGTTAGATGGGTCCACACGTCTACACTTAGCACATCTGTGGTCATTATGGCTCTCACATGGCCACTGACTCATTACTTATTATATTCAGATTGTTACACCTGTTTACAGCTGGCATAGTTATAGCGCCAGTAGACTAGTGTAGTCACTTATGCATTGTTTGACTTAGTAGGCCACTTTCCTTTATGTTGTATCTTATCTCTACTTTGTGTACATTGTAAAGAGTGTGGAAGAAGAAGAAGAAACCAGTAAGAAAACGTTTTGGCCTCCATCTCTCTTCTTGTCTCTTGAGTGAGGTTCTTCTTGTGCATTCTGTGTGTGTTCGGCGCAGCATCTTGAGCAAGTCCCCCCACCATGCGATTCTTGATATTGGCTACTTGGGGAGCTTTAACAAATATGAATTTGGACTCTTCCCATGAGCAAGGCATCGTACGTACTTCCGTTGCTAAAGGCTCATCCGAAGGACCTAGGTCTAGTTGATGATCATAGATTTTAGCAAGTGTCGTAAATGTGGTGTCCAATTGTCGAAGGCAGGCAACCAAGTCACCCCCCCATATTTTCAACGAAGTCGAGGGCTAAGGTTAGAATTGATCTCCACTTGTAATAAGAAGGTCTAAGGCCTGTAGGTAGTTGGGGTTTGGCATAACTAGTTAATTCAACATCAGCTGATGGTTGCGGCTTTGGTTATTCTTGATGGCACGGTTGAGTCATTGGTGCACTCGACTTGGCTTGTGATGCGGATGTTGGGCTACTAGAATCTTGTGAGGTTTTAGGAACACTAGAAGGACTAGGTTGAGGCAGTGTGTGAGTAGCAGGCTACGACTTTGGTTGATAGACTTATGTAGTCTCTATCGGCTTATGCATTTGAGGCTCTATGGGCTTTGTAGCCTACGTCATTTGTGTCATTGGAGAATTTTCTATCATGTAACTTGGTGTGGTCAAGGTTGCAGGCGGCATTTTAGGAATTGGTTACCAATATCACCTATCCAGTGCAACAACTCTTAGGAGTTGGGTTGGCAACCTGGTTAAAAATGACTTGGTCTTTGGCCGATCATTTTTTTACATAGCCCAGGTGTCCTAAAAGGAGAGTCATGTGCTTCCCAAAGTATTCTTCTCTTGAGATTTTAGCTTGAAGGAATGCATAGTCTCATTCTGAAATAAACAAGTCCTTCGTCCTCATCTATTGAGAATTCTTGATACTTGGTCTTGAATTTGGGATTTTTTTCCTTATTCTAAACTTCCCAAAACAATTTTTGATAGTATGGGTCCTTATTTGCTTCATCCTTAGTCAACTCAATGATAGGATTAGTCGGCATTGATATCATTGTAGCCAGAGTTTCTACCCTAGATGGTTCTTTAGTAATAAGAGCATTAAGGAAGGCTTTACGACTAAGGGCATCTGGTACTACATTTTCTTTACCAAGTCTGAACTTAATTTCAAAGTCATACTCCTGTAAAATTTTGATCCATCATCGTTGCCTCTCATATTAAGATCAAGCTGAGTAAAAATCCACTTAAGACTTTTATGATTTGTGACTAAGGAAAACTTATTTCCAAGCAAGTAATGTCTCTATAATTTGAGAGTGTGGATCACAATTAAGAACTCTAGGTCTCATGAGTAGTATAACTCTTTTCATGGACTTTCAACTTTCTTGAAGAGTAAGCTACGAGATGACTTTCCTACATTAGTACGCATCCCAATGCAAGAGAGTTGACATCTATGACAACCTCAAATTCCTTGGTTAAGTCAAGTATCCTTAAGATAGGAGTAGTTATCAACCTATGCTTTAGTTGCTCAAAGCTACATTGTTCAATTGGCGTCTAGATAATAGTAACTTGCTTTTTGAGTAGGTCTGTAGAGGTGCTACAATTTGGGCATAGTTTCTGATGAATATCATATACCATCCTGTTAGACCTAGAATACTTCTCACTTCCTTGATAGTGGTTGGGGGTGGACAATCTTGAACATCCTTGATCTTGGTAGGATCTACTAGTATATCTTCGGCAGACACTATGAATCCCAAGTATTCAATCTTCCTTTTGAAGAAGGCACACTTCTTTTTCTTGGCATACAACTTATGTGTTCTCATTGTCTCTAGGACAATACAAAGATGTGGTTCATGATCTTCTTCCTCCTTAGAATAAGTTAGGACGTCATCAAAGAATACAAGAACAAAATCATTGAGATGAGGTCTGAAAATGTCCTACATTAACCTGTTGTTTGAAGGTGGCTGGAGCATTTGTTAACCCAAATGACATCACAATGAATTCGAAATGACCGTATCTTGTGTTGAAGGCGGTTTTAGGAATATCTTCATCCTTGATTCTAATCTAATAATATCCCGATCTTAGAAAAAATCCTTGCTCCTTGTAGACAATCAAGAAGTCGGGTACTTATTCTTAATTATTACCTGGTTTAGCCCTCGGTAGTTGATATAAAGATGGAGAGTTCCATCTTTCTTCTTTTGGAATAATACTGGGGCTCCCCAAGGTAAACTACTTGATGAAACATACCCTTGATATAGTAGTTGTTTGAGTTGCTCTTTTAGTTCGATCGCTTCAAGAATAGACATTTTGTAAGGTCTTTTTGCAACTGGAGCGGCTCTTGGAACATGTTTGATCTCATGATTGACTTCTCTTTCCGAAGGTAGCTTTACGAAATTTATATAGGGTTAATAATATAGTTTGATACTCAAATTATTTCTCACTTAATTTGTTGAAATAATTTCAAATAAAGCTCTTTTACCATTGCTAAAGTTAAACTACAATTTTAGAGGTTTCAAGGAAAAAGTAGGGTTCCATTATTTCTCTGATTGATAAATATCAATCAATCTTTATTACAATGAATGTACAAGGTAATCAAATGGGAAGAAATACATTATTCAGATAGCTCACAAGCTCATCTTATTTTTTCAAAAAAGGATTCCCTACTACAATCTAAGCATGACACTCTGATACATCCTTTATGAAGTAACTTGGATTTTGAGAGTAGATATCTAGGAATCTATATTTTTTTAGGAAGATCAGGAAATCCGTCCTTTTTGTAGTTGTGACTACTAGAGCGATCTACGACTTTTACTTTGTCAGCTAGAGGGATCTTTGTAACTCCCTCATAGATATACTGGTTTATTTTGATCTTCTTGCCTCTAGTATACAGGCTCTAGTATACAGGGTTGAGTTTACACTAGCTTCATAAAATAGATAGATTTTGACAACTTTAAGATTTTCCATCCATTTCACTCTTTTCAGGTTATTTTGAAGATCAACTAGAAGGCTTACATCGATATAGCAATATCCTCTGTTAATCATCCACCGTCTTTCACGATATATAGGCGAGGGATTGTACAATTGATCTAATATCTGCATCATCTAATTCCTCTCCAGGCAAGACTCGATTGAATGCATAACTGACATAGAAATTACTTGGAAGATCAAGAATTGTTTTCAAGATTCATTACAAAATTATACATTAACAAAGAGAAAAAAACATATCCTAGGCCGTATTTACAATCCAAGAAGAAAAAAATTTAAGCTTACGTCGTATTCTATATTAATGTGTGCTCTGATACCAACTGTGAGGTGTCTGCCACACTCATTCCAAGGTGCACCTTTAGTAGTCCATTAGTAGGTTTTCCAAATGACGCTGCTCGACACTCCCTTGGAGTATCACGAGGTTTGTCACTTAGACCCTACTAATTCTACATCACAACATAAGAGTTCTAGTCGACGAACCCACTAGGATTGACCTAAATTTTGGGTTCCTAAAACTAGTTGTGGTGCACAAATCGGATGTTGTATGCATATGTAGCAAGCGTCACAAGTTTCCCAAGAACAAAAGAACTCTACTTTAGTTCAAAGAGCAAGAGAGAGGATTTGCACGACATGAAGAAAAGAGACCAATTGGGTACAATCTCCCCCCATGCCTTGTGTGAGCACTCCACAAAGTATGTATTTAATATTTTATTCATCTCCAAGCTCAAAAATAGCCCAAATTTACAAATTAGCATGCTTTTAGCTTTACGTTTTCTTTTTTCCAAATAAAGAATAAAGCGGTTGGGCGTCCCAAGAGTCGGACTATGCCCAAATACAATGACCAATAATGAATATTTAAACCGTGTGCCCATGGGTATACAAAATAATAAATATATGTTAATTGCTTCAATAAATAAGCGCGTCAAAATAAATATTGACGCCACGCCTAAGAAGCGCGCCCATAAAAAATGATAATTTCTTCTAAATAACTCAAATACACGCTATTGTCAGCGCCGCCTGCTCTACACATCAACTAAAGCATTCACAATTGTTAGAAAATAATAAAATTAAACTGACAAAAGTGAATACCTAGCAGTCTTCAGCTACAAAATAAATAAATAGGTTAGAACTCTGTCCTAACCTTAATTTAATATGAGTGCGCACTCTAAACTCATAAACATCCATTAATTTAAATATGTATTTTGTAGAATCACCTGCTATAGAATCAGCCACTTGCACATTAAATTAACGTGACACTCGAAAAGGATAGGCGTCCCCATCAACTTTTCACACAAGGAATCCACCTTGTGTATGAGCCCCGGCAAATAAATATAATTTTATGGAATCCACCGTGGAATATGCCTCCTGGCATCATACCCCCGGGGTGGGATAGCAATTGTCCTCAATTGCTATTAGCTCAATGTGGAGCGAGCACTGAGGGGTAAGCACTTAGGTCACAAGCGTGCATCCATTGGGCCTCTTCAACAAGATGATTTTTAAATTTCACCAAATAACTAGAATATCTACGGCTAGTTCTAATGGTCATATAATCAGTGTCTAAAATTGTTTCGGGTTCAAGTATTTCAGTTTCTTTTTCTAACAAAGGAGGATTTTCATAGACAGGATGGACAAGTAATTGGCCATTGAAAGGTCGTAACAAACTGATATGAAAAGTATTGTGGATTTTCCAATGTTGGGGTAGTTCTAATTTAAAGGCATTGTAGTTGAAAGGTCCATAAAATCTAAGAGCTAACTTACAACAGGGTGCTTTTCAACACTTTGTAGTCTTTGCTTTTCAATTCATAACCAAACATAATCATCAATTGTGAAATTCATAGCTTTTCTTTTCTTGTTAGCTTGTTTAGTATATGATTGTTGGGCTTTCGCAATCATATCTTTAACTTCATCAAAAATAGTAGCATGCATATTGGCAATATCATCAACAGCTTTAACTTTGTTTTGACAATGAAGTAACAGGTGTAGGCAATCTATATCCATAAATGATTTCAAAAGGTGTAGCTGTATGTGGAGTGTTATTGTATGTAAACTGAAGTTAATGCAAGTGTGTATCCCATGTTTGTGGTTTTGAAATTGTGTATGCATGTAAAAGATCCAAGATTGTATTGTTTGTAGCTTCTGTTTGTCCATTTTTTTCAGGATGAAATGCAGATGAAAAATCAATCTTTGTTCCTAGATTAGCAAACAAAGTAGTCCAAAAATTATTGCAGAATCTAGAATCTCGGTCAGAAATAATAACTTTTGGCAAACCATGGTTAGTAAAAACAGTTTTTTGAAACAATTGAGCAGCTTCAGATGCAGTTAACGTTTTCTTGCATAGAATGAAATATGCATGTTTGCTAAACCGATCTACAATAGTCCAAATCATGTCGTGATTAAGTCGAGTGTTAGGTAAACTAGTAATAAAACCCATTGAAATATATTCCCATGGTCTTTCAGGAACTGGTAAAGGCATTAATAAACCATCCTACTTACCATGGTGTCGCTTAACTCTTTGACAAATTAAACACTCAAATACAAAGTTAGAAGCATCAGATTCCATCTATGGTGAGTAGAAATCTTCAATCAATGTACGTAAAGTGGAAATAATACCTCTATGGCCTTGATATGGGGGACAATGAATTTCGTGCAACACAAATGATCTAAATGGAGCGGTTACACATAACCTTTTCTCATAAAACATAAATCCATCAGCATAAGACAATGAATCTATTGGAATCCAGTTATTAGCAACTAATTTATTCCAATCAGCTTGAAAACTATGGTCTTGATCATAGGTATTCTTCATAGGAATAAGGGAATCAAAAGAGATCACATAAATATTATGAATAGTTGGTCTTCTAACTCAAGGCATCGACGACAATATTCTCTTTTCCAGGTTGATATTGGATAAGTGGGTAGAAACTTTGAATAAAAGTAGCCCATTTAATATGATGGTTAGAGATTTGTGGTTGACTAAGGAGATGTTTGATACTTTGTTGGTCAGTTTTTATCATGAATTCAGATCCCATTAAATAGTGTTTCCATTGACATAAAGTCTGTACTATTGCTAGCAATTTCTTATCATAGGTAGAATACTTAAGTTCAGAGGGTTTAAGTTTGCAGCTAGAGTAGGCTATGGGATGTGAATCTTGCATAAGGACAACTCCTATTCCTGATCCACTAGCGTCAGTGACTACTAGGAAAAATGGTCTATTAAAGTCAAGGAGTTGTAATACAGGAGCATGGGTTAAGGCATGTTTCAGTAAATCAAAAGACTTTTGCTGATTTTCAGACCAATGATACACAATACCTTTCTTCAATAATTTTATCAAAGGTAATCCAAGCAATGAAAAATTTCTCACAAATTTTCTGTAAAAGCTAGCAAGACCTAAGAAAGATCGTAATTCATGCACATTTTTAGGTATCGGCTAATTCAAATTTTCTTCTATCTTTTTAGGGTCAACTTTAATACCTTCAGATGAAACAATATGTCCTAAGTATTCAATTTGGGTTTGGAAAAATTCCCTCTTTTCAAGATTATCATATAATTGATTCTCTTTCAATAATTTGAAAACCAAGGATAAATGTTCATAATGCTCATTCTCATTCTTACTGAAAACCAATATGTCATCAAAGAAAACAATGACATAATGCTAATTCTTCAAAAATATGCGATTCATCATACGACTGAATGTAGCTGGTGCATTAGTTAAACCAAAAGGCATAACAAGGAATTCATAATGTCCAAATTGAGTTCTAAATGCAGCTTTGAAAATATCAGATGTGTCAAGTCGTACTTGATGGTATACAAGCTTAAGATCTATTTTGCTAAATATTGCAGGCCCTTGTAGTTTATCCATGAGGTCGTCTATCCTAGGGATCGAATATCTATTCTTGACACTGATCTTATTTAGGGCACGATAATCAATGCACATCCTATAGGTGTTATTTTTCTTTTTAACTAATAGGATAGGTGCACCAAATGGAGAACTACTGGGCCTAATGAGTCCTCGAGTTAACAATTCTTCAACTTGAGTTTGAATTTCTTTATGTTCAATTTGATTATGTCGATAAGGTGCTTTACATGGTGGTTGAGAACCTAGAATTAAGTATATTTTATGATCTTCAGGATGTGTGGGTGGTAAACCGGGTGGTAAGTTAGCAGCAAAACAATCTTTAAATTGTGAAAGAAATTGTGCATGCCTAGGATGCATCTTATTTTCCTTAACTTCAATTTCATTCACCTATATTAAGTAGGATTTGCTATCTTTTCTTAATGCACGTTTAGCCTATGTATGACTAAGCAATGGAAAATTATCAAAAGTGTGCATACCATGCAATGTGATTTGTTTTCCATTAGAATGAATTTTTATTGAATGCGTGGAATAATCTGTATCGGGATTATATTGATGATGCCAAGTCATTCCTAAGATAATGTCATTAGATTGCAGAGGCACAACTAAGAAATTTCTACGTTCAACATAATCACCAATTTTAATTTCTAAGTCATGCACTTCTTGTGTTCCATTGTATCTAGTGCTTAGAAATGCAGCCTTGATGCGATAATGAGTGCAAACAGTATGTAAATTCAATTCTTTAACCAATTTTGTAGAAATAAAATCATGTTTGCTCCCATCGTCATGCAAAATTATCTTTTCTTTACCATGCACAATACATTTCATCGTTAATAAAGAATGGGGATTTGGTATACTTGGTAAAGTATCTGAAGTAGTGCCGTTATCGTCATCGTCTTCTGTGAAATCTGGCATTTCTTCATGGTCTTCATCTTCAGTCGCTCCCAAGTAGTTGATGTGAATAGTTGGCTTTTTGGATTGACAATTCACCGCTAGATGTCCAGGTTGATGGCATTTATAGCAGACTATGGATTTGGCTTTAGAAACATTATTGGTAATAGCGAGAAGTTTAGGAGTGTTGGTATTTGGCTGAAAAGATGGCTTAGGATTTAGATTTGTATTTGATGGTAAAGCAGGGGGTCGTGTCCAAGATTTACAAAATGAAGATGGAACAAAGTGGTTTTGATTGAATCTTCGAAAGTTAGAATTGAATTGCTTTGTATCGAAGTTACCATTGTTTGAGAATTTTTGTGGTCGCTTCTCTCGTCCTCAAATTTTGTCTTCAGCATCATGGGCCAAGGAAATCTCATCCTCAAGAGTCGTTGGCTTGAACATGTTCACTTCTGCATAGAAGTGACCAAGCAAACCGGACATAAACTTGCGCTTATGGGTCGCCTCAGGTACATCTTCGAGCATTCGAAGTTGCAATAAAGCATTCCAAAAACTCTCGGTATATTGTGAAATAGGCTCGTGATCTCTTTGTTGCAAAAGATCCCACTATTTGATTACTTTTTCGTGGAATTGGGGTGAAAGAAAATTCTATAAAAATTTCTTTTGAAAAGTCTCCCAAGTAGTAGGACAATCAATGCTTTTGCGGACAATAGTCCGCCATAGCGATGCTCTGTCCACTAAATGATTAGTGACTCACTTAATTTTGTCTTTTTCGGCATACTGTTCTTCATGGAAATAATCATCAAAGTGACTGATAAAAGCAAGAACAGTCTTTCCATCACATAACCCATTGAAAGTATGAAATTTGAAATTTATTTTACTTATCTTTGCTTCTTTCCGAATAGATTGTGCTTCAAGTGTCGCATCGATTGTGCGTTGTATAACATCTTTAGGTTGCGGTCCATCTTGATCGGTAGTAGATCGTTGAAGACTGGCCAATTGAGCTTACAAAGTTTGACATGCTCTTCATTCCTCTTGAAGCTACATTATAATTAGGTCTAGTTTTTGCTTCATTGTTGGTTCCGGTAAATCACCTTCGGCCATAAAATATTCTATATTTTGATCGGCCATCCTACAAAATTTCAAACAACCTCACACACTCGAAATCTTGTTAGCGGGATGAGCGTAGCTCAAGGTCGGGTTTAGAAGGCTTGCTCTTTTTTTTAAAATATGGCTTTTTAGCAATCTTTCTTCTCCACGGTTACGAAAATTGATGTCGGTCTTCTTCCAAGCGTAAAATTTGTCCTTGTAGACTGCATATAGCAATTTGTTTGCTGAAATTTGGCTATGTCAGAGTGCAGGCACCAACATGGGCTTGCAAGGAGATTGAAAACCGGTTCGGGATTAACCAGTGTGAACGCCGGCTAGGAAGAAAATTTTAAAGGTAGTAGTCTTTAAGCTTTAAGCTTTAGTAAGCTTAAAAAGCGTAAATCTTAATTTTAAAAAAAACATTGATATCTCTGAAATCAATGCGATAGGACAAGAAGACGTCAGCGCTGAATTCGGCGACGATCAGTACATCCTGCCACCGACTTTCATCAAATTTTTGAAGCTTAAGCTTATCTTAAGCTTTTTTTAAAAGCTTAAAATCTCAAACTTAATAAAGTCCTTCTTTGTTCTTTGTTATATCCAAGAGACTTCCAAAGGATCTTCCCGGGTGGTCCTTCGCCGTCAGAGACAGGTCCTTCGCAATCCAACTGCGTAGCAGCGGGTTCTTCACCACCAGGAACGCACTGGTATTGACGGATTGTCACGAGACTGATTGTAGATACCATTCGTTCTAGGAGCTTCACCTTCGCGCGAGATAGTAAGCAATTGGAAGCTGTCGATCTCAGCTTTGCTCTGATACCACTGGTACACAAATCGGATGATGTATGCCTATGTAGCAAACGCTAGAAGGTCCCTAAGAACAAAAAAGCTCTACTTTAGTTCAAAAAGCAAGAGAGAGGATTTGCATGACATGAAGAAAAGAGACCAATTGGGTACAATCTCCCCCCATGCCTTGTGTGAGCGCTCCACAAAGCATGTATTTCACGCCTAAGACGCGCGCCCATCAAAAATGATAATTTCTTCTAAATAACTTGAATACACGCTATCGCCCAGTGCTTCCCAGCGCCACCATTTCTTGCTCTACACATCAACTGAAGCATTCACAATTATTAAAAAATAATAAAATTAAATCGACAAAAGAGAATACCTAGGAGTCTTCAGCTACAAAATAAATAAATAGGCTGGAACTCTGTCCTAGCCTTAATTTAATATGAATGCGCACTCTAGACTCATAAACGTCCATTAATTTAAATATGCATTTTGTAGAATCACCCGCTATGGAATCACCCACTTGCACATTAAATTAACGTGATGCCCAAAAAGGACAAGCATCCCCATCAACTTTTCGCACAAGGAATCCACCTTGTGTACGAGCCCTGTCAAATAAATATAATTTTACGGAATCCATCGCAAAACTTCACGGAATCCACCGTGGAATATGCCTCTTGGCATCAAGTTGGTTCTTCTAATAGCGAGCTAGTGTCACTAATTTTCAATTTTCACTTTTTTAACGTGCCATGTCCAAGCACATTTTAGTGGTCCATCGAGAAATGAATCTAAGTGTTGCTGCCCGCCGGCACTCTGATGGAGTGTTCTGGGGTTTGTCGCCTGGGGTTTCCTAAGTCCGCCTCACAACGGAACATTTGCAGTCGACAAACCCACTAGGATTGACTTGAAATCTGGGTTCCTAGGGGCCAAGGTCTCCTAACAACATTCTAGGTCGTCGAGTCCCTGACATCCTACTTTACGCAGAGATACCCAAACCAAAGCAGACCCATGCCGCACTTGGTTCAAAGAGAATGGAAAAAGAGAGGGATGCACCACTCAACCTCTCTTCCCGTAGGGCATAGTCCCATTCCGATCCCCTAAAACGGCATGAATCAGGTTCTAACCTATCAATACCTAAAGGTCGAACGACAATAAAACGTTGTGAGAAGCCTCTTAGTTCTCTGGGACCACCCTACTATAGGATAGACCCGTCAGGGGTTCCGCCCACCTGCTTCCCTCACTAGGCACTCTTTAGTTATCTAATTAGGCTCTATTACATTTATGTGTGTCATTTAAAATCAGCTTCATTGATTAAGCCTTTTAGGAAATAGAGTTCATTCACGTAATTTATGGGATAGACACGAATGCAGATCAAGCAATCCTTTGACAAACAAGTTCAAATAAATTCCTTAACTTATATTCACGTTAATCTTTGTCTCCTGCCCATACAGGAGAAATTATGTATCACTTCTCTCCAACAGAAGTACATGGTCCAAATCACATGGCACCATAATTTCCATCCTTTATCTAGAATAGGATCTTCCAACGCGATAGACGTTGAGCTCACAGCAGTCTTCAACTCTGTTCTTGATGGGCAAGGGGTGTCCAGAGCTCCACCTGACCCCAAGTGGCCTAGGAGTGAGACACAACTTCTGTGGTTGGCCTTTCCACCACTCCACCTTGGGCTCGTGAATCGAGCAGTGCCCTCTCGGGTTGAAGCACAATGCCACCTTGGAGATGATCCACCTATGCAAAATATCCTTTCCTTAATTAATCCAGTTAAGAATCAAGCACAATCAAGGCAATAAGCCTAATGTCATTTTCCAAGAAAACATTCCTTTATCCCCATGGTAACTTTACATCATAGACCCCTGCCATGAATTTACCATAAATCACAAGTGCTTGGAATAATCATCCAAACCACAATCCAACAATCAGTTGATTGTAAAAGCATTTAGCCTGTTGTTCGATTAGCCAACAAAACAATGGTATTCTTTTCCAAACATTGCAAGAATAGTCGCAATAACCTTTCCATCGCATATTGCTCTACCCCTTGGGATCAAAGAGATTCTATGCAAAGTTTACTTAACACTTTGGCTAAGACACATGCCAAGGTCTCTTACAACTATGCAAGAATGCAAATTCTAATGAACACTTACATTGATCGAGAATCCATCGACCTTTTTTCCAACAAGTTTTGAAGTATTGATATTTACTTTGTCCCATGGTTTCCTAATCCTTGAGCTCTTCATTTGCCCTAAAGTTGTTATTTCATTAAATAATAAAAACACGTAGACATTAACGCTTGTGATATGGATGTTATGGCATCACCCACATACAGATTCATGTTTATACCTTCGAGACTCATGCCCAGAAAGGATAGGTGTCCCCATCAACCTTCCGCTTTAGAGAAAATGCATCCACTCTTAAAAACGTGCCCCGTACTGCTGAAGGAGAACCATTTAAGGTGCTCATCCCTTTAATGTGCAAACAAGGGAGAACCATTTAAGGTACTTATCCCCTTGTATAGGTGTCTCCTAACAACATGCAAGGAGAACCATTTAAGGCATTCATCCCTTCAACATGCAAACAAGTGAGAACCATTTAAGACACTCATCCCCTCGTGTAAGTGCCTCTTAGCAACAACCCAAGAAAGCGAAACATGTTCAATGGGGTACAATCTTCAAGATTTTGATACATGTTCTGATGGTGGGGGCTCTTGTGCTTGATCCCAAGCTTGCCCTTCAAGACTTGAAAGCTTCAAGTGGAGCTTTCATGGCTTCCCAAAAAAAATCTTTATATGCTAAGCTCCATGTCTTAAATCTCGGTGAATACGGCCAAGAACGGCTAAAGGAGCTCCTGGGGGCTGAGATTGAAGAGGTTTTGGAGAATGTGAGAGCTCAAGCTGAGCTTTGATGGTTATCCAAACTAGTTCACTTTTGTGTACTATGGTTTTCAGCTTGTGGGAGCTCAAATGTTGGAGACAGGCCAAGATGTTGATCAAGTGAAGGGGAGTAGTAGCTCGATGCACCATGAGTGGTAGTGGTGGTGGTTGAGGTAGAGAAAGAGAGGACCAACTTGCTCAATGCAATTTACGTCACAATATGCAGGATGGTTCCTAGGGCACTCCTGGGGTCAAGCTCCACCACTATGCTACTCTATGGGTTGCTTGGGATGCAAGAAATCATGTCCTAGTAGTTGTTGATGTCCTAAAGAAGGTTGAAGTAAGATCGTGAGGATTCTTGTCCATGGCAACCATGGGAGCTTGCAAAGGAAGAGAAAGAGAAGGGTTAGAACAAAAAGTAACTGAGGTTTTGCCATCCTCTAACTCCTGAGCCTCCAACTTTGTCCTAAAACCCCCTAAAAGTTGCATAAGAAAGAGTGAAGACCTACTAAATTAACCATTTTACCTCTAGATATGTCAAAAGCTCTAGCCATAGTTCTTGCTTACCTTCAAGAAAGCTATCACTAATTGTATTCCTCCTTGTTGTACATGTACCTAATGCCTCAGTAACTAGGGTTTTTAGATTTGAAAAGGAAGCTAAATAGAGAAAAAGGAAAGGAAAAAAGGATCAAAGCTTAAAACTCTAGTGAATGAGGCCGAGAGGAGAGAGGATAAGGAGTAGAAGAGAGAGAAAGAGAGAAAGAGAGGAAGAAGAGGAAGAAGAGGAGAGAGAGAGAGAGACTAGAAGAGGAGAGAGAAATATAGGCAAGGAGGGGAAAAGAAGAAGGAAGCCATGGAAGCTGAACGAGAAGGTGAAAGTCAATTCTTGATTATACGTGGATGCCCTAAACTGGGTCTGTTACACCTTTTATACCTCAATAAATGTGATTTGGGGTATCTAACCATAGTTCCCATGCACTCTGCTCGTTATAGTTCTTTTACATCACATGCATACAATGTTTGTTTTTTAAGTTTTATTTTCTGATTCTTATTTTTGTTGCTTGTAAAACTTTTAGAACCATGAGTTTTATTGCTTTAAAAACTGTATTGATAATATGATTTACAAACCAGTGGTCTATATTCATCAATTTTCATTTTGATTTTGTGACATTTTAAATTTATTTGCATTATCATTATATCATAGTAATCATTGAATAATGTTGGATAATTTAACTCTTCACAAAATTTATCTTGGAAAAATCCTAATGGAATTTTTCCTTTTGAAGGTGCAACTACTATGATTTTGTTATAAGATCATAGCATTCTTTAGCATTATAAAATCCATGCAATATTGGATCAATTTTGTCCTATAATGCTTCTGAAATATTGATTTGATTGTGATCTTTTATTGAAGAAATATCATTATCTAAATTTATGTGATTGTTGATGTCATTATTATTGTCTACAAATTCTAGATTCGGTGTGTTGTCATCTCTCCAAGTTGTTGATACTTCAATTTCATATCTCTTATAAAGTTCTGTGTCTTTTAATTCATCTAGTGCATTCATTATGATTTATGGCCTTACTATTGTGGTTATGTAAACTTATTTATACAATCATTTCCATTTTATTGCAATTCCAATTGTGTGGTTGTTTTTCAAAACTCTTGGTAGAACCTGTTGTATGGTAACAATATTTGAAGGTATGTTGATTATTCCACCTTTCAAGAATTGTTGGCCATAGTTTAGGTATTGATGGATTTGTGCAAACGTTACTCTTGAAGCAACGAGTCATTCTTGTATTTTGTTTAATCGTTGTACATATGGAGTTGAAGTATTTAGTTTGATATGCATTAGAGAATCTAGCTCTGGGATTTTCTTCTTTTTCAACAAGTTCTATATAGTAGTTGATCTTGTTTGTTACAATGCTTATTTAATATATGAATTGCATATAAGAACTATTATATTCTCTTAGTTATGTTTCATATTTGTGTTTTGAAGAATATTATTTTGCAAACTTGGCAGTAGAGTGTTGGAATTTCTGCAATTGTTTTCAAGTATTGTTGTATTGTCTTCTGTGGACCTATATTATGCTTTCTTTTCTTTTTTTGAGGTTGTGTCTATAGTGAAGAAGTTCTTGTTTATGAAATATTGATGTTGTTTTTCTTTTTTTAAGCTTATTTTGTGGTACTTGCTCTAGATGCTTTGTTTTTCCTTGATAAACGATTTTTTTAATTTTATAGCTAGATAAAATTTTAGCAATTTTAGATTTTGTGAGTGATTTATTGTTAACAACAATTTCTAATATTATTGTCTTGCTCTTTTGTAAATCTTGGTTTTTCTATAGTAGATTGATGCTTTTTCTTGGTTATGATATTATCTTTGTACTCAAGATTTTTTGTTTCTATAATTTTTGTTTAATCAAGAATTAGATTCTCAATTTGTGCATGGTTTTCATTATCGTATATGTTTTTCTTTATTTGCTAAATATCTAGTAGTGGTTCAAAATGGCCTGATTGAGGATTGTCATCATGGAAAAGAATCTTGCATGTCTTGTTGCAATTACTAGATGTGCGTGTGCATGTGCATGTGCGTGCATGTGCGTGCGTGCGCGCGCGCGTGTGTGTGTGTGTGTGGTACACTTTTTTAAAATTTGTGGACCAAATATTTAGAAGTAAAATATTGTGATACTAGGTATATGCAAAAGCAATGTCCCCAAAGGCCACCTTTTGAAGCTTGTTGACTCATTCTAGGTAAGTATTCTTCTACTGAGCTTAAATTATGTAAATAGTTTAAGAAATCTAAAGAAATCTATGTTTGCTTATATTGATTATGTATGTTATTATCATTTCTATACATTTCTAATCACCAATTTTGTAACTAAACGTAGTATCATGTATAGTCTTGTAATGGCCAATATATGGTATAGGTTGTTTATCTCCATATTGAAATGATCATGTAACAACGACATTTACATATGCATGTTACGATTATAGAAATTAGAAAGTTTATTCACAATAACTAGTACTAGAAATTTGTTGCTAGTTATATTTAATAAAACTTGTAAGTGTTGTTTAAAATATCATGAATACTTGAGTAGTAATATGATTAATATTCAAATATTACAAATACTTGAACATTAATATGACTATTATTCAAAGATCATGAACTCCAAGAATTCTTTATTCTTATTAGAGATGTACATGTGAGATAGAAAGTTTATTCAATAACTAGTACTAGCAATTTGTTGCTAGTGATATTTAATAAAACTTGTAACTATTATTCAAAGATCATGACTTCTTGAACTAATACAATTACTATTCAAAGATCACAAATAGTTGAGCATTAACATCATTATTGTTCAAAGATCATAAAGTTGGATTATTCTTATTAGAGTTATATATATAAGATAAGACAGTTTTTTACTGAGACAAAATTTTGACGCGATCTAGAGATAACAACAGGAAGTACTTATTACTAAATCAAGAAAGTGAGATTTTTATTGAAGTAAAGTCTACATTGAATATAAAATAATAATAAAATTGATGTTGTATTTTTCGTATTATTTTTTATCATAAAATTGTTATCATTGAATCAAGAGAGTGAAAATTAATTATTCTATCAAGGACATTGTGATAACACTTGCAAATGTATTGGTTTTCTTTATCTATGGTTCTTGGTTTTTCATCTTCTTTGGTGGTTTTAACATAGTCTTCATTCGATGTTGTGCTCGCTTCATTGGGTAATTGTTCTTTGTAGTCAACAAGAGCAAGTAGCAATGGTTATTGATAGTCTTCTTGTGGTTCTAAGTATTGGGTTTGAGACTCTTCTTAATTGATGATCCCATTATCAAATTGATCTCAAAGTCACCATAAATTCTTGTATAGCTTAATTTTTTGAAGGATGTGACATTTTATTAGTTGTGATCTCGAAGTTGCCATAAATTCTTGTATAGCTTAATTTTTTGAAGGATGTGAGCTTTTATTGGTTAAAAATAGTTTTTTTCAATTCTTTTTCAAATCCTAAGAAGTTTTGTATCCATTCTTTTGTAACAATCAATGTGTACTTTTTGCTATCTATACTATATAATGTTCCATGTAAGAGGGTTGCTATTTTGGGCTCTTTTTTGTAATTAAAAATTTTGTAGAATAAAGTATCTTGTGAGTTTGTTGCTTGCTTTCCTTATTTCAAGTATGGTTGACATGTTGTGCACACTGTAGCAAGTGGTCTATTTGTTCATCTTTATGGTTGTACCAACTTGCATTTATTTTGCCACAAGTAAGAATGACTATGAGTATGTATCTTGCCATAGTTTGGATTTCTTTTTTTCTTTTTTTTTTGGGGGGGGGGGGGGGGGGGGGTATATGTACATGTATAAATTTTGAGTGTTCTATCCACTATTGCACTAGTTTTTCTAGTCTTTCTTTTGTTTCTTTGTTTGCAACTAGTGCTAAGATTGTATGTAAATCGTATTGTAAGCTAATATTTCTGAATTTATATATGGATTGTCCAATTTCTTTGAGCTCTTGAAAAATTATATTTGATATTTTTGCTACACCATAAAGAAATAATTAATTTTTTAGTTGGAAATTTATATTAATTTTAAATATTATATGAGATATATTATATTTTATTTTATATGCATATGAAAGCATAGTCTTGGTCCATATATCCATCAACAATATTCAAAGTATGAATGGTTGTTTTTATACCATCGATGTGTTCACCATCCGCTATAATTGCTACAACAATTGTCCCTTCATCATTTCTTATTGTTGAAAATATCAGCTCTCGAATTGTTTGATCAAGGAACAATGTTAATTCTACATTGAAAATCAGTATAAATTTGATAGTAGTGTCCAATACAAACTTTAATAATATAGATGCATCTCCTTTTTTATAGTACATCTTTTTTAGATTTCTTTTTTATCATTGTCTTTCTCTTATACTAGTGTTTTGCTAGCAATTGTAAACCCTTCTATGTGTATAAATTTTCCTAGCATGAAGAACATTTCATGTTTCTTTGCTAGCTCATTGCTAGCTTCCATAGTTACAAAAACGAGTTCCTCTGAATCAATTAATTCAAATCTTAGAACTAGGTAATTCCTTTCGAGCATTAACACAAATGTTTCATATCAATTCAAGACTAGACTTTAGAATGCTATCCCTTTCATGTGTGGCTATATCTCAAATATTGTTACTATTTGTAAATTTTTATGTTTGAGAATGGTCTTGCTTGTTAGAGCTTGTTTGCAAGGAATCTGCCAAGGTTACAATTTCTAGTTTAGGTAACAATCTATTTATGTCATGCATTGGCATGAATGTTTACTATTGTTAGTACAAGTATAAGAAATTTTGTTCTAGAAATGACAGATATACAAATAAAGTGGTAGTGATTACAATAATTTTTTTATCTAAGTATTTTGACATTGATATTGATTTTGAAATTCCAAATCAAAATAAAAAATAAGAAGTAATTAACACTATATTTTACCAAATGAAGTTTCTATGCTATAACTAAAACAAGTACTAAATACTATATTTTACAAAATCAAATCTAGATCTGTTAGCCAAAAATACAAAAAACATGGTAAACATTTCTTAAACTACTTAAAGTAAGTACTAAAACATAAAAGCTATTGATAAATTGAAGAGGAAAAAAATTATACTTGTTTTATTTTTAATTCAAGTATGTTGAACAATTCGTAATAATCTCTAAGTTCTAGATTGTTTGTTAGGAAAAAAATGAACTCACAAATGGGCCTTTTAGCATCCCCCCCCTTAAAACAAGGAAAAGAGGAGAGAAGAATAGTAAAGTAATCCTCTTCTCTCTCCACTTTTGCAATCTCGTTTTGCCTTTTTTATATTATCTACAAAGACATACTCAGATTCCTTCTCTCTCTCATTCAAGAAGTCTTTTTCAACCAAATTTTATATTCAAAAAGGAGTTAGTTACGGGAGTGTGGTGCTTCGTTTTCAATGAAAAATGATTAGTAGATACGAGATAATTGATTTTTTAATCGAGAACAAGGAAAATAAAATTTTGAAAGTTCCTTTTAAGATATTTTGGGGATTTTTTATCTTCTAGCTTTTGGTAAAAAAACAAACCAACCGGTCAAATTTTGTGTTTTTTGGAAATGTTTTTGGAGGTAAAATAGAAATGTCTAAAATACAAAAAGTTTTGGACATCTCTATCCTCTGAGCTATTTTCCCCCATATCTATACTCTCTTATGGCTCTATTGTGACCTCTTCTCCGTGTTTATGCAACCTTCATTAACAGAGTGAATTACTTATACCCTCCTTTCCCTTGGCACCTTTGTGTGCCTCTCTGTGCATATCCACTCTGCCTCCTATGACAACCAAGTAGGCTTCCCGTTTCTATTAATAGTAAAATAAATACATGAAAGAAGGAGCTGCATATTGAGGTAGAGATTGAATATGCCCCATTATTCAAAAGAACCTAGTGTACCAGTATTAACCCTTAGTTTTTGTAGAGTTACATGAAAATAGGATTGAAACATGTGGATTTGTGGGTTGATGGGGGAATCTACCCAATTGACCCCTTAAACAATAGACCTTCAACTTTCTCAGGAATCACAAATTTACTAAAGTATGTGTGCAAGGGTGAAAATGGGTTTCTCGGTTACACTATGTGGCTTAATGATCAGGTGTTTAAAGTATTTACAATTTTCCAAGCAACCATAAAAAATTATCATGATGTGATCACTGCACATCAACTTCATATACAACAACTCATAGGACAAGTGGTACAGTTGAATGACACTATAATTCAACAAAACAATCAAATTATTTCAATGCATGACACTATCCATGACATTGGTATCTCATATGAGGAGGCAAAAGCACAATTGGACAACCTGAGAAAGATCAACAGCAAGCTAACACAGGAGTGCAAATGAAAGAAGAAGCCAATCAATGAGTTAATTCTGAATAGCGGCCAATGGAAGCGATGAATCAAAGTATGTAACGTAGCTGAGAAAGAGAACCTAGGTTAGGATGAGGTTGGATCGTATAGTAGTAGATTGTTGAAGGAAAGTACATTGGAAAATGCTGTGAGCAATCCTAAGTTTAAGGCTGTGAAGGAAAAGGTGATTGAGTGCACATTAAAAGATGTGTCAAATGAGTTCTCAACTATGGATGCACAATCTATTTGTGACACGGCCGGTATTAGAAGAACGACTTACTCAAAGATATGCAAAGGTGTGAAGGCTGGGTTTGGTCATGTGCTGAGAATCATGCCTCTTCCTCAACCTTCAAAGTTAATAGAGGCCCGACGACAACTTAATACAAAGGTTTTAGAGGTGATAGGAGATCCCATGCGTGTTCAATGTGTGGAAACACTAAAGGTTGGGACCAAAAATGCATATGAGGTGAAGTTCACCAAACTCAACAATTATTGTTTAGATTTATACAAGGTGCAATCGGCAATGGTAATGTACTACAATATGTCTATTGAGGAATGTAATGGTAAATTGTAGTTTGTTATAAAATTAGATGAAAGTGAGGTCATCAAAGGAGTAAAGCTTGAAAGAGTTAGTGTAACTCTAATGAATAGAGATTTACAATTCGACAAGAACAACCCATGGAACTTTAGTGTTCAATCCGAGTGCCATATGTGGTGGCTCGCTGCATTTGAAGTCCCTAAGCAAACATTTGAGGTGCTACAACTATTCTTTATGCACACAAGCATTCCAAGCATCATCGATCTCGTCAGGAACATGGTGAGATGCTCTCGGTTGAAGGATATGGTCAATACTTGGTTGAATGACATCTTGCAGGAGACTTGAAAACTTTAAAATGTGTGTGTGGAATCTCCAATGGTGCAAATACAAAGAATCCATGCTTATATTTCTTGACAGAGAGGGTGGAAGGAAATGACAGAAAGAAGAACTGGCAAAGGGTGACAAGTGTTGCACCGACGCGCAATAGAAAAGAACCCACTTGGAAGCCCATCTTCAACATTCCATGGATCAAATTCACATTTGTTCATTGCATGCTTTTGTCAGAATCATGGAGAAACTTGTATATGAATACATTTGCTTTGCTTATAGGATGCAACTAGAAAAAGAAGCCATTGCAACGTGTAGGAATGTGAAGCGAGTCCTATTAGAAATTGGGCTACACAAGCATCAAATGATGATTGAAAAAGATGAGAAGAGATCAGGAAAATTTAGTAACTTACCAAAAAAGCCTTGCTTTGGAGGAGCAAAGGCTAGGAAGTTTCTCTCAACAACTATCAATGAGGAAGGGAATGTCATGGTTTGTAGGCCCCAAGACTACGATAGGTGGAAAAAGTTACATTTTGCAGTTCTTGATCAAACTAATGGAGAAAAAACAAGGTTACCAATTCGCAAGATGGTGTTTAACCATGAAGATAAGCAAGAATTTATCAATGCTATGCATAGCTTCTACGAAAACATAGTGGAAGAGTGGGGCAAAAGCTCTATCACACATTACATGGTGTGTACTAAGTTAATATTTTAAAATTATATGAATTGTATAAACTATTGAGCATAGTTTTACTCATGTGTGATATGTGTCTTTGTAGCATATGCTTGAGGCACATGGGCCATACTTTGTAGAAAAGGGAAGCACTGGAATTTGGTCATGGTGGAGGGATGAATGGTAGCAATCCAATGATCCAATTGCTATCTTGGTGGTATAGGATTATAGTAGCGAATGAAGCTAAACTCTTGCAAAAGAGAGCAAGTGAAAGTGCTGATGAATTGGCTATAGATATGATGGAATCATGTTGTGTCACTAAAAGAGTGTGTTATGAAGCCTCAAGTGCCAAAGAAAACCATGCCAAGTGGCTAGAAACAAGGCTTCAACAAGGCAGCAAATGGGTTCAAAGAGAGCTAAGATAGTAAGTGTCAAAGAGAGAACTAGAGAGAGAGAAAGAGGAGAGAGAAACATTGCAGGAAGAGAGAGAAGAGTGACGAGGAGAGAGAAAGATTAGATTTAGAGAGAGAAAGACAAAAAAGAAGGGGAAGCCATAAAAGCTGTGAGTAAGAAGGGAGAGAAAGTATGTAATTGTATTAATGTGTCAAAAAGATGTGAAAAATTACAACTTCTCTCCTTTTATACCAATGTCAGTGTGACATGGCATAATATCAATATTATTAACACTAATTTGTTATTCCTAGCTTCTTACAATCCATCCCTTCCCAAAAGTTTTTGTCCTAAAAAACAAACCTAGAAACAACTCTGTTTTTACAACTTCACAAATAGAAAACGAATGAAGTATAACCACTACATGAGCTGAATTTGAAGGACGGAAGTAAACCCCAGCTATATACATGATTTGAAATACTTCAGAAGCAAATGGAGCTATAAAGTCTTCAACAGATAATCCCGAAACAAAGTAGACAACTTGCTGAGTAAACTGACCCTGCTGGACCAAATCTGCCATAACTTTTGATAGGAGTGTCCAAATGGGACGTGCCATATATCAAAACGAAGCTCTTGAAGAGTACTTTAAGCCCATATAGATAGCTTAACTCTGAAAATTAGGTACGATAAAAACTGTTCTAAAACAGTGTGCTGTCTTAAACCAATCTGCATCATTACTAGCTCCATAAGTAATAGGCTTCAGCCACCAATGTCTCCCGCAAGTATGGATACTCATCCAATATAGAATCAGGTCTCCAAGAAGCCTCTTCAGGTGGTAAACCTCTCCATTTGATCAAATATTTCACAATAGAATGTGATCGAAGCTTCTTTTCACGCTGACCTATAACGGCCTCTGGGATGTATTGAATAAGACCATCCTCATCAATAGGTGGCAGCTCATCAACTATATCCACTGGATCACCATAATAAGGCTTGAGCTGAATAACATGGAAGACGTTATGAATCTTTGTAGAAGAGGGAAGCTCTAGTTTGTATGCCAAATCTCCAATTCGCTTAAGGATCCTATAAGGGCCATAAAACTGTGGGAAAGCTTATTACTAGATCCATCTTTTAACGTAGAGTACTTGGATTTGGGCACCTTCAACAAAACCAACCCTTTTTCTTGGAACTCTAAAGGCCTCATCTTCTCATCAGCATACATCTTTATCTGATCTTGAGCCTTCCTTAGATTCACCTTACATTGCTGAAGAAGGGTCTACATTCTTTCCAATTCTTCCTTCCCATGAGGATTGATCTTTTCATTAAAGATGACTGTGGGTAAGGGCACCTTATAACCATACAAAGCCTCAAAGGGTGAAACTCCTATGCTCGCATGAGTGGAATTATTATAAGCAAACTCAGCCAAGTGTAACCAAGAATCCCATGAGGTTTGGATATCATAGCAAAAATGGTAAAGATAAGTCTCCAACCATTTATTAACTCTCTCTGTCTGTCCATCAATTTGAGGATGATAAGCCGTAGATGGAGCCAATTTAGTGTCCATAGATGTAAATACCGCCTCCCAAAAGTTACTCATAAACTTTGAGTCTCTATCATGGACAATCACCTGCGGTAATCCATGTAGTTTAAAAATATGCTCCATAAACTGGTTGGCCACTTGAGAAGCAGTAAACTGAATCTTGGTTGGAATAAAATGAGCTGCCTTGGTGAGTCTGTCTACCACCACATAAATACTATTCCATCCCTTCTTGGTAGTAGGTAAGCCAGTAATGAAATCCATAGTAATATGAGTCCATTTACCCGTAGGAATAGGCAATGGCTGTAACAAACCTCCTGGCTTATGGGTGTTGTCCTTATTTTGTTGACAAGGCATACACTTCATAACAAAGTCCTTGACATCTTTCTACAGTCCTTTCCAATAAAAGCTTTTACTGATCCTGTCCTTTGTCTTGAAAACTCCTAAGTGTCCAGCTAGAGGCGAAGAATGTAACTCCTCCATAATTTTTCGCTTAAAAGAAGAAGTAGAGGGAATAACAATCTTACCTTTCCACCAAATAAGACCATTTTTAAGCTGGTAATGCGAGTTTTCTTCCATAAGACCTTGCTGTAATTTCTGAAAGATTTGGCTGAATTCCTTTTCTAGAAGATAGGCCTCCTGCAATTCTTCAATCCAGTCATTATGTAATTCTGTCATAGCTGAAACTTTGCAGGCCCACATATGAGAAAGAGAATCAGCCACTATGTTATCTTTGCCCCTTGTATGAGTGATGTCAAAATCATAATTCTGTAATGTAGCTACCCAACGACGTTGCTTTGGAGTGATATTTGACTGAGTAAGGAAATACTTGAGTACCCTGTGATCACTATGTACTCTAAATCGACTGCCATATAAATAATGGTGCCACTTCTTGATCGCATGCAATATAGCCAACATCTCCTGGTCATAAACATTCATGGTCATTTTCTTATCTATAAGCTTACGGCTCTCAAATGCAATTACTCCATGCTCTTGAAGCAAAACAGCCCCAATGCCACGGCCACTAGCATCACACTGTATAGTAAACTCTTTGAAGAAATCCGGGCATACTAAGATAGGAGCAGAGGTAAGGAGTTCCTTTAATTGGTTGAAGCTGCTATTTGCAAGAGCATCCCAAAAGAAAGCCTCCTTCTTCAACCTGTCAGTCAAAGGAGCTGCAATTGCCGCATAATGCTTAATAAATCGGCGATAGAATGAAGATAGACCAAGAAATTCTATAAGAGAGGTAGTAGTAGTAGGCGTTGGCCAATCTCTTATGCATTGCACCTTCTTGGGATCAGCCTGTACTCCTTTTTCACTGACAATATGTCCCAAGTATTCCACTTCAATCTGCATGAAAGAGCACTTCTTCTCCTTAGCAAAAAGCCTATGATGTCTCAATACATCAAAAACCTTCCTCATATGCGCCAAGTGATCCTGTAAAGTCATGCTATAGATCAAGATGTCATTAAAGAACACCAAGACAAACTGAAAGAGGAAAGGTTGTAAGATCTTATTCATCAGGCTTTGGAAGGTAGCTGGAGCGTTTGTAAGCCCAAATAGCATCACTAAGAAATGATAGAGCCCACGATCAGTCCTGAAAGCAGTCTTGACTTCGTCACCCTCTCGCATGCGAATTTGATGATACCCTGACCTCAAATCAATCTTCGTAAAGAATCGAGCCCCCTTAAGCTCATCAAGCAAATCATCAATCCTGGATATAGGATACCTGTTCTTCATTGTGATCTTATTGAGATCCCTATAGTCAATGCACATTCTGAAAGATCCGTCTTTCTTTTTGACTAACAGGACTGGAGATGCATAAGGTGAAGAACTTAGTTCAATGAATCCCATTTCAAGAAGTTCTTTGTTTTGCTTGGCTACTTCCTCTCGTTCACACTTTGATAATCTGTAAGGTGGCTTATTAATTGTCTTTGAGTCGGACTCCAAATCAATGGGGTGATCCACTGCTCTCTTAGGAGGCAATGAAGTAGGTACTTCAAACAAATCTCTATACTCCTCAAGAAGAGCTGTCAAGGTTGGATGGTTTGCTGAATTATTGGGCTGATCCAGTGTTTCTTTATTCAAATGCAAAACAAATATTTGTGAGCGCTTCTTGTACTCTCTTTTGAGTTGTTGAATGGTGATAAGCTGAAAATATGATGTATTAGGAATTCCCTGTAAATGGATAAGCTGTCCATTGGAGATAAACTCCATATATAACTGTGAGAAATCCATAGTGATATTGCCTAATGTCATCAACCAATCACAACCAAGTACAATATCTATAGGCCCCATTTCCAGAGTGATCAGGTTTACCTTGGCTTCAAAATTTTTAGCCAGTTGTAAAGAAACCTGTGGACAAATCTGTGTGCTGATTTCTTCTTCACCATTAGCCACTTGAACTCTAATGGGCTGCTGTAAGTCTGTGGGAACACAATTTAGCTTGTCCATGATGGACTTATTCACAAAACTATGAGTACTGCCATTGTTTATCAGGATGAACATTGGCTTTCTACAAATGCTTCCCTTCATACGAAGTGTATTAGGGCTCTTAGATCCCGTCCAAACATCCGTAGAGATAGAACAATTAGTGGCAGCAAGCGACTCATCACAAGATCCACCAGGGTCAAACGGAACATTTCCACCTGGATCAAAAGGAAAAGAGTCGGTTGGATCATAAAAGTACTCCTGTCCAACTTCCTCCTCAAGATCTTCATTTTCAGCATTAAATGCAGTGCATTAGCTTCATCTATGTCATCTTCAAAATCCTCAAAAACCAACATACTCTGAAGCTTAGGTTTGGCATTTTTATATACACACTTTGAAGCATGATCAGGTGTATACTTTTTCTCGCACTTGAAACATAAGCCTTTGTCCTTCCTTTCTTTGTAAAGATCCACGAGAATAGATTTGGGATTTGTATTAGCTAAAATGGACTTAGGCTTGATGTCCCCTTGTTTGAAATCAACTTTTGGACTGTTTGCTGTCCTGAAATTACTTTGAGGCCTAGAAGCATTAAATGGAGGATAAGTTGGTACCCGTAAGCTCCCATTTGGTGCATGATTACTGCCATAAGTGTTACCAACTTGTCTCTGCTTTAAAACAGTCCTTGGCTGTCCAAAACCAGGCTGAAATGAAGATTCTTTTCTATACTTTCTTCCATAGTGCTCCACAAGCTCAATAGCCTTAAAAAGTGAAGTAGGATTTTGTGCCATAACATCAGCCGATAAAGATGGCTCCAGACCATACATAAACTTGTAAAGCTTAGCCTCATCACTGATGCTTTCCACATACATGGTCAAGTTGAGGAATTGGTTTGTATACTCTCGTACACTTAAGCCCCTTTGTTCCAAACCATACCATCTCCGTGCTAACTTCTCTTTTTTAAGAGGCGAAACAAAGACTTCAGCCATAAGTGCCTTGAAAGCTTCCCAATTCTCTACAAGTATATATTTTTTCTTTCTCCGTGCTAACTTGTCCGTGCTAAACTTCTCTTTCTCAAGAGGCAAAACAAAGACTTCAGCCATAAGTGCCTTGAAAGCTTCCCAATTCTCTACAAGTATATTTTCTTTCTTGATATACCTCCACCAAGTATGGGCAAATCCCTCCAGATGCAAGGAAGCAAAGTGAATCTTCATATCATCAGTTTTAGGATATATATCAAAGTAGGACTCCATCTTAGAGGTCCATTCCTCGAAATCAGATGGTGAAGATGACTGGCCATTAAATTTGGCTAAAACAATTTTGTCCTTAAACTCCCTTTCATGAAAGGGTTGCTATCCAAAAATTGGCTGATCAGGATTACCAAGTACAAAGCCTCCAAATTGAGACGGAAATCTTTCAACAGGTGGCTGAGAATTACTATGTAATCTTCCTATTGGTAGAGCACCCCTGGAATTTTGAGTATGCAGTCCAAAAGCTTGAGTATTGGCCCCATTCAAACGGTCCAAATAGTCATCATGCCTCTGTGAAGCTTCTCCTACTTCATACTGACTGTTTGGAATGCCTCTTCTTCCAATAATCCCATTTTCATGACCATTTTGGTTAGATGGCTGAAGTGGGGCTGAAGGGCCACTGTTTGAACAAGCCTTTTCATTAGCTTCTCTTGATGCCATTTGCAACTGCATGAATTTAGAAATTTGTGCCATGAGTTGTTCATTGGATTCCACCAACTTATCAATAGAAGCCTTGGTTTGATCAGTAGATAGAATCATCTGCTCCATTCTTGACAAGATGGCCTCATCTCGTTCCCTATGTCTTTGTTCATGGGCACACAAAGTATTATTGAGTATACTGACTTCTCCTTGTTGTTGAAGCTCTTCAGGGTTCTCTTGAAGTGTACTATCCATCATGGAATCCCTGATTTGCTGAGTATAATCTTCCTGGACCTTATTTTTGCCTTTATGTCCTGCCATATTAGTGCAGTCGTGCAGTACCCCCTGTTAGAAAAATGGCTATAACTTTTGCTAGGGAGCTCCGATTTTAAAACTTTTTAGTGAAAATCGAAGCTAAGAATGCCCGCTTCGAGATGAGCTATAGCATGCTATAACAGGTTTAGGATAGAAAATTCTGTAGCTGGATTTCAGAGTCTGAACTGTTCAGTCCTGCACCCTGTCTAGACCTGTAAGTGCCCTGTTTTGACCCTGTAGTACAAGATAGTAGCCCCAATTGGCTACCAAACCCTGCAAAAGGGTATATAGGACCTGTTGGTACCCTGTAATACCTGCACTTGTGCTTCAGTAATGAAAGGTGTACCTGTAACCACCTGTAAGTACCCTGTAAGTGACCTGTAAATTCCCCGTTTTACCCTGTTTTGGTCCTGTAGGTACTTGAGCCCTTGGAAAGTCTTCAATCTTCAATTATCCACTCGTTGTACCTGTGTGAGGGATAAAATGGCATGACAGGCTCCCTACACGGGCTCCGAATCACCGAGAGGTGGGAAAAGTTCCCCTCGGGTCGGTTGGTTGCACCCCTTTGGGATCTTCGATAGTGAGGGAGGGTCACCTCTCTTTTGTCCCACTATCTCCCCCGGCATCCACCTTTTTCCTCAGTGGGAATATCAACATGGCAGAGGCTAGTGTTCTAAGCAATCAGCATGATATGCATTTTTGAAATATTCATTCAGCCTTTCATGAGATGCAATTGAATGAGATTTTGAAAATTTGGAATAGGAGAAGGGTCTTACCAATGCAATTCAGTGACTCACTGATTGCTAGTACTTACCCTTTTACAATATTTCAACTTGGGCAAAAGAAATTCAGCCAATCAATTGGATTAGAGTAAACAAGTTCATCCATCAATGAATTCAGTCAATGGGATTCAAGTGTTATGCTGAAATTTCAGATTGAAGCCTCTAATTCACTGATTGGAACTAGTATGCATAAAGCAAGCATTGCATTCATGAATAGATGGATTCAAGCAAAGGTTGGCTGAAAATTTAATGAATATTGTTCAATTCTTTAATCTCTCAATCAAATGGATTAAGCTCAGCAATTGGATTAATGAGAGAGATTAAGAATTGAAGAAAAGTACATTTGACATGGCTGATGATGACTTGATCAATCTCATATGCTTGATAGAACCACCGGTTGTCCAATGTTGGTAAAATAATCCCTAATACTTGTTTATCCAGGACTTAGGAACAATCTTGGAGCCTCAAATGCTTGAAATTGAAGCATTAAACCTGCTTTCCCCAAATTTCTGCTCCATAGAAGCTCTTGATCTTCAATCTTTAACCATTTCATGCTTAATCCTTGCAATTTGTTGAAGAATCCTTGCTGAGATGATCCCATGGGCTAAAAGGATGAAGAATCTTCAAGAAATTGTTAAGAAATGAAAGCTTGGGCTGAAGCTTTCATGGCTGCCCATGGACTGTTCATGTAGGGTTTCAAGAGAGTGAAAAGATGAAGAATATAGCCCTATTTTGGAGTAAACACACCAGGAAGTTGAAGAAATCACTGCTAGGGATCATTTAGAAGCACCAAAGCTGAAGATTAGCTGAGAAATGATGGAGAGCAGGGTTGAAAAAATCAGCGCAATTTTCGGGCTGCTGTCTAGTCCATGTGGCTGTTCATCCAGGCCATAAAATGGTACTCCACTTGTTGCATTTGATGTCTAGAGTGCCATTATGCAGGCCATTGTTGATGGAGAGCAAGGATCAGTGAGTAAAGAAGAGATCTTAGCCAGAAAACTCCATGGAAGCTTGGGCAGAGCTTGAAGAAAGAGGAAAGGAAGACCTCTTTTGAAAAGTAACTGTAGTTTAGTCTCTAACTAAGCCCGGTTAACCATCCTTTACCCTAGTTACCTCCATTTTTGCATGAAGTTTGATGACGTCCTGCCATTTAAGCCATTATCCGCCATATCTGACCTTGGATATCTCCAGATGTAGTCTCTTACTAACTGTAGATGATCTGCAGCACTCCACTAGTCACTGTCTTGTACCATTTTTGTCTGAAATTGATTTTGAAATAGAAAAATAGGACTGAAAATGGAAGAAAAAAATGGATCAAAGACTCAAGCTCTGATACCACTTGTCAGAGAGAGAACTAGGGAGAGAGGAAGAGGAGAGAGAAGAATGTAGAAGAAAGAGAAAGACTGAAGGAAGAGAGAGAAGAAGAGTGACGAGGAGAGAGAAAGACTAGATTTAGAGAGAGAAAGACAAAAAAGAAGGGGAAGCCATAGAAGCTGTGAGCAAGAAGGGAGAGAAAGTGTGTAATTGTATTAATGTGTCAAAAATATGTGAAAAATTACATCTTCTCTCCTTTTATACCAATGCCAGTGTGACATGGCATAATATCAATGTTATTAACACTAATTTGTTATTCCCAGCTTCTTACAGTAAGATGAATAATGTGTTCAGTGTGAATGCAATTCATAGTTCAAGAGAGAAAGAGAGTGTGTGCATCTACGTGAATGAGTCTTGCAGTTTAGGGTTATATAAAAGAGGGTTTCACTTTATATCTTATTCATTGAGTACTCACATCTCTTGTGTAGGAAAGATGGCTAGGTCTAAGGTAGTTGCAAATAATCTTTCGCTTAGAGCTCCATATCGTGTTTAGCCCCTTGGAGCATCTATTGGTCCTCCTCAACATCCCCATAAGAAATGCAAGTGGAAGCCAAGTATAGTGGCCTTGAGAGAAATTAGGAGGTATCAATGCTCTTTTGATCTCATCATTCCAAAGGTGAGCTTCTCGAGACTTGTTCGCGAGATTGTGCAAGACCTCTACGGCATAGAAAGCAAATGTGTAATACATGCGAAGCGCATCACTATAACTCCCAAGGACTTCCAACTTGTAAGAGATCTTGAAGCAGTGAAGGATGCATTCTTCAATATGTCTACTGAAATTTGTGTGCTACACATGTGCAAAATGTCACTACTACACAATGGCCATTCTATGCTATTGATATTCGGTATGTGCATAGACTCAAGGGTTCCATATTCTCAACCCCCCTTGGAAAATATGTACTTGGAGTCATAGAAAAAAACAAGGTCCTCTGCAGGCTTCTTAGTTGTACGCCTCTCAAAGAGCAATCTACCAATTTTGAGGTGGTAACACTTAAAAGAACCTGTGAAACTCTCAACATTTTGCCACTCACATCAATTCGAAGGGTATACTTCTGTAAATACGAGATAATTAGTTACATAGATATCATGAAATTTCTCATTCTCAATGAGTTACAAATACTTACTATTTGCAATGTTTCGTTGAAAGGGCACAGTGGGTGCAATATGTATTTGTTTTTGCATGAATACATGTTGTACAAACGCCTCTATTACAAGTTGAGAATCAACATTCCTTTGTTTGAGAGCTAAAATTTTACCCTTCCAGTGCTTTGATGCATCTGCAATTACAGATGCTTTCACCCTGAAAGCTCCCTTCATACTTGGATGCATATGTACCCAAGATGAGCAATGATATGTATCAGTGATCCAATTCCCTTCTTCATCTTTTCTGTTAGAGACTTCTATCGAGAGAATGATTGTTCTTCTCTTAGACATTATAATCTATGCATTAGATGTAAAAAAGTATGTATTAACCCCTAAATAATAAACATCTTAAGTCTATCTAGTAATCACCAATATGCCTTACAAATCAACATGGCATTAAGAGATGTTTACACTTTTGTAAATAGACACAAACATCGATATCAAAACGCATGTGGATATGTACATCGACACAAAGTATAGATTCAATTTCAAGGCATCACTTTAATCATATCATTTACATGAAATATAATGAAAAGAATAGCACAAGAATACTCAAAGAATTTTGCCAAAATAAATTTTATTATAATGAATAGGAGTCTGATTTGACTCAATACATTGTATGAAACGTGGGTATTATAGAGTAGTTGTTACAAGGATAGCAACCACATGGCATGCAAATCTTAATAGGCACATTGGATTGACACCTAAGATATTCTAAGACTCAACACATTGTGCGTTATATGGATGATATGATACAAGAGTTTCATGGATCATTGCCAATTGGCATGGAGATCCGAATGGACACATAGGACCAATAAAGTAGAGGATTTTTGAACCATCGACTTCCAACAGATCCATATCATCCAGCACAAAGGAATCACTCACCACATCAAAATAGTTGATCAAGAATTATGTGCTTCACCTAAACCTTGTACAATACTTGCATGTACAAAAAAATACCTGCATGAATCTCTTTTAACAAAAATACTTGCATGAATCCCTTTTAACAAAAAATATCTAGATAACTGTATGAATAGAAGCAATACAAAATAGGACCAATTTACCTATAAGCTGATCTACTGACGATAAGATGCTGATAAAAACCCATTGCAAATGATGGACATAAGAAAATATCAATCCCATCAAACATAAAAAGTCACTAATTAAATGAATAAATTTTGGCACCACAAAATATGGCAAATTTACCCATAAATTAAGCTACAAAATCTCTGCTCTACCTTGTGTTAAGTGTTGCAACAACAATTGATCCTTAAGTTAGAACTAGCATCAAACCCTATTGTAAAGATAGTAGAAAAAGGATAATGCATAGAGGAAGAAAAAGAGTGTCTGAGTAGGCGGGAGAGAGAAAGAAATGAGCACCTATCTAATCTTGCCCAAATTGATCTATGCAAAAGACAATAGCAAGAGTTAGTATTTACATGAAAGTATACTGAAAAAACAGTAGAAAAGATTTAGTATTTACATGAAGGTATACTAAAAAATAGTAGAAAAGAGGAAACACAAAGAGAGAAAGAGAGAGGGAGAGAGAGATGAGCACTTATACAATGTCACCCAAAATTATCTCTATAATAAAACAACAACAAGGGTTAGAACTAACATTATGTTGTATTGAAAAGATATAAGCAAAAAAAAACCAAACAGAGAGAGAGAGAGAGAGAGAGAGAGAGAGATATTAACACCTTTGGCTCTTGCTCCAAATAAACTCTACAAGAAAATAACAATTAGAACCAACATCAAATTCTATTGAAAACACAACATAAAAGAGAAAAAACACTTAGAGAGAGGGGAGAAAGAAAGAAGAAAGAGAGAGAGAGAGAGAGAGAGGGAGAGAGAGATGAGCACCTCTGTATCCTGCCCACCAAAACAACCTCTGCAATAAAACAACAATAACAGTAAGAAACGATATCAAACCCTATTGAAAAAAGAGTAAACAAGAGAAAATGCAAAGAGAGATGGGCATCTTTGTTTTGCCCAAAATCTAGAGCTGCATGGAGAAGAAAGTGTAGAGGTAAGCAAAACACTCAAAACCCTAATTACTCTCAGCATGGAGCTTCAACAGGGACAAAAATTCACGACTATAGAGAAGAGAGGGAAAGTGGTCTGTTGCTCCAAAAAACCAAAATTGAAAATTCTCCAAAAAAAGGGGGGAAATACGAGGTGAGAGAAACTCAAATTTTGTGTACTATTCATTCTCCCTTTTTTTAAATCCCCCACTACCCCTTTTTTGTAAACGCCCCGAACAACGTAGTATGCTTAACAATTATGATATTTGCTTGTTTTCGAGATTTAATAGAAAAGAGAATGAACACTTAAAGCTGAAAATGAAAATTACTCACAAAATTACAGCCATAAAAATGTAAAAGTAATGGAGACAAGGTTGAGGGTTGAAGATGGGCAACCCCCCCCGAAGGAATGTATTTCTGCTCAACCCAAGTCCCTTAGGGAAGAGCTCAGTTACAATCAACCTGAGAGTGAGAAGAAGTAATTCTCACTCTCACAAGATCATGCAAAGATGTACAAACACACATGCATTATCTATTATGCAATGATAAGAACTGATTTCTTTACAGTATGAGAGAAGAAAAAGGGGAATTCAGCCTTTCTCCATCGTTGATCAGCAGTACATGGATAGGGCTTGCTTCTTGTAGATTAAATGGAAGAAAGAGCTCAAGAAGGAGGTGCTGTAATGAATTTACAGGCTTGCTATCTTGTAAAACAACAGTGATAGAAGAGGGAATATGGAGGAATTTGATAATGGAGAAGTGGGGGATGATGATGGGGATGGATGGGGCCAGTTTCTGGCTATCTGTGGGTGCTGTACATGAGTTTACAGCAAAGAAAAATGATGATCAATGAAGAAAAACGAGCTCTTATTTATAGGAGAGGGGAGAGCTAGTACAAAAGGGGAAAGTGGAGTAGCACAAGACAAGTGTCCAGCCACATGTCATGAGATGTGACAAGTGGTGGGACACTTGGAAACTTGTGTGACAAGTGTCTTGACACTTGTCTCTTCTCTATGGCCTTCCTTTTTGGGTTGAATACTGTTAAGAATAGAAACAACCAAATTTAGTAAGCACAATCAGAGTACAGAACTTACTATTTTGAGAATGACATCCCTATTTTTTAGGACTAGCACTTTTAGGCTAATTCGAGGCTCCTAAAATTTAGGGACCTCCTAAAATTTAGGGATCTCCTAGAATTTAGGGACCCCCCCAATATGGGTATCATATGAAAGCTTTTTCCGTGTACATCGCAAAAATGGTATCCGAATCTTCATGTGACTTTCCTATGCAAAGAAATGTGCATTTCAAGCTTTCAGCCCACACATGCACATTATACAAGCATTTCATGATCATGCCATCTTGTTGATTGTAACTGTCTGTTCTGGTGGATCTAGCCCACACTTCAAGGCATCAATCCTTTCTGTGTGCGAGTCTAACCCTGATATGCGTGAGTTCTAGTCACAGGCGCCCAATCGGGTCATATAGGTGGAAGTGTGAACTATCTTTTCTCTAACCCACCGTGTGGGTCCACCATAACCTGTGACCACTCATCAGTGGCCAGCTCCAATGCACTTTTCTTTATATCTAATTAGTGCAAAGGAAATAAATTTAATAAATCATTATATAGACAAATTAATGAGAAAGGATACAAATTCTGTTTCTATAGAGTTGTGACAGCCCTCTGGCTTTTATTCAGCTGTCCTCAGCTGAAAAGCTTCTTGATATTGCTGTAGAATATCTGGGTAATCCTTCATGAATTTTTCATCTACCCACTGTGCATCTGTTGTGGGTAGATTCTTGAATTTTAGCAAGAATTTTCATGTCACAAGGCCACTTCTCGTGGTTCGATCCTTGAGAAACAAAATCTTTTCAGGTTCCAAGAGTTGCTCTGTTTCTTCAACTTCTGGGGGATCTTCAGTAATGGGTTCCTTTGGTTCTGGTCCTATGTAAGGTTTTAGCAAACTTACATGAAAAGCATTGTGTATTTTCCAATGAGTAGGAAGCTCAAGTCGATAAGAAACTTCATTTATTTTCTCAATCACTTTGAAGGGTCCAAAGTATCTACTGGAGAGCTTTGGAAAAGATGAATTTTGACCAGAACCTTGTTTGAGCCTGCTTTTATCAAACTTTAGCAAGACATATTGACCTTTTTCAAAAGCCAAAGGTCTTCTTCGTTTATCTGCTTGCTTCTTTTGTCGCTCTTGCGCAACTTTGATAGTGGCTCGAACTTGATCCATTGTTGTTTTTAAATCTGAAGCAAACTCATCAGCAGCAAAAATCTTATCTTTAGTGCGAATAATTGGAGGAGGAATCACTTTACCCTGTACTATTTCATTTGGAGCTTTCCCTGTGGATGAGTGCACTGTATTGTTGTAAGCAAACTCCAATAATGGAAGATATTTCTCCCATTGTGACTTATGTTCACTAACATAAGCTTTCAACATATCCAAAAGAGTGAGATTCATCACCTCTGTTTGGCCGTCAGTTTGAGGATGAAAAGCTGAGGAGAACTTTAAAGTGGTTCCCAAATTCTCAAATAAAGCACGCCAAAAGTTACTTGTGAATTTGGAGTCTCTATCTGAAATGATCTCAGAAGGCATACCATGTAATCTGAAGATATGTTGAATGAAAAGTCTTGCAGCTTGTGCGGATTTCAATGTTTTATGACATGGAATAAAATGTGATTGTTTGCTGAATCTATCAATTATGACCCAAATCATATCATGACCTTGAGGTGTTCTTGGAATACCTGAGATGAAATCCATTGTGATAGATTCCCATGGATCTTTGGGCACTGGAAGAGGTTGCAACAATCCTGGAATCTTCTGCCTATCATATTTGGATTTTTGGCATACCAGACAAGCCTCAATGAAGTTATGTGTATCTCTTCGTAACGTTGGCCAATAAAAGTAGCGCTCAATTGCACTTAGAGTGGCTGCCCTCCCTCTATGCCCTGCATAAGGGGGTTCATGACTTTCTTTAAGCACCTTTTGTCGAACAGGAAGAGTGACACAAAGGCGATTGTTCATGAGAAGGTAACCGTCTTTGATGGAATAATCTGGATGAGAATCTCCTTGCTGTAAATTTGACCAAATTGCTGCAAAATCAGTATCTTCATCATAAGTATTCTTCATCGTTTGAAAATCTTCATGATGAGCCACTGTAATAGTTGCAATGCGAGGCACTCTAGAAAGTGCATCAGCAACTACATTTTGTTTCCCTGGAGTGTACATAATTTGAAAATGAAACATAGACAAGAAATTTTCCCATCTTGCATGTTTCTCCTGCAAATGCTTTTGAGTCTTGAAATACTTTAAGCTTTGATGATCGGTTTTAATAAGGAATTCATTGCCTAAAAGATAATGTTTCCATATCTTTAAAGCATGAACCACTGCTAAGAGCTCCTTTTCATAAATGTCATACCTTTTCTCCACATCATTTAGACGGCGGCTTTCAAAGGCTACGGCATGGCCTTCTTGATTTAGCACTGCACCAATACAATCACCGCAAGCATCTGCTTCCACCACAAATGGTTTTACCAGATCTGGAATGATAAGAACAGGTCCAGAAGTAAGAGCTGTTTTCAGCCTTGTGAAGGCTGCCTTCTCTTTTTCCTTCCATTGGAAAGAGATCTTCTTCTTTGTAAGGTCATGAAGTGGAGAAGCCATATGTGCAAAATGCTTGATGAAGCGGCGGTAATAAGAACATAAGCCAAGAAACGATCGCACCTCATGTACATCACGAAGATGAGGCCATTCTTGGATTATCCTGATCTTTTCAGGATCCATCTGAATCCCTTCAGAAGAGATGACATTCCCAAGGTAATTTATTTTATGCATGAAAAATTCACTCTTTTTACCATTTACCAAGAGTTGATTTTGTTGTAGTAATTGTAGAACAATTTCCAAGTGTTGATGATGCTCCTCTTCATTCTTGCTAAAGACAAGAATATCATCAAAGAAAGTACCGACATATTGTCGATGCTCTCTAAAGATGCGCTCCATCATTCGATTAAAGGTGGCTGGTGCATTGGTTAATCCGAAAGGAACCACCAAGAATTCATAAAGACCGTATGAAGTGCGGAAAGCAGTTTTGTGTACATCTTGTGGTATTACCCTAATTTGATGATAACCACTCTTTAGATCAATGCGGCTGAAAACCTTTGAGCCTCCTAGACGATCCAAAATGTCGTCAATTCTGGGAATAGGAAACCGATTCTTCACAGTGATTTTGTTGAGGGCTCGATAATCAATGCACATCCTGAATGTGCCATCTTTCTTTTGAACAATAAGAACCGGTGAACAAAATGGTGAGCTACTTGGCCTAATTAGCCCACGGTTGAGTAGGTCTTCGACTTGCTTTCTGATTTCTTCTTGTTGAGGATGGCTCACACGGTATGGTGCTATATTAGGAGGAGAACTGCCCGGGATAATATCAATATGATGGTCTTCTGGCCTTTCTGGGGGAAGTTGATAAGGAAGATCTTCCGAAAAACAATCTTTATACTTTTCCAAGAGCTGAAGTTGCTCTTGGTTTTCAGCATTCATATTATCTTTTACATCAGTGACATAAAGCAGACAACATTGAACACAATCCTTAATTGCTCTAGAGACTTGCATATGGCTTACCATAGGTATGGTGTCTCCAGAAACTCCAGCTTGGATCTCGTACTTCTTGCCTTTGTTGGTGAGTTCTACCTTCTTTTTCTGAGAGAAGATGGTTGAATCTACTCTATGATTCCAGGGCATGCCAAGAATCACATCGCAACCATCAAGGTCTCCGATACAGAAGGTATCTTCGTCACTGTAGCCTTGAATTTGAAACTTGAGCTTGCCAATGTAGGGTATCACAGTCTTCACTGTGTCACCTTCATCAGCATTCAAAGCTTGGCGAACTTCTACCGGAGTGTCCATCTCTTCGTTCTTTAATCCAAGCTCTTTAGCTAATTGCAAGGAAATGATATTTTCATTCGCCCCAAGATCTATCAAGAATAGTGCTTGCTTACCTTGTAACTGTCCCCAAGCTTTTAATAATTTGCGCGTCTCTGGAGTGTGAGTTGTGTTTGCAACTATATCACTAATAGCATTGATTTTCACTGGCGACTTAGGCTTGTTGTCAGAAACCTTGCTTTGTCCCTTGTTTGGACATTGCTTCGCTATGTGGCCTGTTTGTCCACATTTAAAGCACTTCCCTTCTTTCATGAAGCGTTGCTTTTCTTCTTCGGAAAGCTGCTTTGCTTGTGGGTATAGATTGGAGCGAAATTGAGGAGCATTAGGAGGTGCATAGGGCTTCATCTTCTTTTGATTTGATGGCTGCTTTTGCCACTGTTTTTGTCCTTCATTTGGGGCTGAATACTCCTCATCATCAGCTACTCTCTTCTTATCATTCTTTTGGAATGATTTGTTGCCATTGTGCTCCATTTCCCATGTCTCAGCATGGTCAATGAGTTCCCTGAGACTAGAACAATGATAATGATTAAGAGCAGTACGAAGTTTAAAATGCAAACCTCCTTGAAACTTCCTAAGCTTTTCCGAACTGCTGATCTTCTTGAAATGTTGGACCTTCAAAAGTAGCTCCCAAAATCTCTTGGTATAGTCACCAAGTGACTCATTTTTCTTTTGCCAAAGCCGATCCCATTCCATTTTTACATCTCTTTTGAAATGAACAGGAAGAAATTGGCTTTGTATCAGGCAAACAAAGGACCGCCATGATTTTGGGGCAGCGTGATCATATTCCAACCCCGTCCACCAAGTATGGGCTAAGTCGGTTAAATGTAAAGCTGCAAACTTAATCTTTTCTTTTTCTTTATACTTGTCACGACCATACAAAATTTGAAATTGACGAATAAACTTCAGAAGAAGATCAGGATTTCGGGAACCATCATACATACTGAACTTGATCTTCTTTTCAAGTTGAGATAGTGACTTAGTCTTCTTCTTCTTCTTATGCCTTCGTCCATGCTCGGATCTTGAGGTTGAAGATGATGAAGTGCTTGATGGGGATGAAGATGGAGACGAGGGTGAAGAATGTCGACGCCTTTGACGATGATGAGGTCTTCCACGAGAAGCGTGTGACTCTTCATTACTAGAAGAGGATCCATCAGAATAGGCGTCAGATGACTTTGAAGAAGAGGATGAGCTTCGACGCGATCTCTTTCTTTGTCTTGAAGTAGAATGGGACTGCATCTTAGAAGTAGTTGGACTTCTTGATCGGCTCCTTTCATTGGTATGGCTTTGTCTCCTTGAAGTAGATGGGCTTCTTTCCTTGAATTCTTTGGGATTCTCAACTTTTTCTAGTTTGAGAAGTTGCTTACGAAATTGCTGATTCTCCTCTCTAAGACTTTGAATGGTTGAAGGATAGCACTCGATTGATCCATTGAGACTAAAGAAAAAAAAAATGCTCAAGCACTCAATGCAAGGGCTGAAAACAAACAAACTTATAGTTGTAAGCACTACCAGTGTTGGGGGTGAGGACCGAGCCAAAGCTCTGATACCACTGTAAACGCCCCGAACAACGTAGTATGCTTAACAATTATGATATTTGCTTGTTTTCGAGATTTAATAGAAAAGAGAATGAACACTTAAAGCTGAAAATAAAAATTACTCACAAAATTACAGCCATAAAAATGTAAAAGTAATGGAGACAAGATTGAGGGTTGAAGATGGGCAACCCCCCCCGAAGGAATGTATTTCTGCTCAACCCAAGTCCCTTAGGGAAGAGCTCAGTTACAATCAACCTGAGAGTGAGAAGAAGTAATTTTCACTCTCACAAGATCATGCAAAGATGTACAAACACACATGCATTATCTATTATGCAATGATAAGAACTGATTTCTTTACAGTATGAGAGAAGAAAAAGGGGAATTCAGCCTTTCTCCATCGTTGATCAGCAGTACATGGATAGGGCTTGCTTCTTGTAGCTAAAATGGAAGAAAGAGCTCAAGAAGGAGGTGCTGTAATGAATTTACAGGCTTGCTATCTTGTAAAACAACAGTGATAGAAGAGGGAATATGGAGGAATTTGATAATAGAGAAGTGGGGGATGATTATGGGGATGGATGGGGCCAGTTTCTGGCTATCTGTGGGTGCTGTACATGAGTTTACAGCAAAGAAAAATGATGATCAATGAAGAAAAACAAGCTCTTATTTATAGGAGAGGGGAGAGCTAGTACAAAAGGGGAAAGTGGAGTAGCACAAGACAAGTGTCCAGCCACATGTCATGAGATGTGACAAGTGGTGGGACACTTGGAAACTTGTGTGACAAGTGTCTTGACACTTGTCTCTTCTCTATGGCCTTCCTTTTTGGGTTGAATACTGTTAAGAATAGAAACAACCAAATTTAGTAAGCACAGTCAGAGTACAGAACTTACTATTTTGAGAATGACATCCCTATTTTTTAGGACTAGCATTTTTAGGCTAATTCGAGGCTCCTAAAATTTAGGGACCTCCTAAAATTTAGGGATCTCCTAGAATTTAGGGACCCCCCCAATATGGGTATCATATGAAAGCTTTTTCCGTGTACATCGCAAAAATGGTATCCGAATCTTCATGTGACTTTCCTATGCAAAGAAATGTGCATTTCAAGCTTTCAGCCCACACATGCACATTATACAAGCATTTCATGATCATGCCATCTTGTTGATTGTAACTGTCTGTTCTGGTGGATCTAGCCCACACTTCAAGGCATCAATCCTTTCTGTGTGCGAGTCTAACCCTGATATGCGTGAGTTCTAGTCACAGGCGCCCAATCGGGTCATATAGGTGGAAGTGTGAACTATCTTTTCTCTAACCCACCGTGTGGGTCCACCATAACCTGTGACCACTCATCAGTGGCCAGCTCCAATGCACTTTTCTTTATATCTAATTAGTGCAAAGGAAATAAATTTAATAAATCATTATATAGACAAATTAATGAGAAAGGATACAAATTCTGTTTCTATAGAGTTGTGACATTTTTTAAATAAAAAACCCAAGATTTGGAGAGAGAATATTCACCCTCCACGGATGTCAACATCTAGCCTTCCTATTGGACAATCCAAAAGGCCCACATCTTAAACTATATTATTTTTAAGGGCCCATTTGTGAGTTTATTTCTCTCCTAATGTAAGTTAAAGCATAATGAAAAACTGCTAAATATTAAATTCTATGAAATCAAGTTTACTTATATGGAAGAATGAAGCTACAAAAAAAGCAATAAGTCTTTCCTAAATTGATTTAAGCTTTGGAATATAATAGTTGTGAATAGAAGTATAAGATACAATATTTCATGAGCATAAACATGAGTAGTCAATCATCAATTTTTTGTTGAAGTAATTATTGTGGAATCTATTTATAGTATAAAAATACTATCATTTTATTGGATCCATTCATAGTCTACTAATGGGTGTAAGCAATAAGTTGCCTTATATTAATACATTCGATTGGCATATAGATGTATTTGTGCAACCGTATATCTATCATTTGCACTTTTAGATATCAAGTATATTGCCCAATACTTTATCTGATCAATATCCTATGTAGATGTCATTAGCTAGATAAGGTGCTTTAGAATGAAATCAATAGCATAACTATCAGTTTTAATGGAATTTTTTTGTTCATCAATAAGCTCTAGTGCAATCTAAGGATAATGATGCTCAAAGTTGAAGTTGTTCATGTATTACTACTTATGGATGTTGCACCAATCGTGTTGTATCTTGTAGCATGATCTGTGGAGTAAGATATTGTCAACCGATCAGAGATTCCAATGTAGACATCGTCATTTGAAAAATGCAACAAAATTTTTTTATGGATGCAAAGATTCATAAGCCTATTGTATGTAAAGTCTAATTCTAGGGCCTTGATTACAAGAATTTCTTGCAATGTTCTGTCATTACACAAGTTGGAAATAGTCCAAAATTGTGGAACTGGTAAAAAACCAGTGCTTTGTACAAAGTCAGAATATCTTAATTGAAAAGATATATTTTGACACATTTTTTGTATATGTTTTTTATATCTTTATATTTCAACAATATCTATGGAATAATAGAATTAATATTTGGCATGTAGTATATATTAATGACATATTTAATTGCATTATACAAATCATATCTTGATATGATCTACTAATAAACTATACACTATTAAACATAATTGTATTGCAGTTCATAATTTTTTGAGATACGCTTCAAGATCTACATTATTGTATAGGATTTTCATTTGTTCAGCAAGTTGTTGAATGTCCTTGATTTTCCTCTTTTGAAAGGTCAATTTAGGAGCTTATCTGTAATAAAATATTATGATGTCCATGTTTTGACTAATTTCTTTGCACTTGTTGTCTTCATTTGGTTTACTAGTATAGTTGAGCTTTCTCGTGAAAGCAAATGAATTTTGTCAATAATTTTATACTTCTTTATAATTGTAGTAATTGTTTGATCTAGAATCATGATTTGTATGTTACCTAAGATGTGTGATGTTGGTTGCTCAATCATGCATGGAGATCCCCATTGTGCAAAATCATTTGACAATCCAATTGCTGAAGCTTTTGTATCTAAATACATTGTGAAAGCTTTTTGTACTATTCCATTCACTACAGTTTTTGTCAATTCCATTGTTTATAAAACCTATTAAATCATTTTTTGAGCTACATCAAACAACTTGTAGATATCTAATTTGTATAAATAGTAACGGATCAAATTATATTTGTTTATAGATCATTGAACTAATTCATTATGTTTACCTTGTTGAGGTTCAAAAGTAAAAAAAAGTAACTACAAAGCAATCCGATGCTAATACTTGTAAATTTTCACAAGCAATGAGTTATACAATTCAAAAATATAAATACTATCTAATTACTCATAGTTTAGAGTTTGAAATTTGAAGAAGTAATTTATTATAAAAATATAGTAGTAGATTGTAAGTCTTATTATTGATTATAATAAAATATACTAATTCAAACTAATTTACTCAAAAATTTTAAATAAGAAAATTATAACAGGAATATTGTAGTAGATTATCATTTTTATTGTTAATTGAAAGCAATCCAATGATGGTATCTATAATTTTTTAAAAACAATTAGTTACAAATTTTGAAGATATAAATACTATAAAGTCGCTTCTACTTTATACATTCAAATTTGAACAAGTAATTTATGATGAGAACAGTAGTAGATTGTAGCTTCTATTATCAATTGTAATAAAATATACTAATTTACTTGAAATTTTTTTGAACAAGCAATTTATAACAAGAATGTAGTAGTAGAGTATAGTTTTTGTCATTAATTGTGATGAGATATACCAATTGAGGGAAAAAACTTAAATCAATTTTGCATAACTAAATCTAAAATTTAAATTTGCTACTCTATAACAGTAATTTATATTCAAATCAATATTTCAATTCAAGAATCTAAGTTCATGTTTTAAAAAAATTATAAAAGATAAGTTACAAATAAATTTATGTGCTTTAAATTGTTCAAAAAATTAGAACTATGTTTTTATTCTATTGCTTTGATATGAAGCTAAATCAAATCTAATTCTAAAAACTTGAAAGAAAGATGATAGATAATATAGATTTAAAAATAGTAGATTTTGACTTTTAACATTTACAAATTACACCACACAAGTCTAGCATTTTGTGTAAAGTATTTTGCATCTCTAAAGTCTAGGATTACTTTTGTAGTAACTTTATTGAATGCTTGTTTTCTAGTACTAGATAAAGTGTGAAAATAATACTCAAATCATGACAATATTGCCATTGGTATTGGCCAACAAGTATTGACTCATTTTGAGCACAATTGCATTGTATGGTAAAGAACAAATGCACATATGAACAAGTGTTTTCTTATGTTAAATTCAAGACAACATTTGCATTAACTTTTTCAAGTAATGCATGCTCCCTTAGATCAACAATAAGTATAAGTAAGAGGGATGCAACATCATTCTTGATATGCAAGAATAACAATGGCTCTCATGCTTTGGAGATTGTATCATAGAAAAATCATGTACTTCATTGTAACAAGATATTAGTCAACAGGTAAAAAAGTTTAACATGCTCAAGTAAAAATTATATATGTAATTTTAATTAATTTATTAAAAACATGATATAAAAAGTTAGTTATATGATATTAGCAAAAGATAACTTGTTATCAAATGATATCTTTTAAAAAATTCAAGAACAAGCTTTAACATATATATTTATTTATTTATTTAAGATACATTTTTGAAATCACTTATATGTAACTATATTTTTTTCAATAGTATTGATCAATATTTCAAAAAGTGTTGTGTAAATGAACATGTTAATGTTAAATCATGGTTTCTTAATTGGATAGGGTGACTAAAAACAAAAATGTATTCTTAAAACAAATGACGTGCACCTATATCTTTTTCAATGATATCAGTCAATGCATAAAAACAAAAGAGTAAATAAATATTTATCAAAAGACTTAAAGAACAATAGGAAAACTAAACATTAATATCAATAGACAAATTATTTGGCAACATGTCTACTTTCAAAATTTAAAAAATCATATCCCCAAGATACAATCTTTATCTCCTATTAACTTAATATTAGGCATCACAATGATATATTGTCACTTGTTTATTTTTACTTTTAAAAACATTTTGTTAATTGGCTTGTGTGGCTTGAAGAAAATACTTGGCATCCCTTCAACTTGTTATCATAAGGAGGTTTGTACATTTTCTAAGGATGAAAAGTAACAACTCCTTGCTATAATCATTATTTCTTAAAAACTTATTTTTTTATGTTTGTAGTTATAAACCTAGTACCTTACGAAATGATAAGAAATACCAACTACTTTAAATGTATGTCATTGTTTTGATTGGTTATGAGAAATATTTTCATGAACGTTATGTACAAAAATACTAAAGTAAAATTTCAAATTTGGAAGATATCTTGAAATTTTTAGAGATAAATCTTTCAAGTTCAAAATTTAGAATCACTTTAACTTCAACATGATTAGAAATGTATAAAATGCAAGAAGAGTGCTCCAAATGTCAAGATTGATGGTTTTGTATTGGCTCTAAAATACGTTTCAAGATAAAGTGGAGTCCTTTCTCGCATAAACTTTCAAAAATATCAAAATAAACTTCTACATTCTAGTTTTAGGATCACCCTTTTGTTGGCATTTGATATGTGTGAGCTTGTAAAAACCTTTGGTATAAACAAAATAATTTTGTCGTATACATATACACCAATAGAGATTCAATAAGCTATGTTTAATTCACCCTTTGATATGAATGATGTATAGATCATCAAGTGGTGGTTTAAATAAACTTCCCTTGGCATGAGATTTTACTCATGAAGTGCTCTTTTATAGGCATACAATTTGGTTTGGAATTGTATACAATAAACTCAACATACTAGAAACTTTAAGGTGATGGAGTGACATCTTGATGATGTTTCTGAAGTAGACTTGAACACATAAAAATGTCCCTTTTACCAATGTATAATTTTTTTTGGAATTGCACATACCAACAAGAGTTCATAGAAAAGACTTGGATATGATTGAGTTGAGTTCTTTGTGATGAATTCTCTTTGTCATGCTAGAAATTTCCAAGAGGTTTCATGTTTCTTTGAGCTTTAAAAATTCATATAAGATAATAGCTATGCATTCTTTACCTTCTAGCATTCTATTCTCCTCACACAATTGTGATAATGACATTAGTTCATCTTATAGTAGATGTAATTTAATGAAGTGAAGTTGTATAAGACTCTCTGTGCTTGCTTGAGCCCATAGAGCGCCTTCCTCAACCTGCACACATACGTGGGATGCTCTAAATCTTCATAACCTGCTAGCTGCTCCATATATACTTCTTCTTGCAAATCACCATGCAAGAAGGCATTCTTCACATCCATTTGCTGCAACCTCCAACCTTTTGCTACTGCCAAAGCAATCACACATCTGACAGTTGCCATCCTAGCAACTGGACTGAAGGTTTCTTCATAATCTATGCCATATGTCTGGGCATAGCCTTTTGCAACTAGCCTAGCTTTGTACCTACTAATAGAACCATCTACGTTCTGCTTAATCTTATAAACCCACTTACATCCAATAGCTTTCTTGCCCTTCGGCAATGATACTAGATCCCAAGTCTTATTGGCCTCTAACGCAGCCATCTCCTCATCCATTGCTGCATCCCAATGAGTATGACCAACAGCATCCTCAAAACAAGTGGGCTCAACATCCTCAACTAGTTTCACCATATAAACATAATGGTGAGCTGCATAACCTTCAAAAACAAATCTTTTAATAGGGTATCTGACCCTACTAGATCTGTGTACCACCGGATCACTCAATGGAGCCTTTACATTACTATGAGCTCTCTGTACACCTGGTGTCCTGATAGAAGGAATACCAAGCTCATCATCCAAGCTCTCTGAGCCACTGGAGTCTCCATCAAGAACTGCATCAATGCCATGTGACACTTTATTCTTTCCTTTGTCTTTACCTGTAGTGCTACTAGATGCACCTGAAGATGTAGAGCTACTCCTTAGTCTCCTAGACCAAGGACTACCAGATGATGTCTCTGGTCCACTAAGAGTCCGTGATTCTTGCTTTTCAGCCTGCACATGAGTATCATGATCATCATCATCATCCAATGTATCACCACTAGATGCATACTAACTGCTCATTTCATCAAAGATGACATACCTGCTCACTCTGAACTTACATGTGACAGGGTTATAACAGCGATACCCATTCTGCTCTAAAGAGTATCCAATAAAGATACATTTTTCTACCTTTGGATCCAGTTTCTTTCGCAACTCATCTGGCACATGAACATATGCAATACAGCCAAACACTTTCAAGTGTGAGACATCAGGCTTCTTACATGTAAAACATTCTTCGAGGGTCATACCATGAACTGCAGCTGTAGGAGTTCTGTTCATAATATAAACAGCAGTATGAACAGTCTCAGATCAAAAATGCTTAGGCATATTCTTTTTAGCCATCAAGGCGCGTGCAACTTCTGCGATATGCCTGTTTTTCCTTTCTGCAACCCCATTTTGCTGTGGGGTATACCTGCATGTGAACTGTCTCTTTATCCCATGAGACCTCAGAAAATCACTGAACTCATTCAAGAGGTACTCTCCCCCTCCATCTGACCTCAAGCACTTTACTTTCAAGCCTGTTTCTCTTTCAATTGCAGCCTTGAAAGTTCTAAAGTGCTCAAACGCTTCACTCTTTTCCTTCATAAAATATACCCACAGCTTTCTAGAACAATCATCAATGAATGTGACAAAGTATGAACTGCCTCCAAGAGATACATTTTGTGTAGGCCCCCAAATATCTGTATGCACAACATCAAGGATATTTCTACTTACATCTCTGTCATGTGAAAAGAGTTGTATTGCATGCTTACCAAACTGACATGCTTTGCATACCTTATGAAATTCTACAATTCTAAATGTAGGCAAACCTGTAATCAACCCTTTGGACTGCATTAATTTCAGCTTTTATACATTTGCATGTCCAATGCGTTTGTGCCAAATTTCAATATCTGCAATAAAACATTTTCCTTTAGCATACATAGCAGCATTCATAGTAGGAATTCCAGCATCCAGAGTAAACATACGTCCAACTCTACTTCCCTTTGCAACCAACCTGCACTTGTCATTGAAGTCTTCTACAAAGCAATCTTTGCATTAAATCTGACTTACAACCCTTGCTCTACCATCTGACCGACTGACACCAAGTTCTTTGTAATAGATGGCACATGTAATACATCTAAAAGACTCTTTGTCTTACCATCATGCAAGGACAATGGAACTTTTCCAATGTGTGAAATTGGGTGGCATGAATCATCACCCGTCTGCACATAACCTGTATTTTGTAAATCCTGCATCTCTCCAAATCATTCTGCATGGCTGGTCATATGATTGATGCACCTGAATCAACATACCAAACATCATCATGTGTTCCCTTTCATGTAACAGCATTCAGCATATGCTGCATAACAAACAGACATTTATTTTTGTCTTCATTCTATCGTGAAGATTATGCATAGTTTTCTTGCTGCAACTTACCACTGCGAATATCATCTTTATTAGCATAACATTGGGCTGCAATATGACATGTTTTGCCACAGTAGTGACACACAATACCAGAGTTGTTAGAACCTCTGTTCTGCCATCCACCTCTTCCTCTAGAGCTCTCCTTGCCTCTAAAGTTTCCTCTCCCTCCAGAAACCTACATTTCACCAAACTGTTGATTGAACCTATTTTACTGGTTATCGCCAGCACGTCCCATACCACGGCCTCTCGAAGAGGATCTGCCACGTCCTCTTCCTGAACTTGAGTAAAATGCTTGAACCTATTCACCATTTTTTTAATAAGATTCACCCTGCATATTGATCTCTTCAGTAATCATGAGAGAGATCAGCTCATCAAAATCTGGAAATGGCTTCCGTACATATACTGAAGTAACAAATGATTTCCATGCCTTCTCATTGTTAAGGCCACTCAGAGTGGATGAAATCAAATCATCATCATCCGACATTGCATCAATCGCTGCTAAAGCATCTGCAATGCTCCTTACCTTCAACACATACTCATTGACAGACATTTTTCCTTTCTTCAAGGCATTCAACTCTTGCTTGAGTTGAATCTTTCGTGCCTTTGTACTTGCTGAAAACATGCTCTCAAAAATTGTCCAAGTTGCATGTGAAGTTTCTGCATTCCTGATATGTCCCAGCATAGTATTCTCAATTACTGCAGATAGCCAGTACATCACCTTTTTGTCTTTTGCATTCCACACTTTCCATGCTTTTAACTCATCTGTAGTCGGAGGGATACCCAGCTTTGGCTCCTTTTCTTCACCTGAGACAAACTCATAAGGGCCCTTTCCAATAAGGAAGTTCGTCACACGGAACTTCCATAAAGGGTAGTTGTTCTTGTCGAGCTTCTCAATAATCGGATTTCCACTGTTCTCTGCCATTATCACAAACAAGGATATAACACAGCAAGCTAGTCTTCTGCAATCTTCCACAACACGTGCACAGTAATACACCAAGCAACCTTTTTCACTGATTGCTCAACGGTACATGTAATCTGCAACATGTTTGTAAATAAACCTTATGTTTGCTTCCTGTAAACACCTCAAAAATTACAGATTCACAATCTGTAACCTGCGCACCCAATTTCAGTCAATACAACCAAAATCACAGTGTACCTTGAAACTGTCGCCCGCAACCTTGCGGCTCTAAAACGAGATCTGAAACAGCCTCAGACACCCAAAATAACTGCAGGAAAGCCCTAAAGAGCTTATTTGCAGAATATATAGTGATCTGCTTGCACACTAAATCTCACAGCAATCTGAGATTTTTGCTCGACCCTGCTTCCGGTGCCTCCACAGGCACTATCCAAGAGAGAGAGTGGAAGAATGGGAGAGCTTCTTACCCGTTGCTTGCTTGCTCGAACCTTGCTTCTTCTCCTTCACTTCAGCCTTCAAAATCAGCCTCTCTCAATGGCATGGCTCTGATATCATATCAAGAATCGCGTGGTGGGGGGACTTGCTCAAGATGCTGCGTTGAACACACACAAAATGCACAAGGAGAAGCTCACTCAAGAGACAAGAAGAGAGATAGAGGCCAAAACGTTTTCTTGCTGGTTTCTTCTTCTTCTTCCACACTCTTTACAATGTACACAAAGTATAGATAAGATACAATATAAAGGAAAGTGGCCTACTAAGTCAAACAATGCATAACCGACTACACTAGTCAATTGGCGCTATGACTATTGCCAGCTATAAATGGGTGTAACAACCTGAATATAATAAGTAATGAGTCAGTGGCCATGTGAGAGTCATAATGACCACCAACGTGCTAAGTGTAGACGTGTGGACCCATCTAACCAGGCAGTCCATCATTAATGTCCGCATGTATTGAGCTTGTATCTTAGGAACACGCACAAAAATAACACCTCATTATGTCTTATGACAAGAGCACAGTCCTTGCCACACCGACCAAGAAATGGAGGAGTTGAAACGGCTTGCTAACAATGACTCCTCTTTCTTGAGGAAATGGTATGCTCTTCAACTTCAATGGGAGAAATAGGGCTACCAAATCATGACTAATGTGGAGCCATGATAGGCAATCAAAACCTTGGAGTATGACCCCACTTATGTAGCTTCAACCTTCTATAGGGTGTTGACCACCATTCATAACTGGCTCCTAGAAGAGCACCTCCTAACCCACCCATATTTAGATCAAATTTTGACTGAGAAGGAGTTACACATTTCCAATCAAATAGACTTTGGTGACTTTCTCACAGACGTTCTCACCTACATCACTCAAGTAGGCATACGTCCTTTCGACATGGACTAATATGGTAATCTAGAATAAAATCCAAACTTCTATGCTTGGCTCATGCAAAAGTAAAACATCAAGAGCACACGCTGAATGGTCTTGATCTCTCCAACCTTAATCCTAGGAGAATTCTTCTCAATTCCAATGGGGAGGGTGTAAGGGGAATCAAACATATAAGGTGAATGAGACATGTAAGGAAAAAAGCCTCAATCAATGCCCAAAAGCAGAAAAGAGTGGATGAAAATCAACTTGTGATTGAGGAAAAGTGTCATAAATTTTTTGGAATGAATGGACTACTTGAAGGAAAATTCTCTTTTTGTACTTAAGTGTTTTATTCTTTCCATAAAAGCATAATCAATTCATGCTAAGGACACTAATGGTGAACTATGATAGCATGGCAAGAACTCAAAATGGCAGTAGAGTAGGATATCGGGCCCATCGGCTTCCATTCACAGAAGAAGAAAGGGCGAGGTAGCACATCTCCCTTGAGAATTGTGCCTACAACCAGCTAAAGTTAAGAACTATCCACCACAACATTAGAGAAGTCGTGGCCAAGGAGGAGACTGCCAAAAGAGTCGTAGAATAGTGTAATCTGGCAAAATATGTCGAGAAATTCGGGCACGAGACCGCGACCATACCAAATGCATAGAGTTGTTGAGAACCTTTGATCATGACAGAGAATGTGGCATGGTAATAGTTGGAAGAGGAGAAGGATCCAAGCATGTACATGTCCAACTCAATAAGACCTTGGTGGAGAAGGAACTAGGGATGGAACACAAGGTGGAAAGGAGATGGAAAAGAGATGTCTATACCATGTTCAACATGAAGAAAGACCAAGTTGTAACCAATGATGGCATCAACATTCAAGACATCCCTGACCCAGAGATAAGGCTCCACCAAGCAAAGTTCATCCACTCCCTATTCTCCAGCCAAAGGTATAATTCGCTCATGCAGAGAATCAATGTGCCCATGTTAGAGAGCTTGGCAGCCCACTCACTAGATGAGGTCAATTGGAATGGATATGTGAGAAAGACAATTGACTAATCAGCCAAGGCATTGGCCCTCAAAAGCAGGCTGATATGCGGAGAATCCTAGGCATCAAAAGGTGGAGCTAAAAGAAAGAAACCATCATCAAAAGCCTCGTTCATTGAGTATGGGGGAGTTTTGATAGCTCTTATCTAAGAGGCAGTGAAAGAGACCCCAAATGATGAAGAAGAAGGGGCTAACAAGACACCAGAAAGGTCTCCTCCCTACCATGAAGGAGAGCAATCTAGTGAGAGAATAGTAAGTGAAAAAGAGGAGAAAAATGAAACACAATCTAGCCGTGGAAGGGATAAGAAAGAAAAGAAAAAGACTGCACAGGAGAAGCAAGAAGAAGAAAACATGAAAAAGGACAAGGCAGACTAGAAAAGGCTAAGAAAGAACCTAAGGAAGCAGAGGAAGAACAAAAAAAGAAAGAAAAGGAGGAGTTGGAAAGGTTAAAAGGAGAGCTTCTCTCCTAGTTAGAGAAAGCAAAGGAGGATAAGAAGGTAGAAATGGCTGAGTTAGAAGCCTAAAAGAAGTCCATGGTGGTGTTCTAATTACAGATGCTAGAAAGAAATACATGAGCTAAAGGTAAAGCTCAAAGCTAAGAAGGGTGAAGAAGGAAAGTGGAAGGCAAGGCTAATTGAGGAGAAACAGGGCCTGGTGAGGATGCAACAATGCATCGAGGAGCTGGAACAGTTGTATGAAGAGCTACAAGAAGAAGAAATGAAGAATGTCCAAGATGCCACAGAAATGCTAGAAGCAGCACAAGAGGAAAGGGCACACAACTATCAAAAGGAGATAGAAATTTTGAAAAAGGAGGCAACCTTGGGTCAAGAGGAGTAAAGGAGATTGGAGAGAGAGATTGAAGAGAAAGAGCAACGGCTCATAATCCTGGCACAAAGGCACGGGGAGGGCCTTGAAGAAATGAAAAAAATAGTAAAATATTGGACCAATCATAATGAAAGAAGAGTCAAGGACTTGGCGCGTCATCTGGCCCGCGTAGAAGCAAACAAGGTGCTAGCTAAGGGGAGGGTAGAGGCCACTCAATGTGAGCCTAGAGACCCAACAACGTGCCTTCCTTAATACAATCCTCGAGATCACTCAAATAGAAGAAGGGGAGGCCGTTGAACCATTGAAGAGAAAGCTAGGTATTGCCCATAGGGCCCTGAGAGCGGGATTGCATATGCTGACACAAGCACTGGGTGTCAGCCTTAGCCTCAAAGAACAGAGGATTTATCTACTAAGGGCAAGCTTGACCCCACAAGAAGTGGATGCCCTAGGGTTCACCGAGGAAGCACAACATTAGGACAGGCAAGAGGGCAAGGCAAGACTGTGCTATGGTTAGATTAATGATGAGAGCTTCTCTACTTCCCTCTTTTTTCTTAGCCCTCCTAGAAGATATGAATGATAGCCACTTCACCCATTGCAATCATCCATACATGAAAAGCTGGAAATTCCTTGAAAGATCCCTTAAGCCCTCAACTTCACCCTCTCATGGCTCTGATAATGAAGACTAGCTCCTCATCATAGTTATGTAATTTTTTTTTAAAAAGCAAAGGAAATAGAAAAGAAATAAGAGAAAAAGAGAAAAAAAGAAGGAAATCACTAGAAAGGCAATCAAATCACCTCACTACATGTAGGTCATAGTCACTGCACCTAAGGGTCCTCAAGTTAGGTACATCTAGTGGCTTTGGTCTGCTTAACCCCGTAGCTCATTTTGACTCCCCACATCATGCTTATTAGGACACAAAGAAAGAAGCAGGAAGGGAAACGACCAAAAGTGCAAGGGCGGCCTCAAAAGCCAAATCAAAGGCAAAAGAGAATTTTTAAATGCAAGGCGCCCCTAAAACTTTTGTAAAAGAGCGTTAGGCTCCTCATGTGCAAATCATAAAGGGTAGACATGCGTAGGTAAAGAGAAAGGGAAACTAGAAGGAAATGGAGAACAGGACCTTTCCATAATGGTCGGTCATGTAAAAAAGGGGATGGGCACCCAAAGGGATAAGGGTTTTGTATATAAACTCAAAAAGTGAATGAGAAGCTCATTCTTTGGTGTGTGGCAAAAGCTCTTCTTCTTGTTGTTGTTTTTATTGCCTTCTTGGTTGTGCTTGAGTGAGGGAGTATGAGTGAGTGAATGAGGGAGTGAGTGTGTGAGGGTGAGGGACCGGGGTGAAGAAGCTCCCACTTAAGCATAATACAAATAATTCTATTAAGGTATAAGGTTAAGTTGGTTTTGCAAAAGGCTATATTCAAACATATGGCATAGATTATGAAGAAACTTTAGTCCAATTGCTAGGATGTCAATAGTTAGACATGTGATTAATTTGACCACAACCAAAGGTTGGATTTTGTAGCAAATGGATGTAAAGAATGCCTTTCTCATAGTCAATTGCAAGAAGAGATGCGTACGGAGTAGCCAATAGGTTATGAGGATTTAGAGCATCCCACATATGTGTACAGGTTAAAAAATGCACTCTATGGGCTAAAGCAAGCACCTAGAGTGTGGTCTAATAAGATAAAAGTATATTTGTCAACTATGTCTTTTATGTTTCTAATGTTGATTGCTCACTTTATGTGAGAAAATGAGGTATAGGTTTGGTTATCATAGTCATCTATATGGATGACTTGATTATTATAGGTGATAGTGACAATGGGATTACTGAAGTCAAGGATGTTTTGAAGAAGAAGTTTGGAATGAAGGATTTAGGTGAGCTGATGTACTCTCTTGGTATTGAGGTGACTAGATGTGATGATGTTATATGGATATCCCAAAGATAGTATGGCTTGGATATGTTTCCCAAGTATGGTATGATAGTGTGTAAGCCTCTTTCAATGCAATTGGAGCAAAATGTGAAGTTGAGTGCTAATGTTGGGGATGAGATAGCAGACCCTACTATGTTCAAAATGTGAAGTTGAGTGCTAATGTTGGGGATGAGATAGCAGACCCTACTATGTTCAAAAGGATAGTAGGGAGTCTAATTTACATGACCATCACAATTCTAGACTTGAGATATGTTATTGACCTTGTTAACCAATTTATACAAATGCCTAGGAGGCCTCATTTGTATGTAGTTAGACACATATTGAGGTATGTGAAATCCACTTTGCACTATGGAATTCTTTATGAGGCAAGTAAGAATGTACCTATGTTTGGATACACAAATACAAATCGGACTGGTAGCATGTCTAATAGAAGATCTACCATTGGATTCATATTTTTCCTTGGTAGTGCAAGAGTTATATGGAGTAGCAAAAAGCAACCTACGATTGCTTTATTGAGTACAGAGGAGGCTAAGTACAGAGGTACTGATATGGCACCATGTGAGGTGGCATGGCTACAAAAGTTATTGGGAGATTTAGATGTGCAAGGAGATGGTCCCCTTGTCATTCTTTATGACAACATGAGTAGCATATAGTTAGCTAGAAACCCATTGTTCCATACTAGGATAAAACACATTGAGATGCATTACCACTTTGTGAGAGAGAAGGTGCTTGCAAGCATGAGAGATTGACTTGTCAATACAAATGATCAGATAGCTAACATTTTCATAAAGGCATTGGCTACAAAGAAGCTTTGAAAATCTTGAAGGTTACTTGCAATTTGCAAAGATATAGTTGAGCTTGAGGGGGAGTGTTGAGATGGCAAGCTCAACAAGTGTAGATATTGATAATGGACTATCTAATTAGATGGGTCCGCACATCTACACTTAGCATGTTGATGGTCATTACACTCCTCACATGGCCATTAACTTATCAATTTATTACATTTAGTTTATTATACTTATCTATAGCTCGCATAGTTATTGCACCAATCGATTATTATAGCCACTTATGCATTGTTTGACTTAGTAGGCCACTTTTCTTTATCCTAAATCTTATCTATACTTTATGTACATTGTAATGTGTGAGAAAGAAGAAGAAGAAACCAATAAGAAAAATGTTTTGGCCTCCATCTCTCTTCTTATGTTCTTGAGTGAGCTTCCTCTTTTGTGTATGGTGCCTGTTTGGCACAATAGCTCAAGCAAATCCCCCCACCACACGATTCCTAACACAAGGGATGAGCTTGCTTTCAAATGATCCCATAAGTCACATCAGTGTGAGAAATTATTTGATGCATAGACCAACTAGCCATAAAACATCATCTTGAAACATAAATCCAATTACTAGAAAATAGCCAAATACATCATCTTTCACAAGCATCAACAATTGAAATCTCTCACGAACTATCGATGGGCACATATTAGAGTAATGCATTACAGTGTTTTTAGCATTAAAAAATCAAAACCCATACCATTCAATGATTCTACCTACTTCATTATGACTCTTATGCTCATTATCACATTATACATCCCATTTATTCTTATGGAAAACACACCATAGTTCAAGTTGTTTTTGGCAAGAGAAAATCCCATAAAACATTCCAAGTGGCAAACTTCATGTATACAAAATGAAAATTGCTTTTGAGGCTTAATCTTGCATCAGTTAACTTTTTGTGCCAACACCTCAAGTATTCCATCATCTAGAAAATCAAGTGGTACCGAACATATTTGGTTCATGATGCTTAGACTTGGATGAAAAAGAATTATCCTCATTTTTAGAAGCTAAGTGTAGATATCGATGATTGTGTGGTGTAATTACCTTATCCTTCTTGTCAAATGTAAGATGTCTTAGTGGATCCCATGAATGTAATCACAAATGTGCAAGAGACGTCAAACCAAACAGAGCCATGGTAGGTGCATTTGGCACTTATGAAGACTTATTCTTTCCTACCGATGGACCAACTAGCTGCTCAACATTAACATAGAGGAAGGGAAAGAAGTGATTTTTCTTAGTGAATTTCTTTTAGTGACCCCCTATTTTGTTCCACATAGATCACTTCTTCCACCTTTAGTTTAGGATATCTATACTTCCACCACCATCCTCTCTCTCTCTCTCTCTCTCTCTCTCTCTCTCTCTCTCTCTAACAACTCCTTATGTATCTTGTTCTCTTTAACTCTCATGCAATTACATGCAATAATATTAAGTGTTGCCAATTATGTTTTAGATTGTGCTTATTAATTTTAATGTTTGTATTTGAAATGCAGCTACATGTGATGCAAATACCAACATACATGTGCAAAATGTAAACTATGGAGGAATCATCCCTTCACGATTTATGATAGATGATTGGATAAAATATAAGATGAGAGCTCCCATTATAGGTTAGTATGAGATCCCTTATTTTCAAACTAATGGAGAGGTGGTTTTAACATTTAATGTATTTTTAGCACCTTAATACCAACAATGCATACTATAAGTGGCATGCAACATGGCATGGATTTTTTAGGATAGTCTTGCATATATACAGAAGAGAAGGGGACACACTCTTCTTGGATTGTAACGTGGGTTCTAGTGGCCTTACATCAGTATCATTGGATTTCCAAAGAAAAGTCATATGCTTATACCTTGGGGAAGTTACTATGTGTATATCCTCTACATCACGTGCGTTCAAAGCCTATTTATAAATATCATTATCTGTGAAATTTTCTCGAATAAAACATAATCCTTTTCTATTCAATTTGTAAATAACCCTTTTATATTACACCCTTTTGTATGTAAAAAATATATAAAAATTGTATTTTTAAAATACCTTATTTTGAACCCACGTGATGCACATATATATTCGTGAGTAACTTACCCAAGGCTTATACCAATTCTTGGAGAGGGGAGATTTTTAATAGCAAAGGTGACAAGTAGATAAACCTTTATAATGACAAAAGCTACTATCACTTCTTTTTTTTCTTAATAATACATATATATTATTGCATTAGCTAATGTTCATCTACATCTGACCCCAATAACAAGGAACCTTATCGTATTTTATGTAAGCATGGTTCTTCTACATAGAAAACTCAAGAAAAATGAGTCATTATGAATCAAACCCTTAGAGATAGATAGAATTTGGGTCATATCTTATGAGCAAGCCTCACAAAGTTTCTAACAAACATATTGCATTGTTTGATATTGCCATATTGAGCTCCATCAACAAAGGAGGAGAACTTAAGTGAGCTACTTTAATCCATAAAACACAAATATTTTAGAAAATTTGTACGAGCACTACAATTTGTTTTCCAATATATTCAAGGCAAGTGCAGGAGAGTTCCTAAAGCCTATCTTTAGCAAAGAATCATGCTAAGCCACACTTGCTAGAATGTTTTCATGACATTGATTGGCCACACTTTAGCCCTACAATGACTCTGTTTGTTGATGTCAACATAGAGAGATGCAAAACAACCCTAGTTGCCTCCTTTATATGTCCATCTCCATTTGAGAAAGATCCTATGGACATTGTTCTCTTGGAATATATAATTATCTATCCAATTGACTTAGCAACTTTGCATGGAGTTGTCTACGACTTTGTTAGACAACACCTTTCTAGCCTCTTACAGTGGAGTTGGACTAAAATTTTAAATTTGTGATAAAATTATTTTTTTAGTTTATGCAATATAGTTTTTTAACTTTAAAAAACCAAAAATTATACTTACTTTTGTAATGTATATTCATGAAATGCTTTTGTGCTTTGAAAGACACACATAATATTTGATTGGTAAACTTTGGAGTGTGATAGTGTGCATTCTAGGGAGGAATATCTAACACATGTAACAAAGCAATGTAAAGCTATATTTTAAGTGCCTCTAAAGAAAATGCAAGGGTCTATTGCTAATGGACATATAAGTTAAATCCATATATATGCTTGCTTGAAGAGAGAGAGAGAGAGATTGAATATGTAACTCTGTGTGTGTGTGTGCATTTGCGTGTGCGTGCTATGTTTAATGTCTCTCTCTCCCTCTCCCTCTCCCTCTCTCATTTCCTCTCCCTCCCTCTCCCATTTCCTCCCTCTCTCATTTCCTCTCCCTCCCTCTCCCTCTCCCTCTCTTTCTCTCTCATTTCCTCTCCCTCTCTCAATACACATGAATTATACCAAAAACAAGTAAGAGAGAGAGAGAGAAAACTCCCTCTCCCTCTCTCATTGTCTCTCCCTCCCCCTCTCCCTCTCCCTCTCTTTCTCTCTCCCTTCCTCTCCCTCTCTCATTTCCTCTCCCTCCCTCTCCCTCTCCCTCTCTTTCTCTCTCATTTCCTCTCCCTCTCTCATTTTCTCTCCCTCCCTCTCTCCCTCTCCCTCTCTTTCTCTCTCCCTCCCTCTCCCTCTACCTCCCTCTCCCTCTCCCTCTCTCATTTCCTCTCCCTCCCTTTCCCTCTCCCTCTCTTTCTCTCTCATTTCCTCTCCCTCTCTCAATACACACCACGAATTATACCAAAAACAAGTAAAAGAGAGAGAGAAAACACAAAAGCAAAGCAAGAATGGACAATGCACTCATCGTAAAGGCTCGAAGAAGGGTTTGGCGGCTCCTCTTCGTGACGGCGGCTTCTCTTCGCCCTCCGTACACCTCCTCCTCTTCTTCGTGAATGGCGGCAGCAGCAGCGGTGGCGGTGGCGGTGGCAGTGGCGGTGAGAAGCGTTCTTTCTCCTTCTTTCTCTCTTTCTCTCCCTCTCAGCAAGATGCTCGCTCTCTTTGGACATACATGAATATGAAGATGGCATTGTGCTTCCCTATGATCCGGGAGATTATGGATGTGATCATGAACTTGATTATGGGAATACTTCATTGTATCCATTTGATCCGGGTGGATTGGAGTATGGGTTGATGGGCATTCTCTTATCTTGGACAGCCATTATGATGGAATACCTTTTGATCCAGGAGATTAATGGATTGCTTAGGATCTCATTTGGACCAGCATCCATCTTTTTTGGTAGACTCTTTTGGCTGAAGATTGGTTATCTATGGCCATATTTGAGTGCAGGGAAGATTGCAGATAACTCATTGTTTTACACCAGATTTTACTCTGAACTTCAACAGCCAAACCCAACCTACATGGGCTAAAAGCACTTACCAAGAGCTCCATTTTGATGTGTAGCATGCCTCGATCTCGGAGTCTCCTACAGAAAGTTATAATAGATTTACTACAACAGGGCCCTATAGTAAACAACTTGCTATCCACTATCTGCAACTCACATTTACTCAAGATATTTAGGTCAAATTTTCATTTTTATAATTCCCCAATAAGGCCCATGTATTGTACATACCCAATGACCCATCATATGCAATAATACCTCTTCATTCATTAGTATACCCGTGTAATAATACAACAAGTAGTACTTGAATCCGCTCCTACCCAGTTATCATAAGTGCCCAAATTGTTTTTAAGGGCAAAAACCTTCGGGTGGGGATGGAATGTAAGAGAGGGGGATTTAATAATGGGAAAATACTAGCTACAATGGCTGGTATATAAGGTGTTAGGGACTTGATTTTTGATCATCAGATAATAATACAAGTCTCCTTTCATCTTCACCTCTCTCTCCCAAGCTTTCATGGCTTCCTTCTCTCCCTTCCTATCTTTCTCTCTCCTTTCCCAGTCTTTCTCTCTCCTTGTTACTCACTTTCTCTCTTCTGCACTCTCTCTGCTCTTATTCTCTCTCTCTCCTGTCCTCTTCTTGACAGAAAGTTGCATTTAGAGTAATTTTTTTGAATTTATAAATTATATAATCATTAGGATAAGTGAAAGTTGCATAAGAATAGATATTTTTTAATTTATAAATTATGTAAGGATTAGGACAAGTGAAAGTTGCTTTAATATTATTATTTTTACATTTATAAATAATGTAAACATTAGGACAAGTGAAAGTTGCATTAAGAATAATTCTTTTAGCTTTTATAAATTATGTAAACGTAAAGGAAGGTGAAAATTAAATCAATGATATTTCTCATTGCATTTAAAAATTTCTTAAATATCAAGAAATATTCTCTTAATATTTATAAACATAAGAAAAAAATAGTTTTTTCTTGGTATTTAAAGTGAATTATGATAATTAAAATAGATGATAAAAATGTATTGATTAGGAGTACTTCTTAATAAATGAAATTCCATTATTAATTCTAAGATCAGATAATTCTCATAATTTAGGATAAATTCTAGAACCTTAATGGGATCAAGTGACCAATGCTTTACCAGGGTTATGAAGAATGAATGATCGCAAACAAAGATCAATGACAACTAAGGAAAATACTTAAAGAAGGAAAGTTAATCGAAGTTTTAAAAATGAGATTTAGAAAAGTCAAACTCGAAAGAAAAACTAAAAAAAATCTAACAGTTGAATGAGAGCCAAGTTGGAGGGGATGGCCTCTAAGTTAAAATCTTGCCAATTGTCTCTCTATTTGTTCTATACTTGATGTATATGCACTAAACTATGCTTGCATGATCATGTATGGACTCCTACATGTACTAGCAGATGTCTGAGAGTTTTTGGAGCATGTATGACATGTATACATCTCAGTTTTGTCTTGAATTAGCTACTGGTTATTGACAGTCTGCAAATTTTAGACTGCATGTTTGCTTGATTACAGTTAGGTTTCATGAGATAGTATTAAAGCACCTACATGGTCTATGTGTTGACTGATGTACTTACGGGTTAGTGGATGGAATTGAGATGTTAAGGGGCTGAAAAACTCTGGTTTCAGCAATGAATTTGTTGTAGAAAATTGTCATAAACATTTAAAGACTGCAGTTAGTGAGTTAGACTTGTTGGCTTGTAGGAAGTCAAGTAGTGACTAGATATTGTATGGTACAATATGGCTAATGCAGATAGGACCAACAACATAACCAAGATAGTGGGGGAAAGGCTTGATAGTAACAATTATGCCATATGGAAGTTCCACATGGAGAACTTCTTGATAGGCAAAGGATACTAGGAGTTGGTAACTAGAGCAGAAGCTGAAACCGAGCTCTTATAGAGGCATACAGCTTATCAAAGATGAGCACACCACAGAAAGAGATGACAGGGTTTTACATTGGATGTCTCTATGTATCTCGGATGCTATGGTGATGCACTGGCACCCATTGGCACACAAGTTGCAGATGAAGGCATGGTTGCAGTGATATTAAATGATTTGGGGCCTAAATATAAGTCATTCGTCAATACCTCCATATTTGTGCGGGCTGCAATGCCAGATTTTAATGAGCTAGTTACATTGCTCATTCATGAGGAAGTTAAATTGGGTTTGGCTACAGGTTCTAGTAGCTCCAAGAATAAGGATGTTGTCTTTTATTCGAAACAATGCAGACATGGTAGTCATGGTAGAGGTTATGGTTCTAGCAGAGGAGATCAGCAAAATGTCTCTTATGGCAATAATAACCAGCAGGGTTCAAATGCATGAGGAGGTGGAAATTTCAGAGGCAGGGGGAGATCTAGCCTTAGAGGTAGAGGCTTTTGGCATAGCAACAGCACCCATCTGACAATCCTAATAAGGATAAGGATTGTCACTATTGTGGAAAGTATGGTCATATTGCCAAAGGCTTCTGGAAGAAGTAAGGCAATCAAAGAGGCAAACAACAAGGACATTATGCATCGTCCAATCAGGTAGAAGATGCATCTGGGGATAGATTGTTTGCCATGACATATGTGAAAGAAAGGGCTGCTAAGAAGTCTCATGAGGATGCACTTTGGTACATTGATTTGGGGGCATCAAATCATACGACACCTCATGGTGACTGGTTTATAGATATGGTGCCTGAGAAGAATGGCTATGTATGCACAGGGGATGACATGCAGCATAGCATAGAACATAAAGGCAAAGTACCTTTGGTAATCCATGATGGCAGGAAGAAGAACTTACATGAGGTACCGCATGTCCCATCAATTACTAAAAATGTATTGTCTGTGGGTCTAATGACTGAGCAGAATTTGCAGGTCCGATTTAACAAGCATGGATGCTTCATGGAGGAGTTTGGTAATGGCTGCAAATTGATTGCTCACGGTCATAGGAATGGCAGGATGTTTACTATTGATGCCACTTTGCCACTGCTGAAATCAGCAATGTTTGCCCATGGCTCTAGCACAGTTAGAGACTTGGAAATATTGCATAAGAGAGTGGGACATGTTAATCTTCAGCAATTGCAAATGATGTAGAAGAAACAGCTTGTGACAAGTTTGCCCAAGTTTCAATATGCAGATATTGGCCATGTATGTGATGCTTGCCAGTTTGATAAACAGTCGAGGTTGCCATTTGCCAAGCATGTAAGAAATAGTGCATGACCATTACAGTTAGTTCACTCTGGTGTGTGGGGGCTAGCCCATAATGCATCCATGGGAGGCTCTAGGTACTATGTGACATTTATTGATGATTACAGTTGCTATACTTGGGTTTATATCTTGAAAACAAAGGACGATGTGTTTTTTTTTTAGCAATTTAAAAATCAGGTTGAAAAGGAATTTGATTGTTACATCTCTTGCTTGAGATCTAATAGCGGGTGGGAGGGGAGTATGTGTCAAATGAGTTTGACAATTTGTGGCTGAAAATGGCATACGTAGGTAGCTTATGTGCAGCTACACTCCTGAACAAAATGGGGTAGCTAAACGAAAGAACATGGTATTGATAGAAGTTGCTTGAGCAATTATGAATGAGAAGAGTAGGGGCCTATTATTGAGCTGATGTCGTTATGACTGCCATGTATATCTTGAACAGGACTCCCATTGTAGGTATTCATGAGATGAAACCATTTGAAAAACTGTATGACTACAAGCTTGATGTTAGTCACCTAAAAGTATTTGGCTATCTTGCTTATGTGCACATACCTGATGAGAAAATGAAAAGTAGTGCACCATAAACGATCGCAGAGAGTCAGGTACCCTATGGATAGGGTGACTTATAGTGGTTTTTTTGCGAAGCATTTTGCTTATATGACAAAGGTGACACAGGTCAAAGAGCTTGCTACATTTGCTGCAACAATGATGGATAAAAATTGGTGCACAGCTATGGATGAGGAGATAGATGCTTTGGCTGAAAATAGTGCTTGGGATCTTGTGCCACTACTAGAAGGAAAGAATACCATTGGCTGCAAATGGGTCTACAAGATTAAATACAAGACCGATGCAGTGTAAAGAGGTATAAAGCTAGGCTAGTCGCAAAGGGATATGCCCAATAGTATGGGTTAGACTGTGAGGAAACATTCAGCCTTGTTGCCAAGATGGCAACCATAAGAACATTGATCACATTGGCTACTACTGCTAAAGGTTGGAAATTGCAGCAGATGAACGTGAAGAATGCTTTCCTCAATGGTGACTTGGAAGAGGATTTTTATATGGATCAACTCAAATGGTATATACACCCTGATATTTACCATTATGTATGTAAGCTGAAAAAAGCATTGCATTAGGAAAAAAATGAACTCACAAATGGGCCCTTAAAAATAATATAGTTTAAGATGTGGCCCTTTTGGATTGTCCAATAGGAAGGCTAGATGTTGACATCCATGGAGTGAATCTTCTCTCTCCAAACCTTGGGTTTTCTATTAAAAAAATGGATAGTGGTGGATTAAAAAAAGGGAGAATGGATGGTACACAAAATTTGAGTTTCTCTCACCTCGTATTTCCCACCTTTTTTGGAGAATTTTCAATTTCAGTTTTTTTCCCTCTCATAAAATCAATTTGATCCAAAAGTTGAGCAACATACCACTTTCCCTCTCTTCTCTATACTCATGAATTTTTGTCTCCATTGAAGCTCCCTACTGAGAGTAATTAGGGTTTTGAGCATTTTGCTTACCTCTGCACTTTCTTCTCCATGCAGCTTCAAATTTTGGGCAAAACATAGGTGCCCATCTCTCTTTGCATTTTCTCTTGTTTGCTATTTTTTCAATAGGGTTTGATGTCGTTTCTTACTGTTATTGTTGTTTTATTGCAGAGGCTATTTGGGGCTGGAGACAGAGGTGCTCATCTCTCTCTCTCTCTCTCTCTCTCTCTCTCTCCTTTCTTTCCCCCCTCTCTCTATGTGTTGTTTCTTTTTTATGTTGTGTTTTCAATAGAATTTGATGTTGGTTCTAATTATTGCTTTCTTGCAGAGTTTATTTGGAGCAAGAGGCAAAGGTATTAATCTCTCTCTCTGTTTGTTTTTTTTTTTATTGATATCTTTTCAATACAGCATAATGTTAGTTCTAACCCTTATTGTTGTTTTATTACAGAGATCATTTTGGGTGACATTGCATAAGTGCTCATCTCTCTCTCCCTCTCTCTTTCTCTCTCTGTGTTTCCTCTTTTCTACTACTTTTTTAGTATACCTTCATGTAAATACTAACTCTTGCTATTGTCTTTTGCAGAGATCAATTTGAGCAAGATTGGATAGATGCTCATTTCTTTCTCTCTCCCGTGTACTCACACACTCTCTCTTTCTTCCTCTCTGCATTATCCCTTTTCTACTATCTTTACAATAGGGTTTGATGCTAATTCTAACTTAAGGATCAATTGTTGTTGCAGCACTTAACACAAGGTAGAGCAGAGATTCTGTAGCTCAATTTATAGGTAAATCTGCCATGTTTTGTGGTGCCAAAATTTATTCATTTAATTAGTGACTTTTATGTTTGATGGGATTAATGTTTTCTTATGTCCATCATTTGCAATGGGTTTTGATTAGCAATGATTCAATCTTATCTTCAGCAGATCAACTTATAGGTAAATTGGCCATGTTTTGTATTACTTCTATTCATGCAGTTATCTAGATATTTTTTGCTAAAAGAGATTCATGCAAGTATTTTTGTTAAAAGGGACTCATGCAGGTGTTTTCTTGTACATGCAAGTATTGTACAAGGCTTAGGTGAAGCATATAATTCTCAATCGACTATTTTGATGTGGTGAGCAGTGCTGGATGATATGGATCTGCTGGAAGTCGATGGTTCAAAAATCCTTTGCTTTATTGGTCCTATGTGTCCATTTGGATCTCCATGCCAATTGGCAATGATCCATGAAACTCTTGTATCATATCATCCATATAACACACAATATGTTGACTCTTAGAATATCTCATGTGTCAACCCAATGTGCCTATTAAGATTTGCATGCCATGTGGCTGCTATCCTTGTGACAACTACTCTCTATAATACCCACATTTCATACAATGTATTGAGTCAATCAGACTCCTCTTCATTATAATAAAATTTATTTTGGAAAAATTCTTTGAGTATTCTTATGCTATTCTTTTCATTATATTTCATGTAAATGGTGTGATTAAAGTGATGCCTTGAAATTGAATCTATACTTTGTGTTGATGTATATATCCACATGCATTTCGATATCAATGTTTATGTCTATTTACAAAAGTGTAAACATCTCTTAATGCATATTGGTGATTACTAGACAAACTTAAAATGCTTATTATTTAGGGATTAATACATACTTCTTTACATCTAATGCATAGGTTATAATACCTAAGAGAAGAACAAGCATTCTCTCGATAGAAGTACGTAACAGAAAAGATGAAGAAGGGAATTGGATCACTAATACGTATCATTGCTCGTCTTGGGTACATATGCATCCAAGTATGAAGGGAGCTTTCAGGGTGAAAGCATCTGCAATTGCAGATGTATCAAAGCATTGGAAGGGTAAAATTTTGGCTCTTAGACAAAGGAATGTTGATTCTCACCTCGTAACAGAGGCGTTTGTACAACATATATTCATGTAAAAACAAATACATATTGTGCCCACTGTGCCCTTTCAATGAAACATTGCAAATAGTAAGTATTTGCAACTCATTGAGAATGAGAGATTTCATGATACCTATGTAAGAACTTGTCTCGTATTTACAGAAGTATACCCTTTGGATTGCTGTGAGTGGCAAAATGTTGAGAGTTTCACTGGTTCTTTTAAGTGTTATCACCTCGAAATTGGTAGATTGCTCTTTGACGGGCATACAGCTAAGCAACTCGCAGAGGACCTTGTTTTTTTCTATGACTCCAAGTACATATTGCCCAAGGGGAGTCGAGAATATGGAACCCTTGAGTCTATGCACATATCGAATCTCAATAGCATAGAATGGCCATTGTGTAGTAGCGACATTTTGCACATGTATAGCACAAAAATTTCAGCAGAAATATTGAATTCTATGAAGCCAAGCACCGGCTCAAAAAATGTATATCTAAGCTGGTTCATACCAATTTCAATTTTTGCACACATGTTCAAGGAATGTAAGGGTTTGAGACGTACCAAAAACATGTATGTCATAAAAAATGCATCAGAGGATTATGTAACAAGGATTCTAGTTAAAACTTGGACATCAAAAATAACTCACAGTCCTGACACAGTGGAGTGTCAAGTCATAACAAGGGACGTGGCTTTCAGGTAAAAATTTTCTCTCTTAGTTGACTATTATCTTACTTTGGGATGAATCGAATCGGCTAACTTTCCTTTCCAATTATAGGTACTTTGTCGCACGACAGACTTTTGCTTAGTGTTCAAGTATCGTAGATGGAGGATGCTCAAGGGTAAATGGTTGTGCCTTGATCAAGACATGCGTGAAAGTGCAGCTGTGGATGTTACTATCATTTGTGAGGGACACGAGCCCCAAGTGTTACAAATGGAGGATGATTGGCCCTTGAGTATAATGCGCCAGGAAATTACAATGTTAATGTAGAATCCACTTGTTAGCTTCTATTTTAAACTAGATGGTAGAAAAATTCGAAGCCGAGCTGAGGATACTGTTACCAGCGGAAAGTGTGTGGCTCCACATATTTTAGAAATTGTAGAGTCTCCCTAAAAATCCCAACACCACAAGTTGTAATATCCAACACCTATAAATTTTTGGATTTTTTTTGCCAATAGAATATTGTCACTTACAAACTTGCAATATTTAAAAATTATGGTATTTATGTAAAATCATACGCTTGTTATACACTTTTCACATCAACACATTTACATATGCATGTAAACTTTACAAAGACGTAAGTAAAGCCATAACTAAATATGGTATGCGAACAACCCTTAATGGTTTAAATCTTAAGGTTTTTAAGGTAGAACTAGTTTAGTTCTTGTTTCATTGTTTCATTTCACACTTTCTCTCTTCATCTCTTTATATCCACCACATCCCTCCTACCTGCTACGATGGATGTTTGCGCACACTTTGGTGAGTGGATCCACAAGACTATCTTTGCCAACCAGGGTGAGGAGATATTCTAGGTTTTCTCTAAGAACTTCAACCTTGAAAGCATGCTCTCATCGCTGGATCCTCCCCTTCAGGTTTTGGAAGACTTTGTGAGCGCCATTGCCACATGCACATACTCCATCGAGGGATCCGACATGACTTGGGTGCCTCTGGAATAGCTCGCGGTATTTCAGGCAGGAAATAATCACCAAAACGTGGTGAATAGGTGTCTGGCCCATGTGGATCCTTCGCACAGAGTATGCACTATTCCCATGGAAAGTGTACCATGTACATCACCTTTGGATCTCGTGGAGTGTGATTGCGCATTGGCAATTTACCTCCTTACATTGGATACACCCCTAGAGGAGGAGAGCGATGAAGATACAACTCCACAGGTTGTTTCTATCACATACACAAGAGAAGAACCGAATGAAGAGCTCATAAATGTTGAAGAGGAACATCGGGTGGTGGCAGAGCAAGGGTTGGCTCTCATGGTGCCATCTTCTTCAGAACAGCCACAAGTCGACAAACCCAACCTTGCCTCCTTGACGCCCATTGAAGTAGATGGTGTACAATACTTACTTCTATCAGATGTACTGCAATACTTGGAAATGAAGGAAGAAGAGTTGTTTTCTATCCTAGTCAGGGATTCAATGAAAGACTTGATCAATTATGATTACATGGATGTGCATCCGACGATGGCAAAAATTGGAAGATATGATGGCATAAGCTTAGATATTGTGACTGCCATCATAGTAGCATAGGAGCATATTACCTCGGTTGAAGAAGATTACCTTGTGTCGGATGCTAAATTTGAAGTACTACAGAATGATTTGTTCGAACCAAGGCCCCAGCTTCCTACCAAGGAGTTTGTAGATCCCTCTGCGCAAAGAGATGCCTCCCTAACACACGAGGAAATGAAGATATAAGATGATCTCGAGAATGTGAGATTTCTAACTACCATATATTTTTATGTGATGAAACTTGACAGTAGGGTGCGTCTGGTCGGTGAAATCTTGGCCAAAAATGATGCCTTCAGCTGCCCTATGTCCGAAGTCTGGCGTATAGGGCCACTTTCTAGACAGGGCAGCTGCAGGCATCATTTTTGGCCAAGATTTCACCGGTGGACTCTGGGGCAAAAAGTGGCTCCAGATGCCAAACTTCGGACAGGGCAGCTTGCAGTTTTTGAAGCAAAGAAGAAACATATATTTTCATCGGAAGCTGGCCCCTCCTCTCCACCGATAAAAAAGCCAAGGAACAATTGAGAGTTCTTGTTGGCTATCGGCTTTTTGTATCCACCATCACTAAAATAGCCATCACGTATTTTTCTTGATGAATATAAGATACTTTACTTTGTCCCTACAAATAAATATTTATTAAATAAATGTGTAGTTCGTATAAGTGTGACGATAATGTGTGGTACGTGAATGATGCATTTGCATACGTTAACATAATTCAACGCATAGTACTGCACTTGCAATTGTGTAAGTGTGACGATAATGTGTGGTACGTGAATGATGCATCCGCATACATTAACATAATTCAACGCATAGTACTGCACTTGCGATTGTGCATAAGCAATAATGTAACTTGTATCCATACGTATTACTACTTTCGATGCATTCGTACGTTAAACAAAAATTAAGAGTCATGTGTTTCAAGAAATAAAACAAAACAACTTTACTCAATTATTTGAATTCAGTACACATCGCATGAGATATTATGTATATATATGAATAAATATTCCAATGTGACAGAGTATACAAAATTTTTTGGCCTTCCAAGATATTATGGCACTACAACACTCATTACAAACTTTGCATCATTAATATAGTAAACTATGGTAGAGTCCCCTTGTCGTGTCGAAGCGGAATGATAAAGTTCATGTCTTTATCTGTGATTATGACACGCTTTGCATGGATGGTCGTAAGCTATGTATCATCGAGCAAGTCGATGAGAAACCCCTCTGAAGTTGTTTGTAGGGCCTCCATAGCTACACAAGTCCACCTTCCTGCTGGTGGGCCATCCCGCACTCGTGCCCAAAATCTTCCCATCCCTTTCAACTCCAAGTCTTGCATGATTTCTCGAACAACCTTATGAAAAGAACTTTTAGGGATGAGAAGCTGGTATCCGCGTTGGATTCTCCTTATCTCTCGAAGGGTGACATTGCCCAATTTCCATCTCCTCTTCTTCTGTGGTGATCATTGTGCTCTATGGGTAGCACCCGTTGCTACACTAGAGGAGGCTCCACCTTGTGCTCTAGGTGGCAGGCCTTGGCATGATGTCTTCCCGGGGCCAAAACGACAACATGCTTGCTTGGTGCGTGCCATGCAAGCTCGAGGAGGACAAGACGGAGAAGAGACAGAGGTTAGGGATAGGAAAATGGAGGAAGCAAAGAAAGCAAGATGTGAAAATGAGAAGAAGAATGAACTTTTAACCCATTTAAACCCCAAAACTAGGTTAATGCAGCTTCATACGCACTATCCATCGTGTGATCAAAAATCCATAACCTTTTATCGGAATGCAATGAAACTTCACACACACACACTTGTTAGGTTGCCAAGAGCCCTTTTTTTTTTTTTAAATGCATGCAAACCCCTGGTCTAAAGTCTGGCGTCTGGAGCCACTTTCCTGCCAAAAAAATAATAATTTGGGCTCTTGGCCACCTAACGAGTGCACATGTGAAGTTTGGTCGCATTTCGATATAGTTTAGTATTTTATAAATTATCCTACACCAAAATTATGGATGGATTGATAATTGAGAAATCAACATCACGACTACTGGCCCTTAGAAACTTCACACCCCATAGACTATACAAAGGCATCAAGAGTAAAGTCTGCAACAAGAAATGGCAAATTTTTGCATGTTATTCCTATTGAAATTGACGGTGCTAACAAAATCTGTAAGTAAGAATTGAAAATGCAGCAAAGATGCACATTCAAAGTTGAGAGCAAAGGACAAGTGTAAAATTTTAATTCATACTTTAAGGGCGCATACAATAGTTTTGCACTAGGACATAGTCATATGTCCAATGCACGAGGATAACACTATGCCAAAAAAGATAACATTACAAACTGTGTTCATTCCATTGGAACGAATGTATCCTTCACTACTTGAAGATTTCTTACAAGTTGGAAGTCCTCGGGAGTTAGAGTGATGCGCTTCGCATGTATTGCACAACATTGAGCATCAGTCATCAAGTCAACTAAAAAGGCCTCTGTAGCACACTGTAGAGCATGAAGACATTCTTTTGTGAAGTGATCACGTCTATCATGACCTTGGATCAAAAACCACCTCCTGCTTTCTGTGCAATAGAGGTCTTGCACAATCTCGAGAACAAGTCTCGAGAAGCTTGCCTTCAGAATGGTGAGATCAAAAGAGCGTTGATACCTCCTAATTTCTCTCAAGGCCACTGTACCTGGCTTCCACTTGTGTTTCTTGTGGGGATGCTAAGGAGGACCCTTGTGAGGGCGGCTTGAGGAAGGTGGATTAGGTTGAGAAGGGGGTGCATCTGAGCTAGTAGATGCTCCAAGGGGCTAAACAAGATATGGGGCTCTGAGCGGAAGCTTATTTGCATCTACCTTAGACCTAGCCATCTTTCCTGCACAAGAGATGTGAGAACTCAATGAATAAGATAGAAAGTGAAACCCTCTTTTATATAACCCTAAACTGTGAGACTCATTCACATAGATGCACACTCTCTCTTTCTCTCTTAAACTATGAATTGCATTCACACTGAACACGTTGTTCATCTTACTATCTTAGCTCTCTTTGAACCCATTTGTTGCCTTGTCAAAGCCTTGTTTCTAGCCACTTGGCATGGTTTTCTTTGGCACTTAAGGCTTCATAACGCACTCTTTTAGTGATACGATGTGATTCCATAATGTCTACAGTCAATTCATCGGCACTTTCATTTGCTCTCTTTTGCGAGAGTTTAGCTTCATCCGCTACTATAATCCTATACCACCAAGATAGCAATTGGATCATTGGATTGCTACCATTCACCCCTCCACCATGATCAGTTTTTCTTTGGTATGCATCATGCACTATCCAATGTAAATTTTTCATCCCTTGTGTGGATCAAATTCCGATGCTTCCCTTTTCTGCAAAGTATGGCCCATGTACCTCAAGGATATGCTACAAAGACACATATCACACATGAGTAAAACTATGCTCGATAGTTTATACAATTCATACAATTTTAAAATATTAACTTAGTATGCACCATGTAATGTGTGATAGAGCTTTTGCCCCATGCTTCCACCATGTTTTCATAGAAGCTATGCACAACATTGATAAATTCTTGCTTATCTTCATTGTTAAACACCATCTTACGAAGTAAGGAAGCCAATTTGTTAAGACTTATCCAAACCTTACTTTGGCCAATCTTGTTTTTCCTCCATTACTTCGATCAAGAACTACAAAATGTAACTTTTTCCACCCATCGTAGTCCTGCGGCCTACGAACCATGGCATTCCCTTCCTCATTGATGGGTGCTGAGAGAAACTTCCTAGCATTTACTCCTCCAAAGCAAGGCTTTTTTGACAAGTTATTAGATTTTCCTGATCTCTTCTCATATTTTTCAATCGTCACTTGATGCTTATGTAGCCTAATTTCTGATAGCACTCGCTCCACATTCCTACACGTTGCAATGGCTTCTTTTTCTAGTTGCATCCTATAAGCAAAGCAAATGTATTCATATACAAGTTTCTCCATGATTCTGACAAAAGCATGCATGAACAAATGTGAATACGATCCAATGGAATGTTGAAGATGAGCTTCCAAGTGGAATCTTCTCTATTGCGCGTCGATGCAGCACTTGTCACCCTTCGCCAGTTCTTCCTTCCATCCTTTCCTTCCACCCTCTCTATCAAGCAATATCAGCATGGATTCTTTGTATTTGCACCATTGGACATTTCACACATGCATTTTAAAGTTTTCAAGTCTCCTGCAAGATGCCATTCAACCAAGTATTGACCATACCCTTCAACTGAGAGCATCTCACTGACGGTCAATGATGCTTGGAATGCTTGTGTGCATAAAGAACAACTACAACACCTCAAATGTTTCCTTAGGAACTTCAAATGTAGCGAGCCACCACACATGGAGCTCAGATTGAACACTAAAGTTCCCTGGGTTGTTCTTGTCGAATTGTAAAGCTCTACTCATCAGAGTTACACTAACTCTTTCAAGCTTTACTCCTTTGACGACCTCACTTTCATCTAATTTTATAGCAAACTGCAATTTACCATTACATTCCTCAACAGACATATTGTAGTATATTACCATTGTCGACTGCACCTTGTTCAAATCTAAATAGTAATCGTTGAGTTCGGTGAACTTCACCTCATGTGCATTTTTCATCCCAACCTTTAGTGTTTCCACATATTGAACATGCATGGGATCTCCTATCAACTCCAAAACCTTTATATTAAGTTTCCGTCGGGCCTCTATTAACTTTGAAGGTTGAGGAAGAGGCACAATTCTATTTCTCTTCAGCACACGACCAAACCCAGCCTTCACACCTTTGAATATCTTTGAGTAAGTCGTTCTGCTAATACCAGCCCTGTCACAAATAGATTGTGCATCCACAGTTGAGAACTCATTTGACACATCTTTTAATGTGCACTCAATCACATTTTCCTTCACAGCCTTAAGATTGCTCAAAGCGTTTTCCAATGTACTTGCCTTCAACAATCTACTAATACACGATCCAACCTCACCCTCACCTAGGTTCTCTTTCTGAGCTACCTTACATGCTTTGATATGTTTCTTCCATTGGCCGCTATTCACAATTAACTTATTGATTGGCTTCTTCTTTCGTTTGCGCTCTTGTGTTAGCTTGCTGTTGATCTTTCTCAAGTCATCCAATTGTCCCTTTGCCTCCTCATATGAGATGCCAATGTCATGGATAGTGTCCTGCATTGAAATAATTTGATTGTTTTGTTGAATTATAGTGTCATTTAGTTGTTCCACACTTATCCTATGAGCTATTGTATATGAAGTTGATGTGCAGCGATCACAGCATGGTAATTTTTTATGGTTGCTTGGCAAGTTGTAAATACTTTGAACGCCTGATCATTGAGCCGTCTATTATAACCGAGTAACCCATTTTCACCCTCGCACACATACTTCAACAAATTTGTGATTCCTGAGAAAGTTGAAGGTCTATTATTTAAGGGGTCAATTGGGTAGATTCCCCCATCAACCCACAAATCCACATGTTTCAATCCCATTTGCCTGTAACTCTGCAAAACCTGAGGGTTAACACTAGTACGTTGGGTTCTTTTGAATAATGGGGCAGATTTAATCTCTACCTCAATATGCAGCTTCTTCTTTCTTGTATTCATTTTACTATTAATAGAAATGGGGAGCCTACTTGGTTGTCACAGGAGGTAGAGTGGAGATGCACAGAGAGGCACACAAAGGTGCCAAGGGAAAGGAGGGTGTAAGTAATTCACTCTGTTAATGAAGGTTTCATCAACACAGAGAAGAGGTCACAATAGAGCCATGAGAGAGTATAGATATGGGGGAAAATAGCTCATAGGGTAGGGGTGTCCAAGACTTTTCGTATTTTACATATTTCTATTTTACCTCCAAAAAACACGAAATTTGACCAGTTGGTTTGTTTTTTGACCAAAAGCTAGAATATTAAAAATCCCCAAAATATCTTAAAAGGAACTTCCAAAATTTCATTTTCATTATTCTCGATTAAAAAATCAATTACCTCGTATCTACTAATCATTTTGCATTGAAAACGAAGCACCACACTCCCATAACTAACTCCTTTTTTAATATAAAATTTGGTTGAAAAAGACTTCTTGAATGAGGAGAGAGAAGGAATCTGAGTATATCTTTGTAGATAATATAAAAAAGGCAAAATGAGATTGCAAAAGTGGAGAGGGAGGAGGATTATTTTACTATTCTTCTCTCCTCTTTTCCTTGTTTTAAGGAGGAGAGAGGAGGGGCTAAAAGGCCCATTTGTGAGTTCATTTTTTTCCTAATGTATGGGCTAAAGCATGCTCCGAGAGCCTAGCATGCAAGGATTGGTAATTACTTGCAAAGTTTGGGATTTACTGTTGGCAAGGCTGATCATAGTCTATTTACGAAAAAGACAAACAAAGGCTTGGTAGTGCTGGTCATCTATATTGATGACTTGATAATCATAGGTGATGATGACTTGGGGATACAGCATGTTATGTAGATGCTAAAATCTGAATTTGACACGAAAGACTTAGGTGAACTAAAGTATTTCTTGGGTATTGAGGTGATCAAAGCTGAAAATGGTCTATGGCTGATGCAGAAAACACTATGCCATGGAAATGCTGAAGAAATATGGCATGGCTAATCAGAATCTCAAGTTGGACATTAACACTGGAGCTGAAATTGATGATTTGATTATGAAAAGGCAGATGGTTGTTACTCTGATCCACTTGACTATCACTAGGCCGGAACTTGAGTTATGTAGTTGGGCTCATAAGTTAGTTCATGCAAAAGCCCAAAAAACCACACTTAGATGTTGTTAGGTGGATTATGAAATATGTAAAGTCCACTACAGATTATGGGTTGTTTTATGTGAAAGATAAGCCCTTGACATTGGTTGGATAACGGATGCAGATTGGGCAAGATGCTCATATGACTATAGATCTACAAGTGGTTATGCCTTTGGATTTGGAAGTGGGATGATCAGTTGGAGCAGCAAGAAGCAACCAACGATTGCATTTTCTAGCACATTGAGGCAGATTACAGGGGTGCTACATTGGCAGCATGTGAGATTGCATGGCTGCTCAAGCTTATGGCTTATTTGGACATACAAGCAGATGTTCTAGTGACCTTGTTATGCAACAATCTCAGTAGTGTACTACTGGCAACAAATCCAGTTTATCATGCCAAGACTAAACACATTGAGGTACACTGCCATTTTATCAGAGAGATGGTTCTTCCAGGGAAAATAAATCTTATGCATGTGAAGACTAATGAACAGGTTGTAGATATCTTTACCAAGTCTTTGGGTAAAGATAAGTTCAGTCGATTCCAACAACTACTTGGTGTACAGGTTTTGTCTTGAGCTTGAGGGGGTGTTGAGACTTCAAGCTCATTATCTTGTGTGTGACTTCTTAACTATGTCCATCTGTACATGTGTTGGACATTCAATAAGTCGGGTTAGTTGGTGTGACCTAAGTCTTGGTTAGTGAAAGCTAGTGACTTACTCTTTAGTAAGTGGAGAAGGATAATGGAATAATGAATGGAAGATAGAGAGTATGACTGAGTTCTCTGTTCCTCTATACTTTCTCTCCCTCTCTCTTAACAGATCAAAGACGATTGAAATATTTTCAACATAAATTATGCATTCACATAAAGTAAAAGGCTAGAAATATATAAATATAACTACAAATACACATGAACAAATAATGCTTCTCTCTTATCACCCTTCCAAATTTTTAGCAAAAAACTATAGTCATCCCATTCCCCTCTCAATTCTCAATGTCATATTGGAGGAAAGAGGCTCGAACCTTTCTCGAGGTCACTGCTACGGCTAGAGGCCCTCAATGCATCTAAGAAAAAAAATCATGCTTATTTAATTATCAATGTGCTCTAACATTGAATGTTTTAGTGAAGAGATGCATTAGAAATCATGCCATGCAAGTCAAGCAACAACCTTCTAGCCTTTGCCTCTCCCATTGATATAGCACCTAACACATCATGCTTGATTTTTCAAAATGTTGTGTATCCTTACTCCCTTGGCAATTTCCTCACTTCTTGAAATGGAAATGATACACCAAGCTTCTTCTAATAAATAGACTGATAAAAGAAATAGAGATGTTGAGAGGAAAAAGAGAACAAAGAAGAGAAGAAAAGTAAACAAAACAAGAAAATAATACATAGAACGTAAAAGCAATAACATATTGAAAATCTTAAGCTAAAAATAAAATGTAATTAGAAATTTAATTATGTACCTAGAGGTCAAGCGTCATTTTTTAGGTCTTAGTCAAAATCTTTGGGAATGGGATTATTAATGACCATGAAAGTAAAGTGAATAGAGAGAAAAGGGAGAGTTATCACTATTATTAAATGAAAAATTGGCTCTAAAATTAGAGAAATGTATGTAATTTGTAAGGTGTCCCTATTTTTTACTTTTATTTAATTTAGATAATGTGATTAAGAATTAATCTAAATCCTTATGAGACTTGTTTGGCCTCAAATTTACCCCTAATGTGTACACTTATCCATGTAATATTAGCCATATATAATAGATTACGGTACATCAAAATAATCTAGCATTCTATTTAAAGTATAAGAATACTAACTATATGTAATATTTAATGTGTGACCTTTTGCTAGTCTCAGGGTTTGACAATGAAGCTTGTAAACCTCTTCCTTGTAACTTGAAGTAGTTGGTAGTTTATTCATCAACTTGGAAAAAAGGTAATAGGTTTCCTAAATTCTTACATTGAGTTCTTAGCCCTTTGATCTTGCTCTTGGTAAGTTGTAATTGTACTTACCAAGTCCAATTGATACCTTTGGTGAAAACTGCAATAAAACTTAACCATTGTAATTATATAAGATTAGACTAAGTCAATAAATCTCTTTAAATTGAATTTATTTTAATCAAAATAAATTGTAGCCTTACTTATTGGCTATAGAATCATGCTCTTCCATATAGATATTATACTCATTTGACTAATACCTTCATGCCATCCTTGCTTGCTATCTTGCTAACCTAATCGTGTTAAGAAGAATGGGTATCATTATGCCCTTTTTTCTTTCAACATTAATGAACAAACACTACAAGGGAATGGGAAACTAGTGATGGCCATTTGCGACGAAAAACAGTAGCATCGCTATTAGCATCACTAGCCATTAGCGACACTATTCTAAGAAAAAAAAGCGTCAAAAACCCGAGCGTGGCATTTTCCGCAAACAATTTCAAGAGAGAGTGAAAGAGAGAGCGAGAGAGATCATGCCTTTGGGAGGGAGAGGGAGAGGAAGAGGGAAAGAGAGAGAAAGAGAGCTTCTCACTGTCATCGCTGCCACTGCCGTCGTATACGAAGAAGATAGAAAAGTGCACGAGGGAGAAAGAAGGGACGTCGCAAAGAGGAGACAAAGAATCTATCCTCCGGCCTTTGCAATAAGTACATTGCCTCTTCTTACTTTGTTCTTGTGTTTTCTTCTTTTCTTTTGTTTGTTTTTCTTGAGGATGAGATGCATTGAGAGAGAAAGAGAGGAAAGAGGAGAGAGAGAGAGAGAGAGAGAGAGAGAGAGAGAGAAGAGGAAAGATAACAAAGAAAGATAGAGAGGGGGGAGGGAGAGAGGAGAATTGGATGAGAGAAACAACAAGGGGGTGGAGAGAAACGAAGAGAAAGGCAACAAAGAAAGAGAAAGAGAGAAAGAAAGAGAAGGGGGAGAGAAAAAGAAACAGAGAGTGAAGGGAGAGGTGGATAAAAGGGCGAAGTAAAGAGAGGAAGAAGAGTGAAAAAAAAGAGAGAGCTAGAAAGAGAAGGGGACAAAGAGGGAGAAAAAGAGAGATAGAGAAAACAACAAATAGCGAGTGAGAGAAGGAGAGAGAAAAACGAAAACAACAAGAGAATTAGAGAGAAGGGAATGATAAAAAAATAAAGTTAGAGGGGGAAGAGAGACATGAAGAGAGGTGGGGAGAGACCGTCTTTCAATATCTTGTTTTATGAGTTTTTTATTTTCTATCTTTGATTTTGATTTTAACGAGATGCGTCGAGTGCGAGTGGAGAGGAAATGAGAGAGAGGCATAGAGAAAAGAAGGGAGGGAAAGAAAAAGAGAGAAGAAGTGAGCTTGGGGAGGGCATGGGGGAGAGAAAGAAACATTTATAGAAAGAGAGGGGGAGAGAGAAACAAAGAAGGATGAAGGGAGGCAAATAAGAAAAGAGAAAGAGAAAGAGAGTGTGAAATGTGAGAAGAGAAATAAATAAGGAGGAAGGGAGGTAAATAAAAAAATGGAAGAGAGAGAGACAAAGAGGGACGGGGAGAGAAATAAAAAGGGGTATAGATAAAGACAATGCAAGGTTTTGTGAAAGGAGGGCATCGTCATGGAAGATATGAGCAAGCGCAATGGTCGATGGTCTGCCAATATACGAGCCATTCACATGTGGATCATGCATGACTTTTCGGGATTCAGGGAGTGCTTACGTAAGTAGGCTTCTGTTCTCGTTGGTGATATCTAGCATAGCTCGTTCAAGTTTGTGTTGACTACATAGGGGTGTTGGGACAAGTCTAGTTAGCTCAAGTTATCATGCATGTCCATTGTGTGGGCCACAATTAGACTCCCGAAGGCCACAAACCATGAAGAAGATGGTATATCAAGGACACGATGCTTTCTTGCCAGAGGATCATCAACTCAAGGAAGGTTTTGTTGGACAACCTCCAGCATGAATGAACACCCAAAGCTGGTACGAGTTGAAAATGGTCCACACGAAGTCATGTCCAAACAGAATGCGACGATTCTCGGTTTTATACGAGTTGTTGTATTGGACCCACTTACAGATCCAACCATTTGTTGGATCCCATGCATATTTTCAAGAATGTGGGCAGCTTATTATGGGACCGTATCACAGGAAAGAGAGACACTGCAAGGGCACGAATAGATTTGAAGGAGGTAAGCAAGATGGAGGCACTTTGGCCAGAGTCAATTGGCCAGAGCCAAGCAACATTGATGGTTGCTTGCAACTACCTCACGTTCCTTGGGTCCTATCCACTAAAGAAGAGCCTATTATGAAGCAAATTATCATGTCTATCCGCACCCCCGACGGGTATGATGCGTTCATTAGCCCGCAGTTGATACTCAGAAAGATGTATTTATGCAATTGAAGTAGATTCACTGCAGAAATTTTTGGGCTTTTCACATTGGTGATGTACTTTTGAGTCGTTTTGAGACTGGATAGTGAAATTTGTGACAGATTAACTATAAGTGAGAGTCTTTAGAGTTTTGGATGCTTCAAATGTTGAAAAATGGAAGCTTCTCTTGGTACATGTATTGCTGAATACTCATTATGCAGTGAAACAGTGGTAAATACAACATTTGGGTCATTGCATTTGGGAATGTTAATGATGTATTATTGAAGTGGAAGCTATCCTTAATGTAAATGTATCAGATTTAATCCCATGACTACCATAAGATATGTTAGTTTTGTATTAGCCTCGATTGTAAGTAGCCTTCATATTTTGCTATTTAGTGTCTAGTCAGTGTTCGTAATGCTTCTTCATTTATGGCAATTTGTACTACTGATCGCAATCAGGGGATGCCTCACTCCAAAAATACGCAAGGTGATTTATAAGTTGTTGAATTTAGTGTAATGGATCTCACAGAAGGAGATCAAGATGTCCTCTATTGAATCTACAAAGGTGGGGAGCGGTGGAGATAGTTTGTCTCTTTGAGAAGTACCTGCCCACCAGCATGCTCACGATACAAACTCACCTCCTGGTCTTGTAGATAAAGTGGAGATTATGGGATCCATTTATACACAATGGATGTTCTTCTTGGAGTGCTTCATGAAAACCCTGAAAGGCTTTGTGCGACAACGAGCTCAGCCAAAAGGTAAGCATGGGCTAAAGGTTGGCTGGTGTCAAAGGCTTAAGGATGATGATAGACTGACTGGAGACGTGTGGTTGAAAATGGGATAGAAAAAATAATGGATGCTGCAATGGAGAAGTGAATCGTTTTTGTATGTTGCATCATGCATCCATGGAGAAGTGGCTCGCTAGGTGTACGAGCAGGCCAAGAAAAATCGAAAAGAAGCGCGATCAAATTTTTGATGCAATACACGCCATCAACCGATTTGATATCCTAAGGGCATGGAGGAGATGCCGCAGTTTATGTCTATCCGATGGTTACATGGAGCTTTGATTACAGCTTGTCGCAAAGGGGTGGAGGTCTCTAATGAGGAGTGGAAATTCTCAAGGGGATGTAGTCCAAAGGTGACAGCATGTTTTATAAGCTATCGTATCTAGATTTTATACGGGACAACTAATCTAACCGTTTCAATGTATAGAACAAAATCTACAATGCGGTGGGGTCACATGGGCAACATTTCTACCTTGAGTAAAAGATGGACGGATCTATGCGACACATTTGTCTTGCTATCCCATTGTGAGCAAGCGCATGACCTGTTGTTTTAATTTTTTTCATGACACAGAACAATCACAAATGTTGAATCACTCCTTATATGTGATTTTGAACATGTAATTTTCTATCCAAACCCTTGACAACCTCGATGGTGATATTGTGACGTCAACTCCTCAGAGTGCGAGAGTGTATGATGAAAGCAATGTTCCCAGTATAGATGAGGAGAGTATGTAGGTGGAGGGGTCGATATTGTGGAGGGTAGAGGTCAAAGAGGGCTTGACGCATATAGAGGAGGCAGACACGAGTAACGATGATGGAAAGACAAGAGGCCAAATATTCTTTGAGAATAAAGTGGACTCCTCCTTCTATGTGGTGACCTATATCTATAGACCTTCCAGTATATGCAGAGTTGTGCCAAGAGATTGACATTGAACCATAGGCTAGGTTATACTTGTTACATCCGCCTACTCAATTCGTTGATGAATTTCTGTTAGGGGTACTTTAGAATATGCATTTTAATTAGTATCATTTTTTTCAGAGTTATATTATTGTGATTTACTTAAATCTTAATATTGATTGTGCTAACATCATTTTCTATATGTGTGCAAGTTACCTTTGACAATACTTGGAGAGCAAGATGAGTTGAGGGGGATGAGTGACAAGGAGTTGCAGGAGATATTCACATATATGTCTCCAGATCAGATGGCCTGATTTAGAGATATGGCAGACCAAGTGTTGTCTCAGTCACCATCGGGTTGTTCTGTCAGATCTACTTCGGCAGGCTCTGATGCTTCAGTTTCTAGTAGACGAGGTCAATGCTCTAGACTAGGCTCGGACGGAGGGAGTGGTTCTAGGGGGTGTTGTAGAGATATGGATATTGTGAGCCTACGGTTGGTTTTAGATAGGGTGCTACTCCTCACTCTCATACAAGTTCCAAAGAGGATGGCTCATGTGGGTGTTGTGGAGGAACCAATGCAGTGTCTACATCTCGTCATTCTAGTGGATACTTGTCACCTCCAGGATTGTTACACCTGTGGGGACATCTACTCCGGTGACTCCAGGTTTTGCTTAATTGTCTGCAAGGTGGCTCCCCTATGGGTGCTACTCTGAGAGATACTACCCCCATGGGTGCACTAGATATATAGGTGTCTCCTGGTTATGCCCAGGAGTGCGATCGTAGAGGTGGGAGAGGACACACCTTAGACATACCCCAGAGGGGTATGGATACCTCGTAGATAATAGGACAGGTGTTGTAATCATGAATGATAAGGGGAGGAGGGTGGTGTCTCATATGAGAGAGTTGTGCTTACAAGTTTTTAGACACAACGTCTTGGACCATTCGAAGAATATACCTAAGGGGAGCAAGGACTATATAGTAGCATCCTTGCATGAGGAGCTTCTGATATCTACCACGGTAGAGAGGTTTTCCACTGGGTGGATGATGGAGTGCATGTATGCATACATGTCATATAGATGATCGGATGCACGTAAAGCACTCAAGAGTGGCACCTCAAAGCCCGAGTGGCTAGACGCAAATGATTAGTGGAGACTCAGGGAGAAGGCTACAAATTCTCCAAGATGTTGGTGACAACAATGGGAGGAAATGAGGGCATGATTGGAGGTAGGGATCGTGCATCATCTGGGGAGTGGTGGCCACAAGACTTATCTGGAGGACTTTGTAAGTTTTTCTTTTATTCTTGTCACTTTCTTATTGGCAATATCACTTCTACTAACAATCATGTTTCTAACAATTGTATTTAGTTTTCTTTTCATCACTCCATCACAAACCGCGATCCCACTAGCTTGGAGACTTGATATGTAGAGAGACACGACCTCACTACACTCATCGATAAATTGAACGCACGTGACGGACTAGTAAGTCAATCATCTTTCTTGTCTGTAGTTACTATTTTTTTAAATACATTACGTATAGTAGAGTGATGTGTAGTTATTCATTTTGCAGAGTCCATTTGATGCCCCTTTGCATCGGGATGAGCTTTCTGATGGCGAGGATCTGGAGCTCATGCTTGGATTCGTGGAGCGCACACCCACTTCTTTTTTGGTCATGTGATCTGTGCAGGCATCTTCCATGTACTATTTCTTAGATGTACTTATCATCCTTTGTATAAAATCATATCTTGCAATAATTACACATAGAATTTCATGTTTATTTTGGCTCTCCTCTCTCTCCATGGTTCCATGTAATGTCATGAGTTTTCATCAACGGTCTTGTACTTATTCTATGAATGATCAATCTTGTGGGTTCAAGTAGATCTTGTGCTCATCTTGACGACCATTCTATACCCAACATGTAAGTCATTTGTAGAATATTATACAGCACATGGTGTTATTGCCTTGCGACCAAAAAAAAAAATTCTCTAACCATCGCTATTAGCATTGCTAATTTCTCTACAAGCATCACTATTGCAGTCACTATCCACATCGCAAATCATCACCCACAAAAAAATTCTCTCTCTAACTGTCCCTATTAGCATTGCTAATTTCTCTGCATGCATCACTATTGTCGTTGATATCCACATCGCAAACTGTTGCTATTTGTATCGCAAATGTGACTGAAATAGCGATGCAAATATCAACAATTTGTGCAATGATTTTATAGAGACACTTATACTGACACTTTTAGTGATAACAGGGGCAATTTTTTTAATGAACATTTGTGTTTCTTTGAACATCGGTGTGAGGCATGTATCTTATAGTGAAGCCATAGAGAATTGATTCATATCCTTACTAACTTAGAGCCACCATATGATATGAACTTTTAAGGCTAGAAAATCTTCCAAAGGTAAGTTTGATAGTGCCAACTAAGAGTGTTTACTCTTACAATCCGAACATCTACAAAAGAAATTGGTTACAATCACATGGCTTCAATTATTTTCCTAATTCTCTAGTTTATGGAACATTCTCATAATAAAATTATGAGTTGTAGTATTACGAACCATATTTCTCACAAGATTCTTTATGAGATCAAACTATAAGAAGGATTATGTAGATAACAGCACTTGCATAAGCAGCCTAGTCTATAGTAAGGTACTTGCTGGAAGCATCTCATAGTGTTTCTATGACCCTTCTTTTTAAGTCACCTCCAACTCTTTCAATAGATTCGAGAGATTGTGTCTTTTGTTGTATCCCAAGAGGTGTAGCTTTTGATTGTTCAATTTTTGCCAACTATTGCCTAGTTTTTCTCCAAATCTAGGAAGCTTCTCACTCTTATCTTCATATTGTGTTTGAATATTTTCACAACTTGGCTTGAGATCCTCATAATTATTTGTCATCTTAGTGCAAGCATCTTTCAATTCGTACCTCTCAAAAATGCCCTTTTTAAAGTAAGTTCTTCAAACTAAAACATTTATTTGCTCATTAGTGGGTTACTTGTGGATTGAAATCTTGATCTCAATTCCCATTGGTATGTGCCATCAATCCTCTATCGATCCCTTATAAGCATTGGCAATAACCTAACCATCCTCCACAATAGTGCATGAAGATGCAAGTATGAGATGGAAAATAGAAATGTTAGTATGTTATATTCATCAACTAGGAATTTGGAAGTGTCTTTTACCATAGTATAGTTGGAGGAAGGTTCGAAAAGTGAAAATGGAATACATTGTGAGAATTAAAGAATTCAATGTGTTGGGAAAGCTCAGAAAATGAAACAAAATGGCATCCATCGTTTGGAAAATATGTGATAAGTCTTAGTAGCAAATATGCTAATGTTAGCCATTCATTTACCAACTAAGATCCAACCCAACAATGAAATGAAGGGAACCTTGGGTTAAAAATGTAACCACCATGGCCCACCATACATCCCACCATGGCCCTTGGTTAAAGTTCTTAAACTAAATTATGACTAAATTAATATTTCTCTTTATGAGGCCCTTTTAAAGTTCAAAATTTCCCTAATGGTTCACATGACATTACTTTACTCTTTATTTCCCTATCTCCTTATCTTGTGCCAACATAGTAAAACTTGGGCTCTTATTTACTTATAAGTGCTAACACTTAGTCAACTCCACTTTATGATAAAGAAGCTTCATGTGTTCCTTAAGTCATATAATGGGTTTGGAATATCAAATAATAAAAGATTGGAAATTTACTGGAGCATGTCACTGCACAAAAAACTAATTGCTCATGTATCCCTTCTTTTGTTCAAATGATAAGTATCTTTCATAAAACACATGTCTAACTTCTAGAACAAATAAGATTCTACTAGAAATTTATGACAATGCTTTAATCCCTAAGTTTATTTAGGTTGTTTTATTATGGTTAAGCTACATGAAGAAAGTGGTATAGATGAGACTCTCAAGTGATTTAGCAATCTTGAAAGTTATTAAACTAGTGATTTTGCTTCTTTATGTAGGCCTTTGTATGCTTTGAATGGTTCCAATACTTTCCATCCTATTCCATTCCTTAATGTGATCTTAAATCTCAACTTGATGATGATGAGCTTACTTTTTCTCATTTCATAAAAATGAAAGTTAACTTAGTTTTAAGAATCCTTTCTTTGTTGAGTGCTTTATGGTGCCATAATGATGTGTCAATTACATCATGTTGAAATCTGTTATTATTTTGGACAACATGATTGTTAGCACCGAAAATATGTTGGATATGCTACTTGCCATTCCAAGTTTAAATGAATTGGTACTTAGTTTGCTATCTTCTAAACACGAAGTGAAATAGTCTCGAAATAGTGTTGTGCATGCAAATGCACCAAAAGAAATTTAAAACAAATATATCTTCCTTTGACTATATATAGTATTTGCTCTAGCTCCTCACTCTTTGGGCATAAGTCAAATAAAGTAATAGAACCATGGTTCTCACAAGGAAGAATATATGCATGATAGAAAGAGAGTGGATCAAGTTTCATGAATAAAATTCTAATAGGACCATCACTTGTGGGCATTATAACATATTGTCTACACGCTTTTGTTAAAATGCTAGTTTCTCTTGAGCTTATCTTTCTTAGACTTGCACAACAACTTCCTAGGTTGAAGCAAAGGAATCATGTGAGCATTAACAGATCAATGAGCTCAATGACTTTTATAATACTTTTACATACGCAAATGGACATATTGAATAGCAATCTATCCACTCCCACATATGAGCATTTGGCAATTGGACATTGTAGGTACTAGGAAGGTCTTCATTTTGAGTGATATCTACTTTTTATGTTAATAGTTGTGCACGTGGCCTAATTGTGCACATGAATTAATTGCCCTCCCAATGATTAGATTTCAATAACAAACAAGTGTAAGTGTTCATAGAAAACATAATTTTAGTGCAATTCTTATTGGCTAGTTGTACTCAAAATTGGCAACTTGGAGACCTTGCCCTTATTTGAATGGTTGGGAAAAACACTTTGGAGAGTTGTCGTAAGCCATATAAATGTGTGTGTGTGTGTGTGTGTGTGTGTGTGTGACACACACACACACATACACATATATATATATATTATGTCACACACACACACATATTCACACACATGTATATATTATATATAGAAGGTTGAAGAGCACTTGTGAGGTGTATTGCCATACCCACTATAGATGTCGCGTCATGGCGCAATAAGGATGGCGGCTTTTCGTTGACAACAACAGCAGCCGACCAAAAAGATGAGTGGGACCCGCTGACCACTAGTGGTTAAAAAGTCAACGCTGACCAGGTTTGTATATGAACACGTGGAGGCTCGATAATGGCTGGCTGGCGGGCCGTCCAGATATGAGCTTACCCTTCTGTATTTATAGTACACTAGCGACACGAAGTTGATCTTCATCTGCAAATCACGCGGCTTCGCATCTCATCCATAATTCAAGCTGCTACTATCGCTCATCTCTCCGTCTGCTCTATCTGGGCCTCTCAGAAAAGAAGCATAGCATTATAGTCGTCATCACTTAATAATTCCAGCTTCGCCAATCGTCTGCAATGGCGACGCTGCAGCCCCTGCTAGTCAATCCATATGCTGATTCTGTACTCACAAAGCTAATATCCGACCATCGACGTATCAATGGGATGAGCCTCATCGCCTGTATAGTACTCATACTATCGCTGAGTACTTCCAGTTATACGACGACCCACGGGCAGTCCACCACTCAGACTGCACTGTCGCCAAGCTTCTATTACAGCTCCTGCCCGACCCTTCAATCCATCGTCAGGAGCAGCATGAAAGCTGCAGTCCAGCAAGAAGCCCGCATGGCCGCCTCCATCCTCCGCCTCTTCTTCCATGACTGTTTCGTGCAGGTGTGTCTATGATATTCTATGCAGACACGCACGCGCGCGCGCGCGCACACGCACACGTCCATGCACATATATAGTTAAGCCTTTCTCTTAATGCTTAGACCGGCCTCTTCAGCCCCTAGAGGCCATGCGGTGTTCACCAAAACCTTTTATGGTAGCAAGAGGGATTTTTGAATCAAATCGCATGTATTTGCCAAATTGTAAAATGAATCTTGTTCTTTCAAATTTGAAGGTTTCCTTAAGGTTTTTGTAATTGCCTTTTCATTTTATTTGTGTTTCTATGTGTGAATAATGTGCTATATGAAACACGAAAAAAGTTGACGATCATCTAGGGGGCTAGCTAACCCAACAATTGTATAGCATGCTTAACATCAAATGTTTGCTCTTTTGTTGCAATATTTCTCTAGATGCCATAATAGTATTGCTCTCTTGTATGGAATTCAAACTAGACTTATGTGATGTAGGCTAGCACAAGGAGGACTAGTGTGATGGATGGTTTTTGTTGTTGTTGTTGTAGGGTTGTGATGGATCGATACTTTTGGATGATACATCCACTTTTCAAGGAGAGAAGACTGCTTTTCCCAACATCAACTCGGTGAGAGGCTTTGATGTCATAGACACAATCAAGTCAAATGTTGAGGCTGAATGCCCAGGAGTGGTTTCTTGTGCCGATATCCTAGCACTTGCGGCACGTGATGGAGTTGTATTGGTGAGATACATTTCACAAGTTAGAAATTATTTATTCTTATTCATTTTTGAATTTCCCATTTAATGTTAGATTTTTATTCACAAAAATATGATGTGTCATTGTTGATCGTCGTAAAGCCTAATAAAGATGAATATTTATCCTCAAGACAAGATGTAGACTGAAAATTTGTGTATCTCAATGCATGAATCAATTGATCATCTACTCAATTTTCCTTATATCTAGAGTGGAGGCCCAATGTGGAGTGTGATGTTAGGGAGAAGGGACTCAACAACAGCAAGCTACTCTGGAGCTAACTCTGATCTTCCTTCCCCAACTGAGGATGTTATCTCACTTCTCGAAAAGTTTCAAGCTCAAGGTCTTTCATCTAGAGACCTAGTTGCACTCTCAGGTGATCTAACACTCACTAGCATAGTACAAATGGAAGAAAGTAATATGCATGAGATCACTTGATACAAAAATAATACTTGAAACATATGAATAGTTTACATAAACTAGATTTTGTATCCATAAAAGGTTGAAGAAAATTAGTTATGGGCACTTCGTGGTGAGAAAACCATCTAATGGCATAAGAAAAAAACATATATTTACATGAAATGGAAAATAAATAATCATAAAACAATTTTTACCAATACTTAACAATAGGTATTATATAAAGAAGCTTGATGATGAATATCATTTCAATAACTTCTTCAACAACTCATATTTGATTGGGACATGAGTTCCTTACTTCCCAAGTTTAAAAATAAGAGGGACTTTCCCCATAATTTTTTTACTTCTAAGGAGATTATGAATGTTTTTTCGATCAAATGCCAATACTATAGCAAATGGGAAAGTTTCATTTTATGAAATCCTACATTTTAGTTTTCAAGTGATTTGGTTCAAGTCTCTAATATTTCTCTATATTGGCTACTTTTTGCAAGTTTAAAGCATTAAAATCTATGTGTTGAACAAGGAGAGGCCCAAAAAAAATCCTAACTTCCATAAAAGCTCAAAAATTAACCATTTAATGAAACATCTCCTCTAATTTTTTCATTTTTAGTATCTCAAACATGAAGCCTAGAAACTAAAGATCTAGTAAACATTATATAATGGTAGATACACAATGGCAAATAGATTATGAATTCTTGAAAAGTGTGCTTACATTAAGTAATTATTGTTCAAAGTAAAAATATGATCATTTGATCTCTCTCTCTCTCTCTCTCTCTCTCTCTCTCTCTCTCTCTCTCTCTCTCTCTCTCTCTCTCTCTCTCTCTCTCTCTCTCTCTCTCTCTCTCTCTCTCTCTCTCTCTCTCTCTCTCTCTCTCTCTCTCTCTCTCTCTCTCTCTCTCATGTTTGGAAAGATCCACATTGTGTACCCACTCACATGGATGTTTGTATTATTTATAATCCATGTATACATGTATGCATAAAAGCATGTAAGTATCTAGGCACGCATATTTGTATGTATCTAAGAATGTATGGCTATATGTATGCATGGAAGCATCTATATATGTATGTGAGATTCCATGTATGGATGTAGCTAAGTATGTATCTATGTGTATGTGATTGTATGTATATGAGAGTATATGTGTACTTAAACTTGATAGTTGAAGACAAACTAGTATATTCATTTTTGCCTTGATTGGCCTTTCGTGGTGTGATAGTACCCTTGTACATTTAAAAAAATATTGAACATTTTGTCAAAAAATTTCTTTGTTTAGTCAAAGTTTCCTATCATGAACATTTTTCTATTCTTGTAATTTGAAGTATGATTTACCCTTCTTATAATGCTAACTCTCTTCATGTGTATGGTGTTTCACCTTTTTATCTAGGAGCACACACTATTGGCCAAGCACGTTGTGTGAACTTTAGACAACGATTATATAACCAAAGTGGAGACAATACTCCTGATCCAACATTGGATACAACATTTTTGGCACAACTAGAAGCTAATTGCCCAAGTAGTGGAGGTGATGACAACCTTTCCCCACTTGATCTTAATACACCCACCACTTTTGACAATAGCTACTACATCAACCTCCTTCACAACAAGGGCCTCTTAAATTCTGACCAAGAACTATACTCTTCTAATGCTTCATCTAACATCACTTCCTTCATCCAAAGCTTTAGTGCTAACAATAGATCTTTCTTCAATAGCTTTGTAACATCCATGATTGCTATGGGGAATTTGAATCCTCTTACGGGCACCAATGGAGAGATTCGAGCAAATTGTCGAGTGGTTAATTAATACATGCATGTGAGCAATCATGGACACCCTATATACACTTGTAAGTTTAAAAGGTACTTCTTGGGAATAACATGTTTATGATTAAGTTTTTGATATATGCGCCCCTTGAGATGAAAGAAATCTCTTTCAATATTGAAGTTAAATAGTCAATTATTTTGATTTTCAAAAGAGATAGTTTATTATGAGAATCATAAGAACCTTCTGATTGGAGCATGTTGGATTGCTTTTAGCACTTTGGAAGCATTGCTCTAAAATTCTATGGAACCATTAATTGATATAAAGTCCTCATATATTGTTGCATATTCTCAACATCCCCCCAAGGTGGGTTGTGCTAAGATTGTTTACATGGCATGAATAAAATGTAACCCCCTACTAATGCTACCAAAGTGGACTCACAATGGAATAGCTTGCATAGATCAGGTTTAGTGGGTAGTAGACAAAGAGTTCCCCCCTTTCTCAGTATGGTTGGTCTCTTAGTCACAAAACTTCAAATAAGTTAAAATGGCCTTTAAAATGATACGTGATTTGGTTATTCTTGGTTAAGATTCTTCTTTTGTTGCTTGGAATCTCTTTGCTTCAAGTCTTTATAGTTTTCAATTGTGTTTACTCTTGTTGCTAGTGATTGAATTTTTGGTCTTCTTAGATCATTGTGGTTATTGATCTTAGTCTTAGTTAGTTGCTCCTAGGTTTGCCAAAAATTTGATTTGGCTTTGGCTTTGGCGTGGCATGTGATCCTCTTGCCTTCTTCCTTGGTGGAGTGCATGGTGAAGTTCTTGGTCTTCTTGGTCCCCTTAGTCTTTTTAACCTTCATGTTTCTCGTCTTCACTTGGGTTGAACCCTAGATTTACATCTTGAAAGCATAGATCACATGTTCTTTTGCTATTGAAACAATACATTTTTGGAGCATGAGATTGAGAGATTTGGAGAGAGATTTTATATTGGCTTACTGGCTTCATATACTTTGAAAACATAAGATTGCACTACAAGATATAGGCCTTATACCGACGTTAAAAGCGACGAAAATGTAAATAAAGAAATTTGCCCTCATAGTCGCCAAAAGCATCGTTATTGGCGACGCCATGGAACAGTCAGTATTATCGTCGTTATCAGCGATGCTATTTGCGTCGGTATCAGCGTCGCTGATATACCAACGTAAATAACGACGCTGATAACGACACTAGTATATGCGATGATAATACGCCAATAATGATGCATGCATGTAAATTTGCGACGCTAATAGCAACGGTAACATGGGAAAAAAATTTGTGGCAGGGCAGCAAGCTGCCCTGCCACATATAGTACTATGTACTTTATTTGGGCCACACAAAATAGTTTCTGCACTATATACAATGCTCGTGTAAATAAAGACAAAGTGTACTTAAATCATAATACTGATACATGAAATAAATACATGATCACATAATGAAAGCAACTGGTACAATCATAGCAAGATATCACTACTACATAGTAAATGTCTACACATATCAGGCGACCAAAAAAGAAGGGTGTGTAAGCTCCAGGGATCCAAGGGCGAGCTATACATCCTCGCCATCCAAAAGCTCGTCCCTCCGCAAAGGAGCATCGAACGGACTCTACAAAAAAAGAAACAACTACACAGCAGTCCACCATACAATAATGCATTCTAATTAAACATGGTAACTACGGACAAGAAAGATGAGTGACTTACAAGGCCGACGCGTCTATATAATCGGTCGATCAATGCAGTGAGACCATGCCTCTCTGCATATCGAATCTCAAGGCCATTCGAATCGTGATTTGTAATGGAGTGCTGCAAAGAAAACAAAATACTAACTGTAAGAAACATGATTGTCAGTACAAAGGATATTGCAAAAAAATAAGCAAGTAAAACAAAAGAAAAACTTACAAAGTCCCCCAGATATGTCTTGTGGCCGCCACTCCCAAGATGATGGACCACTCCGGCCTCTAGTCGTGCCCTTGCTGCCTCGCGCTGTTGACTCCAACGTCCTGGAGAATCTGTAACCTCCTCCCTTAGTCAACGCCAATCGTATGCATCTAGCCACTCTCGAGCTTTGCAATCCCACTCTTGAGTACCTTACGTGCGTTCGATCGTCTGTGTGACATATATGCACGCATGCACTCCATCATCCAGCCCGTAGAAAACCTATCTGTTGTGGCTGGAACCGGAAACTCCTCATGCAAGGATGCTACTATGTAATCCTTGCTCCCCTCCGGTATGTTTTTCCAATGATCTAAGACGTTGTGCCGAAAAACTTATTGGCACAACTCTCTCATGTGAGCCATCACCCTCCTCCCCTTATCATTCATGATGATGGCTCCTGACCTATCATCGACAAGATAGGCATACCCCTCTGGGGTATGCCTAAGATGGGTTCTCTCCCCGATCATGATCCTAAAACTCCCTAGATCTTTTCAAAACTATAATCTCATCAAAAGAGATAATTGGACTTAAAATGTGTGTGTGTGTGTGTGTGTGTGTGTGTGTGTGTGTGTGTGCATGTGCTTGTGTGCGTGCGTGCGCACGTGTGTGTGTGTGTGTGCATGTGCATGTGCATGTGCACGTGTGTGTGCGTGTGTGTGTGTGTGTGCATGTGTGTGCATGCGTGCATGCGCACGTGTGTGCATGTGTGTGTGCGTGTGCACACATGCGCATGTGTGTGTGTGTATGTGTGTATGAGACCATGGCTAATTAGTCCCTAATATATCCAACATGAATTGTTTATCAGAAAAACCTATCTAAATGCATGACCTCCATAAGGACAAGAGCTAAGATAAGAGGGGGTTGGGATCATGATTCCTAGCCCAACAAAAGCAATCTAGAGCTCAACACCACCTAATGTGTTCTGGCTACCTTCAAATTTCATAGCAAGAGCTCTCAAAGCTCATGAAAACCATAAAGTGTCCAAGGACTTAATCCTTACATTCTGATGGAAATTATATACTACAATTAGAATGCCAAACACGTAGTTAGATTTGCATTATGGCCTCTTTGGCCTAGCTGCTTCAAGCATAAAAAGTGCTACCATAGCACATAGAATTGAAAAGAAAGCACTACTAAACTAATCTAGAACATCAACTCAAAGTGATTGATAAGGTCAAGAATTAGGTCACAAGTTGAAATCTATGAAAAAGAGGTAGTGAGAGGCATGAATGCACTTGGCTTGTACAACGTTGCACCTCTTTCTACCTCCACTACCTTTGGGAAACCTGCTTCCAAATCAAATTAATCAAGAAGAACAACAATTTTGTCATAAGAGCATAGCTATGAAACATGGAGGGCCATGAACTTCCAATTCAAAGAAGCAAAGCTAAGCATCATTGCAATCTTGGCCTCAACAAACATGACAGTCCCATTGGGAAAATTGCAAAGAAGAAATCCAACTCTCTGAAGAACTTTTAAGGCATGGGCACGAGTGGAAGTCTAAAACAATACAGGTGGTAGAGCCAAAGCCTCAAGATAGAGTAGCCTAGTCCAACCTCAATCTTAGGATCCCTAGGAGTAAATACCCTTTATAGGGAGCGGTGCATCATGTCCTCCTTCCAATTGAAGTCCTAGGTGACTTGGTAATAAGAGGAATCATGATAGGGGATTTGGAGTTAGGATAGTCAATCAAGGTATCAAAAAAACTTGGGGAAAGCCATTAATTGAGAGTGTACACTTCAACCTTACCATGTCTTATGTTTTTAAAGTTTGCTCATTAGGGATCCTAAAGGATTGGCCAATCAAGATTATAGGTGTCTAAATTTCAATTGATTTTCTAGTGATGAAAGGGTTCATGTTGTCCTTGGATGTGCAATTCAAGATTAATAGAGAACTAAGGCAATGGACTAGTCATTCTCCTAAGCAATAAGGACACAATAATATATGAAATGAAATGTTGAAAGACAACTTATTGGACCTAGATGCCAACTCTAGCATTTTGTGAGGAGATACCAAACATCCAGCTATGCCTCAACCACTTCACATTCCTTACCTAGAAGATGAATAGGGATGGATGCACATACTTGCAACCTCAATCTACCATTCATGAAATAGGGAGAGCACTATGAGTATTGTGAGAGCATGAGCTAAAAATAATCAAAAGAGCTTGTTGTGCACATGTTTGAACCTTTTATAGAATCAATTTCAGTGCTAGTACTCATAATGAACCTTGAATAGCCAATACATCTAAGGGCCGAAGGATTTGAAACTCTCTCTAACAATCTTGAGATCCAAAAGAAGATACTCACACAATGATGATGGTGCCTAAAAGACAAGCCTAAAGCAAACTTACTGAAATTCAAGGAACTGTTAGAGAATATATATTAGAAGTGAACTAAGCTACATCAAAATTTGTTCTATTACCACAATACCCTAGTAGCTACCCTAATGGAAAAATATAACTATGATAATTGCAACGATGAACCAAATAAGCAAGAATTATAAGATAAGAGCATACATTGCTATGAATGACTACAACTCAAATATACGTTCAATAGAATAGATCTTTGTGGACTAGAAACCTAAAAGCTTGATAGCATATTGGCTGATGTTGACATGGTTTAAATCAAATTTGAATTGGAATGGCTAGAACACCTCGAGGTCTTAGATCATGAGTTAACTAGGTATAAGCCCACAAACATCATACCTATGCTTGAAGTCCTTGCAACTAAAAAGGAAGAAGATTCAGATCTTGACCATGTAAGAAGTCACAAAGTCACAAGAACCAATCTTTGAGCCAAATATTAGTACTAATAGTGACCCCAAGTTTCATCAACCTTCCAACATAAGAAAAAATACAATAAATTTACCTATGTGCTTGTGAATGGAGTTAGTTCAAGAACACTTGGAGAGAGATAGAATCCAAAGTAGGAAGTCAAAAAAATCAAAGGATCTCTTAAATCATTTCACAAATTTCAAGATAAGGGATTGTGTTGTAATGCTTGGCACAAAACCATAGAGGGACTCTAGTGGTCCCATCATGGAACCTACCAAATTGAAAGAGTTGAACATGGTAGAAGAGTGAGAAATGTACAAACCTATATACATAGCCAAGTGTCTCACTATGGAGGATGAGCACAAATGCATTCACTTTCTTAAAGACAAGATGTATTCAATTGGAGCTACATTGACTTGAATGGTGTTCCACCATACATATTGATCTTATATGCTCAAAACTATATACATAGCCAAGGGTCTCATTGTGGAGGATAAGTAGACTTTCTTAGCAAAAATGTCACCTTGAACTTCAATGCACAACATCTATCTCCTTCCATCAATCATGTCCTCACATGTGGCATAGACTTAGGGAGTCTCGATTCACCTAGCATTAGACCCATCTACCAATCACACATGCCATAACACTTGTAAACCTAAACAAGTACTTATGTATAGCCTCCCAAGGAGAGTACAAATGTTCTTGTAGGTACACATTAGAGGATCCTAAAAACCATCAACAATGATAACCCACATCACTTTGCTTCTAGCTACATCCCTTAGCCCCCCTTACCTCTCCATCAACTAAGTCATGTGCATTTCTTGTTTCGATGCTTGCTTCAACATACCACTAGTAATAATAAGTATTATGAGAATAACATGCATTCAGTAAGATGTTATTACAAAGTGATAAAGGCTACAAATCAAAGAAAAAGAAGCTAGTCAAAGGAAATCAAAGTCAAATATCATAGGATTCAATGGAGGCTAGCTAGTCATAGAGAAGCAAACCTAAAGATCATATAAGTAAAGTTTAAAGTCCAATGACATGTCTAGAAAGGTACATTGACTTTTTGAAATATTTGAAATTTATTTTAAGAATTGAAATCCTTACATAGGACATCTTAGTCATATCAAATCATACCCTACTCAATTGATTTTTGCAAAAAAGTGAGAGTTACTCCTATGTCTTTGCACATTTTGATACCTCTTAGAGTTAGATTTCTGCTCATTTTGTTCATGTATGGACAAAAGAATGCCACAAAAATGGAGATCCATTGGTAAGTCAATGTGTTTGTGTAAAATTATGTGCCAGATAACTCATCTACTATAGGTGACCATGAATACTTGTTGTCAATTTTCCAAGCTTCAAATGCCAAACTTGACGGAATGCTTATAGTTTCAAGTGCTTCAAGTAATATAGCTATGCTACCTCTCACATAAACATTGAAAGCTCTCACAAAAGACATAGCAAACTCACTAATTTACCTCTTCATCATAGTCTATCCACAAAGGTTTATCAATGGCTTCATAACTTGAGAAATGTGCCTCAAGAAAGCTGAAAGTCCATAGCCTTGACCATCACATGTGCTCTGTGAAGAATAAGAAGGAGAAGCAAAGGAAAAAGAAGAATAAGCAAGATCTTCACCCACATTGGTCCCCTCCCTCCCTCCCTCCCTCCCTCCCTCCCTCCCTCCCTCCCTCCCTCCCTCCCTCCCTCCCTCCCTCCCTCCCTCCCTCCCTCCCTCCCTCCCTCCCTCCCTCTCTCTCTCTCTCTCTCTCTCTCTCTCTCTCTCTCTCTCTCTCTCTCTCTCTCTCTCTCTCTCTCTCTCTCTCTCTCTCTCTCTCTCTCTCTCTCTCTCTCTCTCTCTCTCTCTCTCTCTCTCTCTCTCTCTCTCTCTCTCTCTCTCTCAACCAAGATAGAAGCAAGAAGTAAGAAGAGAGCTCCACAAGATTGCGAACCACAAGAGTGAGCCTGTCCTTTCATTTCTTAGCTTTTCTACATGGCCTTGATTTTCTTAGGCACCCTCTCATCTTTTTGGCCTAAACCAATCATCTCTCATTTTGAGTACAACCTTCTATTTTACAAATATTTGCTAGCTTTACAGAGCCAAATATTTATGCTCATGCCTCACTCAAAGCATATTATAATTTGCATGGTTGGCTCTTTCACAAAATTATCATGTAGCTTTCTTCCAAGTAGTATGAGTGCTTGAGAGATGTTATTGTGCCTACTTTCCTTTTTGTCTAAAACTTTGAATTTCTTCTTGTGCAACTTACCTTTATCCTTGCCATCTTAGAAGGGGTTAATGTTACTCCTCTCCTGGACATGCTCTAGTCCCATGTGCCAATCCCATGGCACTCTATCATTAGGCAAGTAGCATTGTGTGGCTAACATTGGTGGATCATGCAAACGACTATTGGTTGTGATGATGTTCATTGTTGGTGTGGAGGAATTCCTTGATTAGCTTGCGATCAAACAAAAGAGGAAAGAGAGTAGTAGAATGATGTTGCTAGGTTGATCAAGAAAATTTTCAAGTTATAGCCTTGCAGTAGAAAAGGATGTGCAATCCCTAAGGGTGTGTGCCTACCTTATAGGCCATGATTACTCGTGCAAGTGAGAGTGCAATTGGGAGTCAAACCTCAAGTAAGCTTGAAGTGTTGTCCCATACGAGGACCTGATTGTCATGCAATGGGAGGTATAGTGCAAAGCTTAGGGTGATAGGTTTACTAATGGCCTTAGGATGTCCTTCCCTTGAGGTGTGCTGAGTCTTCGAAAAGTGGAAAAGGGCTAGGGGGTTGGGAATTGTTAATGGATGCCACAAGGCATGCCCAACTTGAGGGCCCTCAAGTGACATGATCATGGGTGTGCATATTCTATGATGGGGCATTTGCTCTCTTTTATTACGGTGTCATATTTCCACTTGACATTGGCCATCAATGTCCTCCATCTCATGACTACTCCAATGTGCCTATCAAGGTCATAAGTCATAAGGAATTTAGTGTACACTTTTCATAATCCAAGTGCCCTTCAAAATTTTCCACATATATGTTGAATTTGCATCTTTCTACTAGTTGTTTGCTTCTAGGTTCTTGAATACTACTTCCATAAGGTTATGAAGATATCGAGACTGCATGTGGCAATACCACTTGATTTCCATCTTCAACTCATACTTGGCTTGTTGTTCTTTCATAACAAACAATAGTAGCGGCTATCTAATTTTCTCCTATATGACCTTCTCTCCTTGTCCTACCATGTCAAAGATCCTAATACAACATTTAATGGTGAGATATCAATTAGAAAAATAAATTTCTCATTCATATAGTAACTTGAGCTTATACAAAAAAGATTTTTCTTTTGATTTCTATTGAATGCTATTTTCCATGTTTTATGGATCACTTAAAGTAGATTGCTCACTTCTTGGTTTTTATTTTGATTTTATTGTTGTTTGAGTCTGAAGCATCCTCCCCCCCCCCAAATTGACTAAAATGCTTCCTATGATTGCCGAGAGAGAATTATGATATTTTGTTCCATGATGTGTGTGTTTTTCGCTTTGTGTTCATGTTGTGCTTGAGCACTTATTTATATAAATAGGTATAAATACACATCTACATTTGTAACAACCAGTCATAAACATAAGGATTATATTCAAATGCAATGTAATGATCCATACCCTATGGGTGTATACTAACATATGTAATGTAGGTGAGGATGTCAATTTTAAGAAGCCTCCTAAACCTATTTTGTTGGCAATATGGAGTTCTTTCTTACTAAGAATCTCATCCATATAGGTTTGGTCCATTATGGGTTAAGGCAACAATGTGAAATGATGTGGGAGTGACATAAGTGAGATCATATTCAGATATCTTAATGGCACAATCTTGTTTGGCATTGGTCATGATTTGATAACCCACTCATTGCTAGTATACACGTAGGGTAAACCATCATTGTGAGAGCAAGGACTCAAATTTGCTAGATGGTCTAGATTAGTGAGATCCTCAACTATACTCTCTATATAACTACATTTGAAGGAGATAATAAGGCATCTTTAAAGGCTATGTCTCATGAGATTTTAATGATAATCTCGTCAGTGATTGAGGGGGCCTTGTTGAATATGAATTTGAAATCATCTCATGAGCAAGGTAGAGACCTCACATCCTCCATAGTGTTGAGGTAATGTTCTCATCGAAGAGATCTAAATCGAGTAGTTTGTACCTACAAGTAAACAAAGCGAGGTGTTAGTGAGCCTTTGAATATATGTGGCAATATTGTCACATGTATCTATAGCCATACCTATAGCTAATCTAAGAATAATAGTCTCTTGTAAGAGGGTTTTAGGCCTCTAGGTTGGTCTAGCTTTGCTGGACTAATTTGATTTATGGAGGTAGATGAAGGAAGAAGCCCAAGTGGAAGCATGAGCAAGCAGAAGCAAGAGAGATGTGAGCTATGGCAGATGGAGCAAGAGAGCAAGAGAGAGAGACTCAAGATATGGGAACTCTTATAGTCACAATGTGTGATCGGCCTTCCCTTTGTAGGGACCACATCAGTCATATCAAGGTTTGTCACCAAATGGCCTAACCAGAGAGCCTTTTTGCAAGCCTCAGTGACAATATACTCAACCTCCTTTGTAGTAGAGAGGGCCATGCATTTTTGCACCTTGGACATCCAAGAAATAGCACCTCTAGCAAAGGTAAACACATAGCCAAAGGTGGATTTTCTAAAATCTGCATGTCCTACATAATCAGAGTAGTCAATGTACCCCATGACTCTTATATCCTAGCCACCATAACATATGCACATATATGTTGTGCCCTTCAGGTACCCCATGATACCCTTGATAGCATCCCAATGTTGCCTGCCAGATGTAGTCATATAGTATGCCACAACTCCCACTACAAAAGCTATGTCAGAATGAATGGCTATCATGGAATACATCAAACTGCCTGCTACAGATGCATAAGGGATGTTGTCCATCTCGGCCTTCTACTTATTAGACTATGAACAATCAGCATGGCTCACCTTCACATGAGAAGGCAAAGGACAGCCAGTATGCTTAACATCCTATATATGAAACTACTCAAGGACCTTCTAGATATACTCCTTTTGTGACAAGTAAAGGAGCCCCTGAGAGCAGTCACGTATAATGCACATCCCAAGAATATGTGAGGCATATCCCATGTCTTTCATCTCGAAGCTTTTCTTGAGCTCACTGTTCAGAGCATCTAGCTGATCAGGAGCTCTCCTAGCAATCAACATGTCATCCAAATAGAGTACAAAATCAAAAGGCTGCCATCACGAGCCTTCTTCTATATAAACACATATCCATATCACTGCATGTATAGCTTTGTGAATGCATAAAACCATCAAACTTGTGGTACCATTCCCTAGGTACCTGCTTAAGGCCATAAAGGCTCTTTCTCAATCTGCACACTAGGTGTTCCCTACCTTTTTCCTCAAAGTCCTTAGGTTGCTGTGTATAAATCTCCACATGCAAGGCCCCATGTAAGAAAGCCGTCTTAACATCCATCTCATAAAGTTTCAGATTTGACTGAGCAACCAATGCTAGTACCAAGCATAGGGTAGTCATCTTAACTACAAGAGAAAAGACTTTCTTGACGTCAAACACTATGTTCCTATTTAAAATACTTAGTAACCAATCTGGCCTTATAGGCAGCTTGGGACGTCCATGTTAGAAGATAGGCATAGGAACCCACTGTAAGCAAGGGTGTATGAGGGCAGATGGGTGTGAATAGTCTTAAGGGCAGGGGAGACCCTAACCTTAGCTTGGTAGAGGCTATATAAATAGCCTATAGATCACTATCAAACTGGAGATAGAGTGTACCCAAGTTGTACCTTGAGCAACTTAATAAACAAGAATTTGTTCTTGTACTTTAAGCCTCTTTCTCCCTCTTGTGCACACATTCCAAGGCTGCAACTTTGATTTTTTCCACATGGTATTAGAGCCTCCTCTGATCACTTCAGCTTCCTATACCCTCAGCCTCACTAAGTGCACAAGATTGTCCATCATCTTCAACTTATCTCCTTCATCTCCATAGCTAGCATGTACCTGCAAACCTTGGAGGACTTGGGGAGGACAAAGGAGGCCATATGTGCTCCTACTTTCTTTTGGAGATCCCTTCTCCACATTAGGGTGCAGCTGCTCGTCAAGTCTGCCCCCAACATTGTCCATGACGACTAAGCCCGACATTACGCGTTTTCCAGAACATGCACAGTTTTCTATCAGCATGTCATTCGTACCAGTGTGCACACAGCAGGCGACAGAATCCTAGCAACCACCTTGGGTCTTTGATAGCCCCCCTAGTGCACTATCCTCATATACAAGAGTTCCTGGAAATTTGCTCTACAGAGAGAGATCTCTGACAAACCCTAACTGTGTACCTTGTGGTATCCATAGCCAGTAAGCTCTAAACTTGGAATTTTTTACCTTTTTCACTCTGAGCTTTATTAAACAGTGATTCTAATCACTAAAGCATCTTCTCTGAAGCTTATTTGAAATCTAAAAGCTCTTGGACATGCTCGATGGACATCACTAAGTGCATTGGGAAGCCGACTTCCAACCTGCTTTCATTCAAGCATTTCACTAAGCTTGACATTAGTGTTTCTAAACACTAATCATTAATCATCTAATCATTTTCTTGCTGGGTATTTACTAAATCTAATGAGTGTTATTTTGTCAACTTCCTCTTCTTATATTGTTGTAAGGTTATGTGTACAATTATAAACACATAGACCATCATACACTAGATTTGTATTGCATATCTTGAGTGATTTTGGTTCAAGCACACTTGTCAATGCAATCAAAAGGATGAGTGTCATTGTACTCTCCTCAAAATCATCAGCAACAAGCATTGAGATCATAGACCAACCTTGTCCAACACAAGCTTCATCCACTAAGCCATACCACAAGGAGGAGCCTGAAGTCCAGTTTAGGTTTACCTCATTAAAACCTAAAAATACTATTAACCTCGGAAGAAGATTGCACATAAGAAAGGACCACCACAGTCATACTTTGAACTATTACATTTGTATGATTTTCAACCTTTCTCCTCATTACAACTTTGATTTCAATTGTTTGATTTGCTTCCGCATTCAGTGGCAAGTTTGTAAGGGAATAGACACTACCCTTGTCTTAACAAGTGGTAAGACCTTCCCAATGGCCACAACATATGCTGATGTCCATCCTCAAATGCAAAAGTTTGATGGCAAAGATTTTCACCCATGGCAGGTACTTATAAAGTACAAAATGATGGAGAGAGGGTATTGGCCTCTCATTCAAGGCACTAGAGTTGTAAACTTTGCAAATCTGGTTGATGTAGAGGATGACCAACATGCCCAAGCCATCATAATGTTACACTTAGATGAGTCCTTGATTCATCATGTTGATCAACTAAACATTGCTAAAGAAAAATGGGATGAGCTTGAAAAGCTCTATGGAGCCACTGGTAAAAATACTAAAATCTTAAAATTGAATTCTTTAGCTTGAAATATAGATCAGGAGAAGATTTGGGAAAATTCATCTCTCACATGAAGGGACTTATGGCACAGCTTGCCTCTGTACAAGCTCCAATACATGACGAAGATGCTATTGCTATTCTCCTAAAAGCTGTAAAACAGGTGTTTCCTACCCTTGTAACCACTCTTACCAACATTCCAGACCCTACATTGGCAAGTACCATCCAATCCTGTTTGGATGAAGAAAAGAAGAACCACAAAGAAAGCGTCAACAATCAAGCATCTTCAACTTCCCGTGATCAAGTATTGATACATATAGTTCTCACGAGATGTTCTTTCTGTAAGAAAAAAGGACATCTTGTAAACAACTGTTGGAAGAAGTATCCCGAGAAAATGAAATTAACAAATGCAAGAAGATAGGACATATCACTAGTAAATGCCCCAACACTCCTAATGTACCCAAAGAATTGGTGGCCAACTATGCCTCCAATCCATCTGAAGATCGACTGTTTTGACTCTTTAAATCATCTACCTAAAACACTCTTGTAAAGCATGATTTATAAAGGCATCCCGGGGGGGGGGGGGACATCTTACATGCCTTGTAATACAATGCCACCCTAGCATTGAGGGGGGGTGTTAGAAGATAGGCATTGGACCCCACTGTAATCAAGGGTGTATGCGGGTAGATGGGTGTGAATAGCCTTAGGGGCAGGGGAAACCCTAACCCTAGCTTGGCAGAGGCTATATAAGCAGCCTATGGGTCACTATCAAACTAGAGATAGAGTGTACCCAAGTTGTACCTTGAGCAACTTAAGAAACAAGAATTTGTTCTTGTACGTTGAGCCTCTTTCTCCCTCTTGTGCACACATTCCAATGCTGCAACTCTGATTTTTTCCACAGTCCAGGGGTGCTCTTCAACTTATACACCCACTTGCATGGCAATGCATGCTTTCACCAAGCAAACGAACCAACTCCCACATATGATTTTTTTGTAAAGCGTCAAACTCTAACTGCATGGCCCTCTCCCAAGAGTATCTATCACCATGGTGCATGGCCTCATCATAAGTGAGAGAATCACATGCATCTGTCACCATCACATAATCAATGGAGGGCTCAAACCGCTTAGGAGAATGTTTGGCTCTAGCAAAGCTTCTCCAAGTAGGCGCTGCTGACGAGCCTGCACATTCTATTTCACATCATGGTCATGGGCCATTGGAGCATCAGCTACTCTACTGTAGGCTATCTAGCTAGCTATACAGGAGTAGGAGGCTCCTCCTCAAATATAACCTTATTTATCTTGACTATCCACTCAGGTTGCTTATGCATCTTTTCCTCATGGAAAACTACATCATGGATGCAGATGACTTTCCAAGCCTGTGTATCCCATAGATGATAGCTCATCTCACCTACATCCCCACAATCAATAAAGATGTATTTCACAGACTTAGGATCTAGCTTTGTGCGCCTATCCTTGGATACATGTAGAAAGCCTCACGACCAAAGCTACACAAATGAGCATATGAGGGAGGTTTTCCAAACCACATTTCCTTTGCAACCTAAAAGTTAGTAGTACTGCAAGGAGATCGATTGATCAAGTGTATGACAGTAGTCATTGTCTCAACCTAAAAGTACTATGGTAAGCCTGGCCGGCTAAGTATACTATGAACCCTTTCTTGTATTATCATGTTCATGCGCTCAGTCATACCATTCTAGGGCGGGGTGTACAAGGCTGTCAATTCATGGTTAATACGCCTCTCATTGCAAAACTACTCAAAGGCTTTAGAGATATACTCACCCCCATTATCTAATAGTAGGCATTTCAACATATACCCAAATTGGTTCTCAATCAATGCAAGCCAATGCTGAAAGGTAGCCCAAAGCATCATATTTTAGCTTTATGGGATATGCCTAGACCTTATGTGAATAATCATCAATGAATATGACAAGTGTCTCCTAACGACTAACAAGGCATAGGTCCATAGACATCAAAATGAACAAGATCCAAAGGTTCACCCATGTGTAGAGTGCTAGACTTCTTCTATGTATTACATGTCTGCCTGCCATACAAACAATGATCACATGACTCAAAACACTTATAGTCAAGGGATGGAAGATACTGTAAACAAATGAGCATTTTCATCCCCTTTAAGTACATGTGCCCAAGGCGATGATGCCAAAGAGATACATGTGAAACTACAACCACATATAAAGCATGATCTATGGATCTAGATACAACCAAGAGATATAAAGTGTGAGACTTGGCACCACGTGCCAGAACAAGGTTACCATGGGTGATCTTCCAAGAAGAATCCCCAAAGGAAACAAAGTAACCCTCATCATCTAGTGTGCCAGTAGAGATAAGACTCTTTGTGAGAGCCAGCACATGTCGAACATTACGCAAAGTAAACATACTACCTAAACCAAACTAAAGTTGGATATCATCAATACCAACTTTCTACAATGCCAAGTCATTCCCCCAACGGACAAATCCAGTCATACTGCGATAGGAGTGGAACCACCCTCTATGAGGGGTCACATGAAAGGATGCCCCTGAATCCATCAACCAACACTAAGTAAAACCAGGTAAGGCATCAATCAGATGTGACCCATCCAAAGAAAAAGTTGCAAGTATATAATCATCATCAAAGTCAAGTTGTTGCACTACATTGATCTCTTCGATCTTAACACTAGACTTAGTAGGAACAATGCTGCAATCATCAAACTTGTCATGTGCTTTCCCTTTGCCATTTTTCTTGTGCTTGTCATTGCACATTTTATGGCAGTGTGGCATGATATGTCTTGCTTTCCCACAATAATGGCATGTCAAATTAGAATTACCTCCATGAGACTTACTACAAGACTATCCATGGGACTTAGAATGAGATTTTTGCTAGTCTCTACCATGGCGATCATTCCCATTCTTGCCATCATGGTGACCTCAAACAGTCAAAGTATGAGAAGTACAACAAGCATCCACATTCTTCCTATTTATCTCCTCTATCAAGAGTGCACCCTCTACATCAAACAATTTCAGCCCATTCTCAAGCATATTTGCACATATAGTAGTATAGAATGTATCCCAGGACTCAAATAGTGTGACCAACAAGAAAAAAGGTGAAAGATTTTCCTTAAAGTCGATACCCTAACAGTTGACCAATGATAGCATGAAACTCACTCAAATGCTAAGAAACATTGGTACCTTCCTTCATTACGAAGGTCCATAAACTTGTTGAGGAACAAGATAACCGTGGATCTGCAAAGCTCATCTACATCATCCCATACATCCTGGCTTGACCTTTAGGTTTAATGCTCTTACATTTTATAGCCCTAATCTGAGATTTATGCAACAAAACCTACCAAATTTGGGTCTTCCAATATCCATAATTGCTTCCATCCAACTTTTTAATGTTGAAGATGGCACTATCATTTGAATGACCAGCCATATTGTAGGAAAAAGAGGCACAATATACAGACCAAACAGGCTACTATAATACTTGCAACAAATAGCCCCAAAACCATTGCAAAACAAGCTGAAAAACAAGAGGTACGGACCAAATAATGAGATGTCCACAAACTATGACCAAAATATCATTAAAAGGAGGGGATTATTCTCATAAATAATACAACAATCTAAAATTACAACATGTTGAAAATGAGGTACAATAGTAAGAATTCAATGCCAAACAGGGGCAATCACTGATACAAAAGAACCTGTAGCATGCAAGCAGAAGTTGAAGTAGCTCAAGCTCAACTGCAAATAAAATCCAAAGCTCAATGTAACATCCAAGTGTCAAGTAAGAGGCTCCTAGTAGAACAAAAGTCAGATGCCAGATGAGCAAACAAAGCTCAAATCCTCATGTGGGTGGCATCCAAGCATCCAAGATACATCAAATACATAGCTGGGAGCATAAGACCCAATAATAAAAGCTTCAAGCCCATAAGCTCATAAACCTTTAAAGCATCCAATGAAGTAACTAAAAACCAATGTCAAATGTACTAAGCTAAAAATTAAGCTCAAATGCATTCAATAGCATAACCAAGCATAGAGCTTCAATGACATGCACCAATACATCCGATAGAATGCCTCAATAGCATGAAAGAGCATTAAGCACAGACTCTAAGTGTTAAAAGCTTGCTATCCACTATATTTACAGTATTAAAATGACAGTCAATGCTGAGCAAAAGTGAGCTCGATCAAAGCCCAAAAGCATTCCAGGAGCATGGCCAAGCATGTGGTATCAACCATTGACATCAATGTATCATCCCAAGTAGTTGGGAAGCATCAACAAGTAATATGCATATGCTTTCACTGATAAAATAGCCTTCATCCATGCTTATTACAGTAGTAAAAATAACATTAAACTAAGCCAAATATGGACTCAATTCAGTCAAAAATCATTCCAACACATTGGACAAACATTCCCCAAGTGTCCAGCATCAAATGAACATCCCGAGAGCATCACATAAGCCAAAAGCATGATGTTTCCCAAACAAATAGCATTCAGCATTGTGATGATAGCAATGATATCTATGAGAAAAGTGAGCTAAAAGAATTCTCAAATAAGTCGAATAGCATCTCAAACGAATGACATATGATCCCCCAAGTATCTAGCAACAAAACATGGGTATGCGGGCATCCCGGGAAGCATATACCAGCTCCAAACATTGAAGATATGATTGTCTTTGTTTTATGATAGCATGCTACCTTATTTGCACAATTAATAGTAGCTGAAGCTCAATGACTCAAAACCAATTGTGAATGTTAATGGTCAATTCTGGGAGGAGTGGTAAACAATGCCAAAGCCTTTGTCCAATGCCGAGGATTGGTTGAGGAAGCACAAGTGCTTGAAAATAGCCACATATAAAAAAACGTTTTTGTATTTTCAACCTTGAATTCTAAGCTGAATACTCCATGAAATAAGCTCAATGTGTAGACTCAAGAATGCCTTGAGATAGCCCCAATAGGTCCTGAGAAGTCCTAGAGCAATGAGAGCTCAATATGAACCTTGAGAGGTGGAGCTATGGCTACCAATGGTGAAACCCTATTGTAGGTAACTCGAATGAGAGCTAAAGCAATGTTAGATTGAGCTCAAGCTCATAGAGAAGAAGGATTTGATACCAGTTGAAGAGAGAAGCCCAAGTGGAAGCACGAGCGAGTGGAAGTAAGAGAGGTGTGAGCTATGGTAGATGGAGCAAGAGAGCAAGAGAGAGAGACTCAAGATGTGGAAACTCCAACAGTCACAATGTGTGACTGGCCTTCCCTTTATTCAAATATCACTAAAAGAATAAAAAATGAATTGACAGTGATGGGTGCCCGTCACCTGCAGTGTGCAAGTGTGCAGGTATTGACAATGTAGTAATACACGGTGGCTAGACACAAGCGCCTTTACCCCCAACAATAGCTAGTTGGGTTGAGCTACAATAAGGATGATGCTAGACTCAAATCAATCTTCTATGACATTCAGTTGTGGGTTGGTGTGAGGAATCATGTTAAAAGAACCACTTTTAATAGACTATTTCACCTCATGATTAGTGGCACTTCATGAAGTAATAAGCCTAGTTTGGATCCAACAAGAATGTAGTTTGCATCTACTCTCCACTCTCTAATTGGTTCTCTCATGTCTGATGAATTCCAAAGTTTGGGTTGTTTGTAAAGCATTTGGCAATTTCTCTTGTTGGATATCTACGTTAGTTGTGGTACTAGGTATGGAAGTTAAAGGATGATTTTTCTTCCTCTAGAATAGTTGGGTTTAGTAGTTTGCATTAAGCATTGTGGTACTTGTTTACATAGCTACGATTTGGGTAACTAGTGATATTGTGATGGAGATGTCCTATTATCAAACAATTGTGGTTTTGTGGTTGTGGAATGTGATAGCTTGGGTAGGCATATCCATGTTTTTCTCACATAGCAACCCTATGCCCATAGCAATTGTTTTCTTGCTTGATGGAGAGCACACTTCCATGGTTGGTTAGCATGAAATTGGACCTCTCTATTTTGGCACTCTACCTTGGAGATCTAGTTTTTGCAAAATAGGCTTGGTTTAGCTATTTTGCTCACTAGCTCACTTTGATGTGCTTGCACTTGTTGGACTAATTTGTTGAGTAGTGTGTTATCATCCCTCCTTGGAGGTCATGCTAAGTGAAGTTATGGGTGTCAATCCTACCATAGTGTACCCTTGCTAAAAGTCATAATGATTTTCACATTTGATATCTCTAGGCACCACTTTTCGTAAACAACCATATGCTTGGTTTTTCATTTGAATGTCCAAACCAACAATACCTCATTTCCAACTCCTTCTATATTAGGTAACATATAGAAGATGGTAGGAAGACTTTCAGTCTCAATAGTCAACATCACTTGGTATTTTTCTAACAATCTGTAAGGAGTGACTCCATATGGATTCACTTTCACAGTACTAGGTGGTGTCAATGGAGCTTGCCCAAGACTAATCCAATCATTATACATCATGACATTACAATTGGATCCCTTGTCAATCATGGCATTATTGTGTATTCTCTTTTTGCTATGATCTTGACCCTAAAATATGTGGCACTAGTGTCAAGTTCAGTGATTTTTACAACATGTACAATAATCAATGGTGGCAACATCATCGGTGGTTCATGTAATGGATGTGCTGGTGGATAATATTTTTTTATTCGATTGCCCTTGAAGAAATTAATGCTTTCACCATGAATTGTCTCAAGTTCAACATTACTACTTCCACTAATTGAGCATATGTGGAAAGGGTCCACGCATCCAAACTTTTTCTTCTGTTTATGGCCTTTGATAGAATAAAGTAACACTAGGTAAACTTTTTTGAATTCTCTTTGTTTGATATGCTTGTCAAACCAAGTCTTTCATCTAACTTTTTCGTAGATAAGGGCATGCATCATTAGTAGCCTTATTTCAGATAATTATTCTGATTTGATGGAGCGGTTGGTCCAAGCCTCTCAACCTTCCCATCGATGTTGCATATCCACTCTTAAGCTTGGGACAAAGAATTCAATTGGCATAATGGCATTAGTATTGTATATTAATTTAAACAAGGTTTAGCCAATTGTGGTCTTGTAGGCCATTTGATAAGCCCACAATGCTACCATATGTTTGTCTAGTGATGTCGAGAAGTTGAGACTAACTTGGTAAGCACATTGATTAGGATCTTGTTAGTTGCTTTTGCTTGCATATAGGAGGGAGAAGACTTTCCATGAATCCCCATAAACATGGACAACAAGTGTGTGATCACCTTATTGATAAAATGTGTACCCTAGTCACTCATGAACTTGAGGGGGGCAACCAAATCAAAAGATCACCTTCTCTTGTAAGAATTTTGATATTGTTCTAGCATCATTATTTTGAGTGGCTCTAGCCTCAGTCCACTTGGTCAGGTAATCAATTGTAACAATGATATACCTAGCTATTGAAAATTGAGCTATAGGACTTATAAGCTCGACAAAGTTGATTCTCCACTTTTCAAAAACAGCCCAATAAGAGGTAAGGTATGCTTTATAAAGATCTTCTCTAAAATACTTTAAACAAATGTGCATCAAGACAATTGTCTAGAATGCCGTTCTCCATAGGTTCTCCATTGGGTATCCAAGATAAGTGATTAGCCATGTAGTGCCATATCCCTTTCCTCATGACTTCTAAATAATTGAATTTGAGTAAGAGTAGTAACCAATGGCTATGCATCTCATAGCACATGGCTTGTTCACTAAATACAATAGAGTCTAATCGACCATGAAGAAGGTGAATGGTGTAGCTAATAACTAGTGGTAAAATTTCTTCACGATAACACCATCACCAATCCTTCCCTCTCAATGATGGAGTTTTTCATTTTAGTATCCATGATCTGCCAAAGCAAAGCTCATAGAATTATCCAAATTGTGCTCTCTAGGTTGGCATAGTACAACTCCCGTGGCAAACTTTGAGGCATCAATGTGCACATAGAAGGTTACATTCTAGTATGGGGCTCGTATAATTGGTGCTAATACCAAAGCCTTTTTTAGTGCCTTGTAGGCACATTGGCATTCTTGGGTCCACTTGAAAACAATCAATGGCTTGTAGAAAGGTCAAGCGATTAGCATGTAGTTTAGCATTGATGATATCCCATGTGGCTAAGGAAAACATTGAACTCCCTTGTAGTTTATCGATGGTGACAAATCAATAATAACTTTGACCTTCATAAAATGAGTTATACTATCATTCTTAGAAGAAGCTACATACCTAGGAGGCAACCATGCTTTACCCAGAACTGGCACCTTAAGGAGTTCACAAAGAGACTGGTACTGCCTACAATGTTCAAGGATTGCTTGAAGCATTTCTAAATGTTCAATTGGTGTGTATGCAGATATCATTCACAAACACTTTCAACTATTTGCAAAGTATATCATTGAAAATGGTGCATATCAGTTGTTGAAAAGTGGTGGGAGCATTGGTTAGATCAAAGGGCACTATGATAAATGCAAACATTCCCCATTTAGTTGCGAACCCATTCAATTGTGAATGCCATCTTATGTATATCATATACATGATCTTGCACTAGGTTATAGCCTAAATCCATAAGGAATTGTAAGCTTTCTTTCCTACAACCCTTTCCAACATGTACTCTATGTAGGGCAGCAAATAATTGCCTTTCTTTATCATTGCATTGACCTTTTTGTAATTCATGCATACTCTAATTTTTTCATTTTTCTTCAGTATGATGACAATGGTGAAACCCAATCCATGTACTCTATTTCATAAATAAATCATTCCTTTAGAATTTTTTCTACTTCCTCTTTGAAAGTGTACACATGCTTAGGATTCGTTGCATAAGGGTGTTAATTTATCGGTACCGCATCTGACACCATGGCAATATTATAGCTGACAATGTTAGGGTCTAACCCTTTGAAATATTCTATAGAACATGCAAATACATCTCTAAATTTCCTCATCTTAGTATCTATAAAGACACGTAAAGGTTTTTCATTCTCTTTAACTAAATTGACTTCCTTTACTATGGTGGGTTCCCCTATCAACTCATTGGTCTTGTCCTTCAGTTTTTGCACCTAGCAACACCACTATTCAATCCCCTTTCTTAATGTTTTTCACCTAGCAACACCACTATCCCACCCCCACTAAAACATTTAGGGAGATCTTGGAGTTTTTTTAATCGTTCAACATCTAAACTCTTAGCAATTTTTTGCCTTTCCTCCTTTAACCTTTTTCACTATAGGTGGACTAGAGATCCCCTTTGGTGCATCTAGTCTTAGGTGGGGATGGAATTTCTAGGTCACTATCACAAACTTGGGGGGATCACTCATAAATGTATGTATTTATCATGTGAGTTCAAAATCGCGCATTTTAAAAACACCATTTTTATACATTTTTTACATACAGAAGGGTGTCATATAAAGGGGTTACTTTTATAGATTGAATAAAAAAGGGTTGTATTTTATTCAAGAAAATTTCACAAATAAGGATATTTATAAATAATCTTTGAATGCACGTGATATAGAGGATATATATAGAGTGAACCCCCCAAGGTCACAACTAACCTCTAATTCAAAGTTGAAATCACTTATAAGGGTGTTTCTTGTCGTGGTTGAGATTCAACCCCAACTTCATACTATGCCATTGAATTTTCTTAGTTGAATCTTGCTCACTCATAGTCCAATAGTTTAAGATATTCCAACAAGATTCTATCGCAATTAATTTTGACTACCCTATCAATGAGAAACATATGTGTCTCTCTAGGTTTGGCATTAACAATAATTTTCTCTATTGTTTGCCCATCCGTGTCATATTTGATTGTTTCAACTTTTATAGTTGACGCTTCTCCCTCAGATTCACAAAGTGTGTAAGAACTTTCTGAGCCTATTGCATTGAAAATTTCATCATTAGACATCACCTCCTCATCTAAAACAATGCTCTTTTCTAGAAGGGCCCTATTATCCATTAGACTTAGGTTGTATACTTTGATCCACTTCCACCATATCAAGCTTCCAATAACTCCTCAAGCAATGTTAGGTTTACACTGGGGTTGTTTCATAATTTATTTTTTAGAAATTCCAAAATCCTCATCAACTCCAATTTGTTTTTTGGCACATGATAGGTCATGCAAGGAGCTACTTTTGTTATCATCATGCATATCGAGATTGAGGATAAGGTTCAACTGAAGGAGTTCACATCCTTTCCTTGCTTTTGTGTGTTTCTTAATCTATCAATTGCTCATTCATAGTCATCCTCCTGACCATCTAAAAAGGCAAGTCAATGGGGTTTCAAGAATGTGCATCCAATCTCACTCAAGGATGTGCTTTGTGAGTGGGCTATAATTTAGTCCCGGCGTTAGATTCATCCTTTAGCAAAGCTAATATACTGTCTAGGTCAACTAGGGAGGATTACCATGTGTCCATTTCAATTCTAACCACCTCCATGCAATCGCCAAAGAACATGAAGTCATTTCCCCAATCCTTGATTGCATATGCATTTCTCATCCATAGCCAACCAAAGTGTGATAGCAAAATCCACTGCCTTCATGAGAATGAACTTCATTGAGAACTGAACTCTCACAATCTTGATTAGGAAATCTTTTAGTGCCCTAAAAGGTCCGACTTTTGTTCCATTGGCTAATGTAACATTAAAGTGCGTAGTTTTTACAAGTGGATTGCCCCAAGGCTATATAATTTTATGGGTGAGAATGCTAACTATTGCTTATGTATCAACAGTTCCTTTTCAAATTGTGTTGCCAAATGCAATGACAAGGAGAACTACATGCATCTCCATTTTGTCCTAGAAGGTGTTGACTTAAGTTCCTGATATCAGGTTTAGGGTTAGACTAGGTATATGCATACCAACATTGTGACCTTACATGATTCCTATTTTTTATTACATTGGTCTCTCTATCCACTTTGTTAGCACTTCCCAAAGTGTAGGGATTTACTTTAGCAATAATTGCCTAGTAGTAGAGAGACTGGGGTTGAGTTTAACGTGGCAAGCAAGCTAGCACTTAGTTTTCCCTGCTCATATCCTCTAGCATTCTTTTGCCCTAGTACTCATCACTTGACTACTAGTATTCAACTACAGCACCATTGTTTGGCTCTTAATGAGGTACCTTGGGAATTTGGTTTTCTTCTGACCCAATAGTGGGTGGACTCACATTCCAAAAGTCATGCAACTTCTCTTCTACTACTACTGGTTCTACATCTTGGAGATATGTTTGTTCCTCCTTCCCTTGTCTGCTATTTCTAGCTATTACTTTAGATCAAGGTATTCTCCAACTTTTGTGCTTCCTTTCTCATTCATCTTTAGGGTAGAAATTGTGGCTTCCACATCAGGGACTAGATTATTAGATTCAAGCACTAAAATACTAACCTATTTCACTTGGCCTCTAATCATTACATTTAAGGGTATTAGTGTGGCATCATTGTCAGATGTTTCCATAAAAAGTCCAATGAGCACTAATTGCATGACTCTACACTAATTGCTACTAGTGGAAGGATTTCGTCATGGAAAATCAGCATATATGTGCATGACTCTACACTTTGAACATCTTAAGTTGGTGTTATCCTTGTTTGCTTATTCATTCTTAGTATATGTTGATGAAATATGCTTTGAGTGACCTATAAGTCCAACAAAAGAGAGCTTCTTGTGGTTGGCTTCCTCCCATGCCTTGATATCATCATTTGCCTAAAGTAATAATTGGTACTAGCCTAAAGCATCAAGGTCAGATATCCCTCTTCATCATAAGTGACATAAGGATTCATGTACCTTTCATGTTCCAATATCTCTTCATGAAGTGTACAGGAGCATCACTAGGTGGACGAGTGAAAATGGGTCCATGTGCTACCTTCTTGTTGAATTGATATCTGCCCTATGGGCTACAAGTCTTTGTTTGTTAGGTGTTGGTAGTTCTAGCGGAGCTCCTCTTCCATAGTTGAACTCTAGTAACTATATAGAATGGTTGAGGATAGGGCCAAGGATATAGCAACATCCTATGAAATTGAGAATGAATGGCCTCATGCCCAAACCTTCAACAATTTGTGCAAGCATGTGATTGTAGATTGGGGTACTCTGACAAGAGATAGTTGCCATGACAATGGATGCACTGCACATGTGGTCTCATGAGTTATCTTAATGCATCAAGAAGTTTAGGAGCTCCAGTCTAAGGTCTATGATTTCCTATGTGAGGTTGATGCCCTTTCCTTTGTCTTGTATACCAAAGGCAGGGTTTCTCACTGTAGATTGTGGATATCTCACTAATGAATGATGGTGATGCCTACTAGTTGAATAGCTTTCACATTCCTCTTCTTTAGTACATCATCAACACAGATCGCCTCTTCGAAAAATTTGCTATGTCTCTCTTTGTAGACATAAATTACTTACTCTCTTCATAAAATCCTCGTTTCTAATTTTGTTAAAATAAACACCGTGGAGAGTACTTTCTACATGGTTTGTTTAGCTATCAGGATCCTCTTGTAGAGACCCCAAATGTGGGTGATATAATCGCAAATTTCTTCCTTGTCCTTTTGACTTGCATTCCAATTTGACAATCAAATTGTCAGCATACCCCACTTTCAAGAATCTCCTAATAAAAATATCTTTAAGCATATCAAAGTCATTGCAAGTTTGACCATTTTTTCCTAGACACACAACCTAAAAGCTTATGCCCATCGGCTAGATCTTGGAGATTATTAACCTCATAGACTTATTCAAAACTACTCTGGAAGCTATATGAATTGTATATTTCTTTGTACTTCTTAATCATCTATGTGACTATAGGAATTTTGGCTAGGTTCCTTGTATATGATGCTATTCCTAAGCTAGAATTGAGTTTACTAATACCACACTAATTCTCTCATTGGTTAAATTTTCTAGCAACCACTTGGTCAAGAGTCAGGCTCTTCTGTGAGGTCTGTTGTGAAGGCTCTTTCCTTATTAGCAATTTCTCTTTGTTCAATTTCTTGTTGTGAAGGCTCTTTCCTTATTAGCAATTTCTCTTAGTTTAATTCTTCCTATGAATGCTAAGATACATTAAACTTAGTTCAATTCATCCTCTCTCCTTTGCCCATTGATCCTTTGCACCTATGTGAACATAGTGACTTGTTGTGATGAATCTTTTCCTAGTCTCATTTTCTTTTCTAGATCTAATAGTATCTCATGTGCGATTCTCCCCCACATGCACTATCCTCATTCCTTGATCATATTGCGCTAATAGCTATTAGATTTCTATTGGAAATCCACTAGAGTCAATATGGTTCCTAAATCTTCTTGTTGGACTAGGATCTTGATGAGATTGATCAAGTTAGGTAGGGAGATGATGGCTTCTGAGGAACACACTTCTCACTGTAGTGGTTGGCACATGTGATCAATGTATTGCACACTATATGCTCAAAATGTAGTTGTCTATGTGTATCTCTAGGATATTTTCGATGATTGGATTTGTCTTTCAATGATATTTTCCTTTTCACACTACAAGCTATCTATTAATTTAATTTCTCAGCTCTGGTGTTTTGTTTTTCCTTGCTTGACCTCTCTTGGGTGGTCTGAAGTTCCTCTTTATGGCTTCTTTGTGAATTAGTCTAATATGTGTTTTTTATTATTTTTAAGTAATGAAATATATTTTTTCCAATTTATGCATGGTGCACAACCTTCCTTTCAATTTTCATCAAGCAATGTGATTAAATGTTATGCAATTGCCATTCTGACAATGGTGCGCAAGCATATTTTTTCTTTATTTGGTTCCTATGGAAAAATCCATGTCAAGTTACATTTTTTTAGCATTGATGGCTTAATTGGATAGCGCGCCTAGCTTCGAACCAGGTGGTTAGAGGTTCAAGTCCTCTTCGATGAACATGCAAGACACATCATTGTCTATTCTTAATCTAAGCATAATGCATGAACAAGAATTATAATCCTCAATGAAACAACACATTTCACAATCATTTTAACATTCTTATCAACAACTCAAGCACGTTGTCGTCGCATTAAGAGTTGAAGGTCTACCACCGGGGCTTTTAGTGCAGAAGAAGAGTTTAGGATTCAAGATTCGGGAAGGGAAAATGGATTGGGGTTGATTAAGATCCGGGATTTAGAAATGATTTAGGTACAAAAGAAGAGTTCAAGCCTTTTCACTATGTACTTAGCATACATGAACAGAAGGAATAAGTCTATCTTGATTACATCAAATGCCTCTAGATACATACATCATATCATAAAGGATATTTTCAGATTCTCAATTCATTTATGAATGTCAAATGCAAGCTCTAATGGCATTTATTTCAAGTACATAGATGGATTTCAACCCTTTGGTTCAAGTATATTGTTGATAGATTCAAATGCATCCAAGATTTGGGCCAAAGATACATGAAATGAATTGAAAAAGTATAATTTTAGCTTCAGCCATGTTTTAAAATAGAAAATTCCAGCCCATAATCAAGTTCAAAATGAGTGCATAAACTCAAGAGGAAGCACTTCTAATCATTCATGAACAATGTCCTGAAGAAAAGAGGTCATTTTCTTCCATTACAACCATAAAAATCCCATTTTTGCTCATAAAAATGGACCATAACAGTGGGCTGCCTTGTTTATGACTGGTTATTTCAGCCCATAACAGCCCATAAGTCTTCAATATCCTCACCCTTTGCTTGCCCCAAAGTCACTCAAGTACTTGGGTTCAAGTCGAGCTTCATTGGACCAAGAATAAGGTAAACAAAATGAGAGAAGTCATGCATAAGAGCAGGCTGAATCCTCTTCTCTCAGATTTTCCTCTTTTATAGACTGTTTCAGCATGCATTTTCATCAAGCCAAAGAGGCAAAGAAGTGGAGCTCTCACCATATTTGCATCTTCAGTAGTTGGGCCTGTTGATCTTCAGTTTGCATGCTCCATTTCATGCACCATAGCTCCAGCTCTCTCCAGTTTGCCTCAGACAGTGCAGCCCGCATTTTGCACCGAAAAACGCGAGATGCTCCCTGCTTAGTCCTTGGTCACTTTTTGACCAGCCTAGGTCACTTGCTGGTCACTTAAGTCTGTTACTCCATGTCCCATGTGGACCTAGTGGACTTTTGGCAGTTTTTGGCATCTTTCTTGGGTTCTGACCATATTTTTGTACCTGAATTAATGTGATTTATCCTGCAAACTGTTAATTTCTTCCAGATGACCAAGTTGTAGGTTCCCATAAACTTATTTTTCATAAGTATACATGGTATAACTGAAAATTATATGCTAAATACAAAAGAACTTGTATAACTAAGGTGGTTATTAGATAACAATGTCTAAATTTTGTATACAAATTTCTCATATAACTTCCAGTGAAGCTGTTCTGTGTTCATAAGAATCCCATGATTTATATTATGAACAGTAAACTCTTTGACATTCACCCCCTCCTAACCTGCACATCCTCTGACATGTGCCATTTCATAAGATTACAGGTCAAGGAGGATCTTCTTCATCATCTTCATTCTCTAAGTCTTTTTCTTCTAGCATGTCTTCAAGTAGAGGGCTTATATTTAAGTCATCAAGTTCATAAGTTGAAGATTCTCTTCGTTTGAAGAGTTTGATTCGTTTCCCAGCTATTGGAATCTTTATCATGGTCCCATCCATTTCAACCAAAGAGTAAGTAGCATTATTATGTACTACTTTTACAACATGTGGTCCAAACCATCGCTTGGCTAACTTCCTATGAGCACTAAATTGATTGTCCAGGCTGCTATCATAGACAAGAACCCAATCATTCTCTTGAATAGCTCTTGGACGGAGTCCATGATGCTTGTCAAACCTCTTCGTATTCTTTAGTCTTACTGTTTTTAGCCTTTCAATGGCTGTTTTGACATCTTCTGGCCTTCTTTCAAGTTGCCTTATGCATAAAGACAACAATTCTTCTCTATTCATGCCTTCATCCCAAGGCAAGATACTCCATGTGACAATGGATTCCTCAATAGGCATAACGGGTGGCTGTCCATACATAAGTTCAGCTGGCATATATCCTGTCACTGCACTATGGGTAGTTCTATCAGCCCATAATGCGAATGGTAGCATTTTAGGCCATTCCCTCAACTTCCCTTTGCATGATTTTGCTAAAGCTTTAAGAATTGGTTGATGGCCTCTTTCACTCTTTCCATTGCCTTCAGGATTGTAGGCTGAAGTAAGAGATAGCTTAATTCCTAATTGAGCAAAGAAATGGCGAGCCTCATCGGCATCCAACTCCCCTCTATCAGCAGTTACTTTAGCAACACATCCATACCTGCAAAATACTTCTTCAAGTAGAAATCTACAAACAGCATGAGTGGACTTTGTTGTCAAGGCCTTTCCTTCCACTTGATTTGTGAGATCTTCTCTAGCAAGTACTAGATATCTCATGTTCCAAATTCCTGTAGGCATGGTTACAAAATCAATAACCCATCTATAATGAATGGATAAAGGATAGGTAGGCTGAATCCCATCTCTATGCTTTACCATAGAATATATTTGACAAGCATGACAAGACTCAACAAAATGCTCGATGTCTTTATACATGTTTTGCCACCAAAATTTCTCTTTTATTTTAGCAAAACTGCCCCATATGCCTCTATGACCAGCCAATAGGCTTTCATGGAATTCTTGCATGACCTGTCTTTGTGTCTTTTTATCTCCTAAGACACGAACAGGCGCCCTTCCTTTCTTTTTCGCATGCCTCCAAAGGTAACCATCTTTAAGAAAAAAACCATAGGCTTTTCTCTTAATTCTCTTGAACTCTTCATTAGTCCAACCTTCCTTCTTTGTCATAGTACTCAAAAATTGACCAATTTTTAGCCAATCATCTGCATAATATTCTTCTTTAAAGTGTGAACAAACCATAACAAAACATGGAATATGCTGTTTACTAGCTGTCCATTGTCCTTCTTTGGTTGATTCATCCTTCCTTGCTGATGCAAAAGTTGTTTTAACAGTTGAACCTGTTGTTCTTGCTGTAATTTTTGTTGTACCTACATTAACAGCATCATTTATAAACTCTGATTCTTCTTCATCCATTATTTCTTCTTCATCCATATATCTGGCACGTGAAAGCATGTCAGCAGCAATTGGATTATCTCTGCCTGCAATATGTTTCAAATCAGGATTTAAGGATTTAATATAGGCTATCCATCTTAGCATGGCTATGTCAGGAGTGGAACAGTTGGCGATCATGCCCAAGAGTGGAAGGCAATCTGTCTCAACTATAACATCTGCACCCATGAAGTACTCCCTGTCACATTTTAATGCAATTACTACTCCCCAAAGCTCTCTTTTAATTTGAGCATACCTTCTTTGTCGTTCATTAAGAACCTTGGCTCCAAAACGGATTACATATATGTTGCCTTCAAGGTCGTCTTGTCCAACTGCCCATCCTATTCCAATAGGACTTGTGTCCACTGTGAGTATAATGGGCTGTCCATTAGAGTAATTAGCCCTCTTTAAAGTGGGGGCTGAAATCAGCATTTTCTTGAGTTTCCGAATAGCCTGAGTGTGTTCTTTTGTCCATAGAAACCTTTGGCCCTTTCTTAGAAGCTGATAAAGACTTTCAGCAACATGGGCAAAATGTGGAATCCAAATAAGGTAGACGACACATGCACCAAGAAATCTTCTCACCTCTGAAACATTTGTACATTCTTCTTGCATTTTGCCGATAGCATCTATTTTGGATGGAGAAGGCTTTCGGCCATATGGACCACACATATGTCCGACCACAAGGACTTCTTCGATTCCAAAAATAGATTTAGCTCCTGGAAGAGTAAGATGGACTTCTTCCAATTTAGACAAGATTTGAGCACAATCATTAATATGATCACAGACAAACTTTCGACATCCAAGTTCATTGAGTTCTTCATTTTTCTCATGAACTTCACATCCTTTGATTGGAACATCGTCAAGAAAAGGAAGAGTCAATTAAGGAATATAATCCCTCAATGCCTTATGCATAGCATTCATCATGTGAGCTACTGAATTTGTAGCCCCTTGAGGTAGAGTACACATGCGGACTAGGCCAAGAGGCGTCTTCATTGTGGTAATGTCACGACCTTCCAAAGCAAGCTGAAATTGGTCGTAGCTTGAATATAAGTTTCCCATGGAATAGATTGCCCTACCTGCAAAAGCTTCAACAAACTCATCCACAATTGGTCCTGATCCAACATTTCTAATAGTGACTTTATTGATGGGTTGTAAATCTTGAATGAATCGTAAAGATCCATTCTTCTTAGGTACAGTAAACCAACAGTTGGAATATGGAGCTGAAGATGGCTCCAATATTCACATTTTAATCTTTTCATTTAAAAGTTACAATAACTTAGGCAAATGAGCCCTTGGAACTGGAATTGGTTTAAGATTCTAAGGCACATGTGGGACCGTAAAAATTACCATTGGTGCCACAATGCTCGGATCCACACAGCCAATTTCATGTGGCTGAAATGAAAAGGCTTTACCATGGTTCTTTATCATCTGCATGAAGATTTGCTTTTCAGTCGGCAAGAGAAAAGAGTCTTCACCAATTTTCAACTTTTGTAGACTTTCTATTGTAAACTGGTGACCAATATCTTTAGGATCACGAAGGCTTGGTTGTTTGGATACCCTTTCTGCCAGTCCTTCGCTTTCAGGTGGTAGAGGAGTAGCTACCGGCTTGACCTTCTTATCAACTGTTTTATACTTTGTTTCTACTCTTGCTTCATCCTTGTTTGGCTGTCCAAAAGCTTCATAATCTGCAAATTCTTGAATTATGTCATACATATCCAATGTACATACTGTATGGACTGATTTTTAGCTTGATTTTCTGCATGAACGGCTATATAAATTTCAGCCATTGTATCATTATAGTTCAGCCCATAAAATAGTCCTGAAATTTCTTCATCTTTAAGTAAAACATCAATTTGCTTCATCTCTTGCTCCATATGACTCAAATACTTTCTTTCGCCCCTGTTCATGGCTGAAAACTATTTATAACAGCCCACACTATTGGCTGAAAAAACCTGCAAATCAGCTTTTGGCCTTGCCTCCTTCATATGTGGAGGCAATTTTTTGTGACATGTTGCACTGCCATAGCCTCCACTTATAGCAGCGCTACCCGAAAACCCTTAAATTCTCGGGCATTAGGAGGAACAGGATGATCTCTCATTCGATCCCTATTCTGATGGTGATTAACACAGACAGTTAGAAATTGAGCAGCTTTATCATTATCCTTGCTTCTTATCCGAGCATATGATGAACCATCATCAAGAGCCTTTGTCTCTAAACAAGACTCGAAAATAAATGGTTTTCCAAGAATGATAGGATAACTGCAGGAATCTTGAACAAAGAAATGAAATTCATCTTTTACATTACCAATAGTAACTTGTACATAAGGACATGTTGCATAAAGATCGCCATGGTCCACATCAATGGGCCATCCACCATTCTCATAGAGACTTCTTGACATAACATTAATTTCTGAACCATGGTCTATAAGGGCAATGCATGGAGTTTCTTTCTCACCGATTTTAACAACAGTTTCAGTAGTCGCCCTTGCCCAATGGGTACGGGAATAGTGACTATTAGGAATAAAGTGAGTTTCACTTTCTTCTTGCATATTGTGAAGAAGAGTCTCTTTCTTATGCATGGGCTGCACTTTAGATTGAGAAGTTCCCACCATTATGGCTTCTTCAGCTTCTGCTTCATAAATGTCTTCATCTTTGGCTTCTATGGCTGCAATCAATTCTTTGATTGCCTCCAATCGAATCCCTTGAGTTTTCAGCTTCTCTTCATCTTGCAAATACACATGAAGTACTTGCAAAAAAGCATGTACAGATTCTTCAGTTTCTTCACCAACATATTGTCTTTTTCGTTTAATTACATCAATTATTACATCATGAAATCCTCGTTTTGCAATACCGAGAATTTCTTCTAATGTAAATTCAATTCTACTTCCAAGAATCCTTTCTTCTAGGATCCGTTTAAGATCCGTTGCGGTCTCTATGTCAAACTGCAACTTGTAACTGGGATGTTTGCTTTTTCTTTTTCCTTCTATCTTCTTTGCTTGAGGGGCATCTCCCATGTCAAATTCTGGTGGCGGCGGATTTTCAGCAGCCTTCTGTTGGTCTGGTTTACTTCTTGTTATGCGTTTAGTCGGTCCTGAAGAAGAAGGACCGGCAACATCTTCATCTCTTCTTCTCTTTTCTTCTATCATGGCTTCTTGATTATTAATTTCAGCTAATCGGGCAAAAGCTGAAAATGAATCCATAGGCTCGGACCATCCGGTTCTCCCTGGAATACATTGACTGGGAGTGGTTAGATCATCCTTAGTTGCCTTGCCTTGCCCCATGCATTCCAAGGCCTGCGTCCACACTTTAGATTTTGCATTACTTTTACATGCTTTAACAATTTCATTAGTTGGCTCAATTTGCAACCCATAAGTTGCAGCATCAACAGCTGCATAGGCTGTTCTTGTTGCCAAATCCTCCAATCTTTTCTTCATGCCACCGTTGCCAAAGTTTGGCTCAAGATGAAGCCCGGTTTCGGTTGCATGAATTTTACCATCCTTCCAAAAGACTAATTTTTGTGCTTCAACTTCACGGAATGCACTGCACTCCCTCTTGTCATGCTGAAGGCTATCACACCAAATGAAGCGTCTTTTGAAGCCTTCTCGTGCATGCCTTTGGGCAGTTGACCAACCCCTTTCTTCTACTTTTACATCAAGCCTTTCTACTTTAGAATTAATGTCTGTTAAGTTAAGATGGAGATCCCGCATGCTTTTAATTAGCTCGTCCATGACATCCTTCTTTGGAGAAGGAACAACAAAATTTCTTGATTGCTCGGTCATAGAGACAGGAGGACGAGAAACTGGAACAGGCTCCTTCATAGATTCAGTTGTTGGGGGGGTTGATCCCCATCTTAAATGCAATTGCTCTCACCGGGGCTTTTAGTGCAAAAGAAGAGTTTAGGATTCAAGATTTGAGAAGGGAAAATGGATTGGGGTTGATTAAGATCCGGGATTTAGAAATGATTTAGGTACAGAAGAAGAGTTCAAGCCTTTTCACTATGTACTTAGCATACATGAACAGAAGGAATAAGTCTATCTTGATTACATCAAATGCCTCTAGATACATACATCATATCATAAAGGATATTTTCAGATTCTCAATTCATTTATGAATGTCAAATGCAAGCTCTAATGGCATTTATTTCAAGTACATAGATGGATTTCAACCCTTTGGTTCAAGTATATTGTTGATAGATTCAAATGCATCCAAGATTTGGGCCAAAGATACATGAAATGAATTGAAAAAGTATAATTTTAGCTTCATCCCTGTTTTAAAATAGAAAATTCCAGCCCATAATCAAGTTCAAAATGAGTGCATAAACTCAAGAGGAAGCACTTCTAATCATTCATGAACAATGTCCTAAAGAAAAGAGGTCATTTTCTTCCATTACAACCATAAAAATCCCATTTTTGCTCATAAAAATGGACCATAACAGTGGGCTGCCCTGTTTATGACTGGTTATTTCAGCCCATAACAGCCCATAAGTCTTCAATATCCTCACCCTTTGCTTGCCCCAAAGTCACTCAAGTACTTGGGTTCAAGTCGGGCTTCATTGGACCAAGAATAAGGTAAACAAAATGAGAGAAGTCGTGCATAAGAGCAGGTTGAATCCTCTTCTCTCAAATTTCCCTCTTTTATAGACTGTTTTAGCATGCATTTTCATCAGGCCAAAGAGGTAGAGAAGTGGAGCTCTCACCATATTTGCATCTTCAGTAGTTGGGCCTGTTGATCTTCAGTTTGCATGCTCCATTTCATGCACCATAGCTCCAGCTCTCTCCAGTTTGCCTCAGACAGTGCAACCGGCATTTTGCACCGAAAAACGCGGGCTGCTCCCTGCTTAGTCCCTGGTCACTTTTTGACCAGCTTAGGTCACTTGCTGCTCACTTAAGTCTGTTACGCCATGTCCCATGTGGACCTAGTGGACTTTTGGCAGTTTTTGGCATCTTTCTTGGGTTCTGACCATATTTTTGTACCTGAATTAATGTGATTTATCCTGCAAACTGTCAATTTCTTCCAGATGACCAAGTTGTAGGTTCCCATAAACTTATTTTTCATAAGTATACATGGTATAACTGAAAATTATATGCTAAATACAAAAGAACTTGTATAACTAAGGTGGTTATTAGATAACAATGTCTGAATTTTGTATGCAAATTTCTCATATAACTTCCAGTGAAGCTGTTCTGTGTTAATAAGAATCCCATGATTTATATTATGAACAATAAACTCTTTGACAACGTGCAATAGTTTGCATGGTTTATTCTTTTCACTCTCTCTTAAATCTATGTAGCCTAATTTGCAAGTTGGTGGGCATGCTTTAACTCATCACATGTGCCTACACAATTTCTATCGCTCCAATTGTCAACTCAAGGTCTTCATGAAACTAGTCTTAGTGGCATACATAAGGGCCTTACATCGTTCCTTAAGTTTGACAGTGGCATCAAGTTGCTAGGAGATCTTTCTTGTGATCCACAATTCAAGAGGGAGGGGTCCACAATTCAAGAGGGAGGGGTCCTCTTGTTACATGCCTAAACTACCTTGAGTTGCAAGAGTTATAAGCATCGAGGCTTCCAATCTTGACTCTCAAATATGTGGATTTATGAACACTTAGTGTGATTGCAACTATAAGATCTTGGAGTGGTATTGAAATTGGGTGTTTTGTCTCCCTTTCGTTGAGTTGCATGTCTATCTTATGCCTAAGGTCAAGCGGGGGTTCTCTTTCTTTGAGCTTCATGATGAGACTGTTGATGTAACTCCTAACCCTTGGTCTCGTATACTGAGAGGTTTGCCAAATTAGTGATTCTTGACTTAGCTTCCACTCTTTGGTTTGTGATGGTTCTATGCTCAATGTACAACAAGTTACTATAAATTATTTTCACTACTAAGCCAGTTTCGTGATCCTTTCCACAATTCTAAGAGTGTTTAATTATGGTGACATGATGATCAACAAGAGATGCTTCAAAAGCTTTCCTTTGGGATCTTGTGTAGCATGGTATGGTCATAAGAAGAAATGGTCTTGTCACACTGATGCTAATTTGGGCATTCTAACTTCTTGAAACTTCTTCCTATCTTGGTCCTACAACTAAGTCCTTCCCACCTTCGTACTTCACTCAAAATGAGATCCACTTCAAATGGTTGGAACCCCTACTAGGACTAGTTAAGTGAAGTATTATCTCCAATCAAGGCTTACTCAAGCTATGGCAATTGGTCATTTGTCTCAAGGTATACAACATCCATTGCCAAGGAGATCCCAAGAGAGACTTTTAACACAATTCATTATATGCCCTTAGTTTCCTTGAGTCTTTGCCAATACGGTTGGTTGCATCCCTAGGTGGTATGGTTGTTGCAAATTTGTCCCTTCAAGACATTCATCTTGCTACCACTCTCAAAATGGAAACCCTAATACATGGGTGAAAAATGAATCTCTTGTAAAACCATTAATAGCTTGAGTGGTGTGCCCTAGGATGCTCAATCATGTTACTTCCGACCCTCTTTATCAAGGTTCAAGTGTAAAAGCTATATTGTCATGAATATCCACTGCCTTGTTGACCTTCAATTATTTTATCATGAAACAGTTTGAGGTCCCTTGCCATAGCTTTATCTTCTTTCAAATTTTGATTTTTTTTATTCAAGGGTTTTGTTGCATATCCTTTTGAGTGAGTGATTCAACAAGGTTGAAGGTAGGTAGGCTAACCGACAAGTTCTTGTGACGTGTGTAATATGCAACTATGTGTCACTCACTTTTGAATTTTCTGTGAAATGGAAGTTTATCCAAGGAGTTCTCAACACTTATTCTCAAGTCAAAAGCTTGTTCATGTGAGACACAAGGTGCCATGCTTGGCCACCTATGGAATTAAGTACCTGCATCATATTTTTTGGGCTTTGAGACAAGCTTGTAAGTGTTATTGGGATCTTAAGGTCAAGGTGTCGACTCCTTCTAAGAGGCCCAAAAAGCATCTAGGTGCCTTAAGTGGAAAGTGTAGAATCCTTCATTTAATTGTTGCTTCCTTCATGCTCATGGGTTAGTCTATGTTGCCTTGCTCATCTACTTGGTACTACGCCATGCACACTCTTGTAGCAAATTGTCATGTAGGTGGCTCACCTAGCCAAATGCTTAACTTCACCTAAGGCCTTGAATAAAATCCTTTTGGTCATTTTGATAAGGAAAATTAGAAAATCAAGGACTTATGCATTAGTATAGGGCCATTAAGCCATCGATTTTATAAAGAAAGACCAATAGATATTAGTGGAAAGCCTTTAGCCCCATTGCCCCTTAGCCTTTCCCAATAAGGTAAGGCCCAATAGGCCTTTGAAGTAGGCCTTTCTATAGTTTGGAAAAACAAGGCCTAAGGCCTTGAAATAAGGTTGTTCAACTACTTGTAAATTGGCACAGCCAATAGGCCTTTTGATTGTTGATTAATTGACAAGGCCAATAGGCCTATGATTAAGGCCAAATAGTCATTGAAATGGCCAATTTGTTAATAATAAAGCCTTATAGGCTAGCCAAATTATTAGTAAGAACCCCTTATCCTTATGGCCTTAGTTAAGGATGGTTGAACATTAATTAAGGATGGGTATATGGCCGGTATATGGCCGTATATGGCCAATTCAACAATCGTTGAGCCCAAAGTCAAAAGCCTAGCTTGGTTGCATGTTAATCATTGGTCCTAAATAAAGGCCTATGGATAGGGCCACATGTCCAAGTCAATGGCCAATTAACTAATAATGGGGACTTATGGCCTGTGGTAAAAGACCACTAAATCACTTTTTAAAGCTTGTCGTCTAGTTTTGAAGGCCACACAATTGTTTTTAAAAGGCCATATGATAGTTTTTGAATAGTCAACTCTATCAATTGGTTAATTAAAGTCCTTAATGAGCTATAGCCTAAGGCCAATGGCTACAAGATTGAAAAATAGTGGACTAGTTTATAACAAGACCTAAAGACCTATGTCAAGGCTTAGACCCAACACAATTAGACTGTAGTTTCTAATATATTTTCCAAAGATAAGGATACTACATAGAACTTTGGAATTGGACTCCATGCAATTGGATTGTGATTGTTAATATCTTTTCCAAAGATAGGCATATCACAAAGAACTTTGGAATTATCCATGCCTCTTGAAGCTTCTTACCAAGGTAGATCCTTCTATCACCTTGGATATTGCATGCTTCATTAAATGTATCCTACCACTCAAACCACTTTTTTGCTATGTTTGTTTGTAGCTATCTCAATGAAAGTCTAGAGAGTTTCCATGGGTAAGACCTACCTAAACGTTGGCTCTTGGTAAACATTAACAAATGTAGCACAAGGCCCTTTTTGCACTTTGACCATGGTTAAGGGCAAGGCAAATAGGTCTTTGCAAGAAGAAAAAAGGCCTTTTAAGAAGAATGTGTGTTGGTCAATTTGGCCACTCTAAAGCTTAATCACATTGCAATAATAGAGAGGTGGGATCAAGGATGGAGGGAAAGAGAATGAGAGCATCCATGATTTGAAAAAGTTAAAAATCACATAAAGAAAGACCATGGAAGTCTTATGTACAAGCTTTGTTGGTGATGGAGTTGAATCAATCTACCTATTAAACCCAATTTCCTCTTTGCCTCTCTTATGTGACTCTTTTACTTCTTCTACCTCATCTTGCTCTTTTAACTCCACAGGTCTAACTACTTTTGCTAAAAGTATACAGACAACACCAAAAGAAAAGGCAAAAGCAAAGAGAGAAACTTTGCAATGTGAAAGACTCTCTTAACCCCCTATTCTACAAGTCCCTTGCTTATTAAACCCTATGCTTGTTTGTTGTCCATCTTGTGAGTGACACAAATCTAAAAACTATTATTTTTCATGCTTTTTCAATCCTTTGGACCTTGGCTTATTGCATTTCTAATTGTCTAAAGATTTTAAAATACCTATAAATATAAAATCACAATCTGATATGCCACAAGTCTATTGTCTCTCGACTTACTTGTCCTAAGCTAATATGCACAACAGAAGTGCAAGCTCCTATTTCTTTGTTGGCCACTACCTTTACTATGGCTCTATCAGTTTATACCACTAAGGTTTCATCCCACCTTTGAGAGACTTGGGGGGAGGGGGGTGGTTTCTTAAGTGTTTTAGTATACTTTCCTAATCCAATCCTCATACCCAAGGTCTCTTCTACTAACTTTGGGTGAATTCGATAATGGCTCCTATTTGTCATAGTTCCCATCAATTTTTGTTGTAAATAAAAATGCTTGATTTGGTGGTCAAGTCTTAGTTTTGAATCAATCTAAAGCAGGTTTAAAAGTTGATGTCACTCAACATAGAGAGTGTGTGCATAGTTACTCGATTCCATCACTCCTAATAGTGAAACCAAAATATCATTATTTTTCTAAGCTTTGAACACCAGACTTGATAGAATGCGTATTGGTTCAAGTGCTTCAAAAAATAACATGCTGATGGTTGTCTCTCACATAACATTGCATGCTCTCATGAAATACATATCAAACTTACTAATTTACCAAATTAGTGTAGTCTTTCCACAAAGATTTATGGATGGCACCATGATTTCAGTGATGCCCTTCAAGCAAGCTCCAACTCCATAATCTCGATCACTCACCACATGTGCTCCAAAAATAAGAAAAAGAAGAAGAAGAGGCAATAGCTTCACCCACACTAGTCCCTCACTCTACCTCACTTACACACACGCACATGCACACAAATACCTCTCTCTCTCTCTCTCTCTCTCTCTCTCTCTCTCTCTCTCTCTCTCTCTCTCTCTCTCTCTCTCTCTCTCTCTCTCTCTCTCTCTCTCTCTCTCTCTCTCTCTCAAGATGGAAGCAAGAGCAAGAAGAGAGGTCCACAAGATTGCACACCACAAGAATAAGTTTATCCTTTCATTTTTTAGCTTTTATATATGGCCTTGATATTTTTGGGCACCCTCCCATCTTTTTGGCCAAAATCAATCTTCTCTCATTTTGTGTACATGCTTCTATTTTACAAATCTTTTCTAGTTTTGTTGAGCCGAATTTGTATGTTCATGCCTCACTCAGATCATACTACAATTTACATGGGAGTGAGCCCGACTCTCTCACAACACAAACTATGATATATTTTTTTGCCAAGAAGTACGAGTGCTTGAAAGATGCTCTTGTGTAGTGCTTTTCCTTCATCTTTGCCATCTTAGAAATGGTTAACAAGACCAAGGGTATACAATAGACTATATGAATGGACTTAAGAGACAAAAAGGGTTGAGACAATTTACTTATGGAGACCTAGATATATAGTGGATACTTCATTCTTGTGTGTGCAAAGTTGAGAGTTCTCTATTTCCTTATTCCTCCTTTCTTCTACCATAACCACACACACACACACAAAGTGTGTGTGTGTGTGTGTGTGTGTGTGTGTGTGTGTGTGCACGTGCGTGCGTGCGTGCATGCATGCATGTGTGCGTGTGTGCATGTGTGTGTGTGTGTGTGTGTGTGTGTGTGTGTGTGTGTGTGTGTGTGTGTGTGTGTGTGTGTGTGTGTGTGTGTGTGTGTGTGTGTGTGTGTGTGTGTGTGTGTGCACGTGCGTGCGTGCATGCATGCATGCGTGTGTGTGTGTGTGTGTGTGTGTGTGTGTGTGTGTGTGTGTGTGTGTGTGTGTGTGTGTGTGTGTGTGTGTGTGTGTGTGTGTGTGTGTGTGTGTGTGTGTGTGTGTGTGTGTGTGTGTGTGTGTGTGTGTGTGTGTGTGTGTGTGTGTGTGTGTGTGTGTGTGTGTGTGTGTGTGTGTGTGTGTGTGTGTGTGAGTGAAAGAGAGTGAGGGACCACAAACAAGAAGCTCTCTACTCCATCTTCTTCTTCTTCTACTCTTACCATCACCATGTGAAAAGCTTTTGGTAGCCATAGCTATATGATGAGAGAGAAGCTATGTTTTCATTCTTGCTTCATTCTTATTCCTCTTTATTTTATTCTATTTAGGTCACCTATGCAACTGAAGATAGATGGGTTATAGAGACAACTTGAGAGCTTCAAGTAAAGGCCAACAAAGCTTCTTTCAAGGGAGCAAACTACAAAAAGGAGGCTATGTTTTGGTGAGTCTACTATATCTTTAAGATTTATTTGTTCTTTCATATTCATGAGTTTAAATGGAGATAGAAAGCATAGTGGGTTCAAATCTAAAGTATGTGCTAGCTATACGAGAGGTAGATATATCCGTAGTTAGAGTGGAACATCTTGAAATGAAAATAGTTCTGGCCATTTCCCACCATGGATTACATAGAGCCCAATGTAATTTGCCATGAAACGATAAGAAAATGCTTGCATAGCTCATATTAGGCTATGTTAGATTGGTAAAGATACCTTTCACATCTTTCTAGATGCTTCAAGCCACACTAAGATGATTGCCCTCATATAGAAATATGAAAAAACTTATAAGCATGTAAATTACTAGCCATATTCTATATATACTATGTGCCTAATGCCCATACATGGAATATAGAACTAGAAGATCTCTTTTTGAAGAATTGTCACACAAAGGAATAGTTTATCACCACCATCATCAATGAAGAAATGGTACCCAAGTCCCACAGTCACATTAAAGCAAGTCCACCTCGTCAGAGTCGCTACCATGCTGTCTCTCCAATGTGCCCTGATCAATAATTTTCATGTCATGGAATACCATTCAAGTTGACCACCAAGAAAAGTTTCTAATTTGAATCAGTTGTGTGTACATGTTTTATGAATTATAAATGAATGGTATCCATTATAAGTGGAAATTTTTTTTCCTTACAATAAACTCAATGACTACTTGACTTTCTTTTGAAATAGGTCCTTCTTGTGTAAGAGCTAGATTGTCTTCTTTTCTCAAAAGAAGTATATCATCTTTTCTCTTCATCTCCAGCATGATTATTTCTAGTATTTCTTCTTACATTAATCTACTTAATCCTTTATGAAACTACCCAATAGATCATGTTACCACTTGGATCTTAAGACTCAATTTTGCCACATTCAACATATAACACCCCTAGCTAGACTTTCCTTTGATAACTCCATGTCTTTTTCAAGATTTGTCTTCTTCTTTTTCCTCCTTTCACATAATGGTTTCTCTTCATCAAATGTATAAAAGGTCACTCTAGCTAGCATGCAAAAACCAAATTCATAAGTAGAAAAGAAAAAATATAAAGAATTCGCAAGTCTACTAATACAAAAAATATCTCACACCATCATGCACTAACACTTGGCATTTGCGCAAATAACCTTTAACCATGGAGCAATCATACCACAAATGTTAGCCCTTATCAATATCATAGAAGCCACTTGCCATAATAATAAGCCTCTAATATATTACCAAAATGACCATGAAGTCCTGAGGGAGAGTCAAAGATAAATGCATTTCTAGTATGTCAAAAGTGCCAAAGTCAATCCAACACAAGAAATGAAACAAATGAGAATGTTGCAATTGCAATGTGTCAATTTAGAGTATTCTTTCAAAGCCTATACTTGATTATTCGTTATTTGCAATGCCACTAAAATCCAAGCCACCCTAGAAATAAAATCACAAAACTATCTAGCAACTAGACAAGAAACCAAAAAGATGAGATAGAGTCTTCACATGTGGTACAAAAAATACAATGTCCACTAGCAATCTTGTGTCTTGGTAGCATGTCACCGATAGGGAAGCCTCCAATAAGAACTCTCTAAACAAACCTTGCCATGATACAAGATCATTGGCTTCTATGACTCTAGCAATCTATCCCATCATTGTTTTAAACATGACCACACCTTATTAGCCTTTTTTATAACCCATATTAATATCTCCTATCATCTTGTGATATGTTGCATTTCTTTAAAGTTGAAGAAAAAATCAATATGGGTGAAACTAGAATCATGCCAAGGCACAAAGTCCTCAAAATCCTCCAACATGGACCACACTAAGTTGTGATTTCTAAGTATGCATAATTATTGGCATAGATAAGGAAGAGAATGATGAGGAATAGAAAAATCTCCCACTTTCTTTAAACCCTTTCCATTCCATCGATCTTCTTTCTAAACAAGGATTTGTTTAGCCAAAGCAACAATCTAGAGACAACCAATACTTCAATGCATAAGGAGTTCGCATTTTGACTAAACTAGCAAACATCAATGACTAAATGAACTTGGAAATAAGAAAAGATTGTGATAATAAAACCAACTTAGAACACTTAGTGAACATTTAGCTGTTGATTAGAATTTATATCTTGCCATCAAGAGGCCCGAATACGCAAATTTCCATGAGAAATTCCCACTTCGTAGTAGCTTTTAGAATATTCACCTATCGATGTCCTCTTGTATCTCTGGCAATAGCCATTCTTTGATTGGTTGCAGTGGATTTCATGGTCTTTCCACCTTGTTACTTTGGAACCATCATTTGCGAGTGGGTTCAAGAGATAGAGAAGGTGGAATGAATTTGGGATGGGAGAGTGTGAGAGCAGCTTGCCAAGTTGAAGACTGAGACAGAGGGAGGTTGAGTTAATTTGTTTCCTCTCTAACCCCCTCTCTAATTCCCTCTCTCTCTCTTTCTAATTCTCCCCCTCTCTAGCTCCCTCTCACAGCCTCTCGAGGGGGGGGGTATCCTTCTACCTCCCCCTCTTTTCCTCCCTCTTGCTCTATACTCCTAAGAAGGGCCTCTCCCCTCTTGCTTGAACCTCCCTCAATTGCTCCCCATGCCTCTTATTTATAGCTAAATTAGAGAAGAAGGGTTGTGGCTAAGAAGAAGAGCTCTTTATGGAGGGGATCTAGCAAAATTAGCAATCTGAAGCTTCCAAGATGCAATCTGATGCTCAAATCGCAAATCTAATGGTTCCCTTGGCTCTGAAAGCGGGGTAAACTGCTAAATACTTGCTCAGAAATCTTCTAGATCACTCCTTCTTCTTCTCCCCATTTGGAGTGTTGTTTGATGCATGTAAAATGCGATCGCGATGCACACCATTTCATCAATCCTTCTCTTTACAATAAATAATATCCAAAATATTAAAAATATGCTAGTTTTGTCCAAAAATCTAGTATTTTTGGACCATCCATACTATAAACACTAACACTAATGACTAATATGTCTCATAACTCTCATTCATGTGGTAACTTCCGTGACAAGTGGCTACAATTCTTATCAATCCAGAAAAAATGTCGGATTACGATCCTCGGAGTTTTTCTTTTTACTCAAGATCTCCTCTATTTAATGATTTTAGAGTTTTTCAAGTCCATTTTGCGAGAAGTCGAGAAGATTTTAAATCAAAGTCGGTATGTCACACAATCACTCATCATGCTTCTTGTCAAATTGTCTTTCGTCCTCCATAGCTACAACTTGCTTAAGGACCCGTGTTTCTCAACACATCACCCTACCTCATGCAAGTCTAATTATAGCCATATCATAAATGTATTTTGGTAAAATACTTTGCTTCTTTTAGCTCATCAAATAACTCATCCACCCTAGGGATGGGAAACTTGTTCTTTACTGTAATCTCTTCGAGATTCCTATAATCAATACACATCCAAAATAATCCATCCTTCTTCTTCAATAAGAGGACTAGGGATGTGTAAAGTGAGAAACTAGGCTCTATAGATCCCAGCTCCAACCATTATTTAATCTGCTTGGCAATTCCTTCTCTTTCACACTTGAAAAGCCTATAGGGTGATTTGTTAACTGGCTTTGAATGAGACACTACATCAATTGCATGGTAAACTTATCTTTTAGGGGGCAATGATGTAGGTATCTGGTATAGATCCTTGTACTCTTCCAAAAGAGCTTTTATTGTTGAGTTCTTAGTTGATTCTTTGGGCTGATCTGGTACTTCTTTATTGAGATGTAAGACAAAGATTTGGGATCTTCTCTTGAACTCCTTTTTGGCTTTCTTTGTTATGATAATTTAAAAATCAATTTTGTTATGGATTCCATCCAAGCATATAAGTTATCCATCACTGACAAACTCTAGATATAACTGAGAAAAGTCCATAACAATTTTGCCTAATTGTATCAACTAATCACAGCTTAACACAATGTCAATGGGATCCATATTCAAAGCAATTAAGTCCATTTGTTACCCATAATTTTCACCAATTGAAAATACATTTGGGAACACATTTGGTTACTTTTTTTCATCTCCATTTTCCACTTGGACTTTAATAGGCGGCTACAAATCAATAGGGAAACACCTCAATTGATCTATGGCAAATTTATTGATAAAACTATGGGTACTACAATTATCAACCAAAATAAACACATTTTTTTCACTAATGATCCCTTAGATACAAAGTGTATTTAGGCTTCTTGATCCTATCCATGCATCCATTGAAATGGAACAACAATGGTAGTATATGATTCATCATTCCCTCTTAGATCAAAAGGGACACTACCACTAGGGGTCAAAAGGAAAGGTGTTAGCATGATCATAGAATTATTCTTGCCCAACATCCTAGTCAATATCCTCATTTTCAGTGGTAGCCACCATAACTACATTTGCATCATCATTATCATCCTCTTAATCTTCAAGAACTAACATGCTATGAACCTTGGCTTTTGCATTCCTATAAGTATACTTTATTGCATGATCAACTATATACTTCTCGCCACATTTAAAATACAACTCTTTTTCTTTTCTTCCTAGTCTATGGGAATGGATTATCTAATACTAAAGTACTTTTAGGCTTATTATCCCCTTGTTTATAATCCATTCTTGGATTGTTTGCTATCCTAAAGTTGCTTTGAGGTCTTGAAGTATTAAATGATGGATAAATTGTCACTTTAGATCCCCCACTAGATGAATGACTGTTACCATAAGCGTTGCTAACCTATCCCTACTTTATAACAATCTTTGGTTATCCATAAGTGGGGTGTAGGCTCTCTTCTACACTTCCTTCTATATCTTTTTGCATACTCGATGTCCTTGAAAAGGGTAGTGGGATTTTGAGCCATAACATTAGCCAAAATGAAGGTTCTAAGTCATACATATACTTATGGAGCTTGGCATCATCACTTATACTTTTCACATACATAGTGAGGGTGAGGAATTGAAGTATTAATTTGTAGTGAGTGGCATGGCCTTCCTTCAATCCCATGAAGGGTGCCCTTTGCATACTACATTATCCAAGCGAGTGCTCCTTTGACTCTCAACCCTCTATGACCTCCACATGCAAAAGAGAAGAATGGGCATGGCAAGAGAGAGTGCTTGGAGAGAAAAAGAGTAGATCTTTACCCTCTTGGTCCCTCACACTCACTCTCTCACTCTCTTGCTCTCAATCTCTTGCTCTTACCCTCACACTCTCTCTCACAATGAAAGTAGGCAAGCAAGTGCACAAAGTTTGCATACATATGAACAGCTTATTGTATCCATTCTCATTATTTTTATATATGATTTCTAGGGTTAGGATTTTCCCATCTCTCTTGGGCATCTAGTTCACTTTAGTATCTCAACACTAGTCATTTCTCATTGCATGCTTTTCCTATAGTGGAAATAAACTAGAACCTTTGTAGTTTTTCCACGCAAGCCTATCCTATCATTACAACTTGCACGATGGATCATGCCCAGCTTACGAATAGATCAATACAACTATTGCAAGCATTTACCAATTCAAATGTGCATATGTATCATGCACATCATATTATGGTTAATAATTTGAAGACTATTTTCAGATATTTAGGCTCCTTCTCATGCTTGCTTGCACCTTGCATGTTGCACACTTCTTGCAGTTAACATTATCCCCCCTCCTAGACAAGTGTCAGTCCCATGGCACTCTCTAGCATAGGTGGCATACTTCAATTTGCACCAAAGATGTGGATGCTAGGGATTGGCCCCCCTTAGAGGAGTTCTTCAAACTATTGATGGAATAGAAGCTTCTAGTTGTAAGATAAGCTATTGTTGAAGTGGTGGTAGGTGTCTTGGCTGTTGAAGCTGGTGGGATTCTTTGGAATTCTCTTGGTAGATCCAATGGTGATCATTCTCCTGGTAAGCTTGCATGGTGAGTTAAAGGTCAGAAGTTAGAAATGAAAGATCTTAAAAAACAAATGATTACACTTTGATCCTTGGAATCTTCAGTACCTGTATTTGAAAACCTTTTGTGCACTCTCTCCCTAGGGGATAGTGCTAGTCTACTTATCATGCACAAGACATATTTGTTGTTTTGGGAGATAGGTCAAACGCCAAGTGAACCTAAAGTGTTACTCCACACTTGAGGACCCAAACTGTGCTTGCAGAGGTTATGGTGAAAATATTATGTGAATGCACATGAATACTTAGGTATTTCTTAGTTAGAAGATAATCGTTTTGGTTCCTCATCACTATGTCATAGATGAAGAGATGGGAGAAGTGTTATGGTTGACTTAAATTACACTTGAAGATGTTTTTGAAGATGGCATTATTAGCTAGAAAAGATGTATCGTAGTTGAATGGCATGGGTCTTTAGTATTTGAATGGCCTCTTCATCTAGTGTTTTTCCACCTTGCTTTGTCAGGGGCATTGATGTGGCATAAGGAAGAAATGTGCAAGTGACCCATGGTGATAGGTAGGCATGCTTTCTAGGTCTGTCTTGCCCTTGATGTGCCCTCAGTGAGTGTGGGGGAAATGAACAAAAGGGCTAGGAGATTAGAGATAGAGCCGATCGACAAAAGGCCATTCAGTGTACCTAATTTGAGGACCCTTAAATATAGTGTAGTGAGCATGCATTCATTTTTATTTTGATTTTCTTTTATTTTCTCTCTTTTTTTCTTAATAATACAAGCAATGCTATACACTGAGGCTTTCAGCCTTGCAAAAGCAATAGCATATTTTTTAGGGCTTAGAAAGTTGAGAATGATTACTCCTTGAGAAAGTAGATTTGTTCGATATTTAAGCCTCTGTTCAAAGCTATGAAGGGCATGTTGTTGATGAAGAGTGGAAAGTTTAAGAGATGGTTGAAATTCCTTGGATAGCCATTGCTCTTCATGTTGGAATGGTAGAGAGCTTGAGATAGCAAATGAGATTTGATCAATGAAATTGGCTCCTTAGTAGTACTGGCTTTTCTTCTTGCATTCCCTTGGAATTTTGAGAATCCTACACATCCATGGCTTCAATCTTGCTTGTCTCATTTAGAACTTCCATAGCTCATTGAATTGCTACTTCTTTGTTGCTACTTTAAGCATATCATTTGCCACTTGTTTGCCTATATTCACTTGATAAAAACTAAGAGCATATGCAGTCGAGCCCAATGAGAACTTTTAAAATTTTAAAAAATTGTTGCTTACCAGTTCGTATTGTCAATAATCGATTGCTTCCATTTGCTCCCTCCTTGCACAAAAAATGTTGTAACGCTTCCATGCATTGCACGGGTACTAATTGTGTGGTGTGTATGGATTTTTTAAAATATTTTTAGGTTTTCATTTTTATAAGATTTTTTTGTAAAAAATTGTAATATACGAGTTTTTATGGTACAGGATTACTCTGCCAAGATGTGAGCCATTAATAAAAATCAGGATTGTATTGGAGTGTAACATATTTACTCCATTGTGAGTAGTGTACGGCTAGACTACTCATTTGTTGCAAATTATGAGGGAAATTCACGAGAGCCTATGGGATGGTCATAGAGATGTTTGGGCTACATTCAAAAAGATCAAAGAGAGATACTAGTGAAAAGCCATGCACAAGGATGTCTTACAATTTGTTGAGACTTGTAGTACACATCAGATGTATTTTTTTGTGAGACACTATGATGGTTTGCATCCTACTTATCCTCTCTCATTACAAGTGGGTCGTGGATTTAGCGACCATGCCTATAGGATTGCGGAAAATGAATGTATTGTTCTTGCATGGGAGACCTCATAAATCAAGTTGAAGATCGAGCTTTGAAGACAAAAGCTACTAGTGCTATATGCAAGTTCTTATTAGATGTGTGATATGTCTCTATGGTTGTGTTGGCAAGATCATAGGAGAGTTGAATGCTAATGAGAGTAGAGATTTCTTCTCTAGGATGGGAATCAAGCTTGAAATTATGTCAACATATAACCCTAAATGAAATAGAAAGAGTGAAAGCAGTCATCCATTGATTGTCAAGGCATTAGCAAAGGCATGCAAAGGAAAGATATGAGAATGGTGATGGTTACTTTCATATAGTTTATAGGTTTTTGACTGCACTATATCAACATATAACCCTGAGAGATTTTTGATACATTATAAAAAGGATTTTAGTCTCGTGAAACTTGGCCACGTGTATTTCTTAGTACACTATAGGTTTCTCATGAATTATAAGTTATTTAGGAAATCCCTTGACAATGTGGTCATTTTGTCTTTGTTTGCCTAGGTGAGCTTTTCTATCAGAAGGAAGGTAAGATGTCGATAACTCGATCATAGATATAACTAGATATCTTAATGGATACTTTCATCATTTAAAAATATAATGGTTTTTACTAGTGGTTCTTCAAATAGACATATCCTAACAAGTGTGAATTCCTCCATCCATCAAATTCTTTTTAGATTTGTTTCAAGATAGGCTAGACTTTTGGCTTTAATAAAACAATACTTGCCATGCCGAAATGGAAAGAGTGAAAGGGGTCATCCACTCATTGTCAAGGCATTATCAAAGACATGAAAAGGAAAGACACAAGAATGGCAATTGTTACTTCCATACGCTTTATATGTTGATCGCACTATTCATTGTCCTATGACAAGATATATGCCCACAGAGTTGATGTATGGACATAATTTGATCATGCCAAAAGAGGGAGTAATTGCTACAAGGAATGTACTACCATGGGAGGAAGGGATGAATAGAGAAGAGATGCTAGTTCTAAGGATTCATCAATTGGAGAGGAGATCGTAAGATATAGAGCTTGTAGCAAAAATATTGAAGGAAGCCACACTGCAAAACAAAGACAGGTTTGACAAGAGGCACAGACTTTGACTAAGAGCCATAGAAGAAGGAGATTTGATACTTGTTTATGGTAGCAATTTGGATAATCAACATAGTACCATCAAGAAGATCTCTCAGATATAGTTTCATCCTTACTTTGTGAGACATGCATATAATAACGCACATATTCTCTATTTGAGCTTGATGGGACAGAGTTGAAGGTATATAGCTAGAAAAAGTATCAAACTATTCAAGAAAAGTGATTCTATCACTTATCAAGAAGAAGAGCACGACATTGGAACTACTTAGGATAGCATAGAAAAATAAGAAGAAGAGGAAGATAATGAAGATGATCTTGATCATGCTAAAGACTAAGAGATGTGGCACATGCCAAAGGATGTGTAGGTTTAGAGGGGTTGGATGTTATGTGGTACTATGTTCGATGGTCAAAAACTCTTAAAGTTTGATAGTGATAGTATCTAAGTTCTGTGCTTGTGGGATTGAATTGCCTATATTCATGCTAAGTACACACTATCTATATACATATGGCATGAAGTTAAAGTTGATTTTATACCTTTGTTAGTGTGCAAATTATTAAGTACCTATTATGGGTAGCAAAATGGACATTTAAGTGGAACCTGGATAAGTTTATGAGAGGTTTAAAGTCTGAACTCTATAGGCAGCCCCTCATTATTTGCACCACAAAAAATGGGCATAATTAGCACCTATTGCTGTGAGTCAAAGATAGGGAAAAAAGCATTGTGTTGCATCCTAAAAATAGGGAGAAAGTAAGGGAAAGATAGGAAGAGAATGGGAAAAAGCACTTGATGAGTGGGAAAGTACTAATTCTTATGGATTCTTACTATAGTGGACTATTCTAAATAAGAAATGCATGCTATCTACTAATGTTCAAGAAGAGATTTATATTATCTACCTTGAATTTATGACTAAATATTGCCATTGGTTGTCTCAAATAGAGGGATTTTGAGGACTATTTTGAGATTTCTTGATCTACTACTGTAGTAGGTTGAGAGATTCAATATTTGGGTTGAAAGAAGGGTGAATTTTTAATGTTGGCAGTACAATTCTAGTGCCATAGCATTCACCACTTTCAGTGTCCATTGACTACTTGGTTTTGTTTACATTTCCTCCATGTATGTGCACTTAATCTCTTGTGAGTACATGTGCTAAGTCAATTGTGGTTATATTATTGTGCATGTCTCCAAACTAGTTTGAGGCAAATTTCACCCTAGACACTTTTTGACCATGAGAAGGAGCAAGCCAAAGCTCAAGAAAAGGTCCAAGTTTATCTATATGAAGCATGGTGGTGTTTTGTTGCCTTCATTATGTTTTGCTCAATAACTTGTCACCGATGTTGCTTGCTTATTCTAAAAAATTAGTAACCTCTCTTCCTCATCATGATAAGTCTATTATTGGGAGTCATTTATCTCCTCAAGGTTGTTTTATGGATTTATTTTTGTAGGTGGACAAGACAAGGTGCACTGCACGAATTTCACATATATTAAGGCGAACAATCCTCCCCAGCAAGTGATAATAATAATTGCATGCCCTAAACTTGTGATGTGAGCAATAACTTTTACTAATTTTATGTTTGTATAGGTAAAAAATTGTAACAACTTGTCTTAGGGTTTTAAAAATAGCTTCAACTTACCCTTAGCTTGTATAATGATGCATTGAATATATCATAACAAACTAGGATAGTCATCCATTCTAGCATCAAGGGGAAGCCATGTGTCCATAATATGGAAAGCATAACAAAGAGATGCAACAACAATAGCTTGTTTTAGCAACACATTCAAAATGTTAAAGGTTTCATTATACCTTGCCCAAATTCATCATAATCAAGAATCTATTTAGCTACTCCAAAGTAACTGCGCAAAGATTATCATTGGTATGAGACTTGTACTAGTGTTATTTTAAAATGTCCAGTAAAATAAGTAAAAAATCAATTCGAGTACAAAGTAACTAGGAAAAAAGCCATTATTTTAAAATGTGATATGGTCTTATGGGGAGGCTTGGCCTCTACTCATGAGCCACGGCTCCAATGAATTGTAAGAGTTATTCTTATGAGGGGGATTTCTAGAAACCATTTCTTTCCACTAAAAACTACAAACCCTTTTATGTCATTTGGGAGTTGCTCATGTAAGGGTTTTTTTTCTTTCTTTCTTTTTTTTTTGGGGGGGCGGGGGGGGGGGTTGAAGGTTTTCATAAAAAACTAGCAACCCTTCTAGGCCACATGATGGGGTTCCTATGATTCCCTGAAAACCATGGGTTTTGAGGAAAACATGCTCAGGGAGGTGTTCCATCCAAAACCCCCCTGCAAAATTGGAGTCACACATGTGAAGGTTTTTAGAGAGCATTGAAAACAAGATGCTATCATTGAAGCATGCGCACATAGAGCCCACCTCAATCGATGCTGAGTAGTGGCCTTCTTCCAATGCACTTTCTAAGCCTTGCCATCTCCCCTTTCTCCCCCCATGCTTCACTAGACTAATCCAATGATGTTTCTTCCTCTCCTCACACTTGGTGAATGAACCTATGACAGAAGACACTAGCTCTCATGCCCATCTTTGCTTCAACCTATACCGCATCATGCTCTCACAAACAAATGGGTTAGTACAGTCTCCCTATGAGATAGATGTTCAAGCAAATGAATAGTTGCTATGTTGTGCAGATAAACAATAGTGTGTTGTGTAGGCCATACAACAAATGCCTCTTTTTGGCATCTCACTTGAAGGAGCTACACTTAGGGGGTTAACATGAGGGTCTAAAAACTCCTCATGGGAACATGTTTTTGAAATTGAAATTGATTTCTCATTTGAAAACCGTTTCGGATCAAAAACCTTTATGAGAACAACTCCTTATAATGGTTTTCAATTTTTTGGTGACAACCCCCTACACTTTTGAAAACACATATTATCTGGCTTGTTTGCTAGAAACTATTGATTTTTTTAGTAAAGATCTCAAAATAAAACCTTATTCTTCCCTTTTTTTGGATCTAGGTCCCACAATGCATTGAGAAAGGGGTATAGATTTGGAACCTTATAATGTAGACAAAAGAGGTTTTCTAGACAAAAACCACTTAGAAAACTTAGTCATAGGGGTTTTTTGATGGTATTCTATGAAAATTGGAACCTTAGCCCTATTTTCCAATAGAAATCACTACCTTTTTACAAAAAAAGGGCAAAAGTAAAGGTGCTTCTTCATTAAGGGAAGAGGATATGTTGTTTTCTTTCTAAGAGAAGAGACATGTTCCTAATTTTTAATTTAAAGAGAGTTTTAAAAATCCCCATTGAATAGGTTAGTAAAAAAAAAAATAGAAATCACCCAAAATAGTTGTAAGAAATCCCTCACAAGAGAACTAGCTAGTGATCTAGCTCTCAAACATGAAACTTCTCGTTAGAGCTAGTTGACTAGTTGCATGCCTTGTTCTCCTACCCTCTTGTCACTATCAAAGCCCATCAACTTTATGCACTGATTAGAGGAAAACCTTTCTAGTCTCTCCCCTTTGAGGAGAGGAGTTGTCTACCATGTCACATTGGGGAATGGACCAACCTCTACATGTATAACTCCCACAATTCGGCTCAATACATGCAACAATCATGTCTACAACAGGAGTTACACCATGTGGGCCAAGGAATAGTGGACTCCTTAGGGGCTCATATAGCCTGCTCTTTTCCACAAGTGTTTGTTCAAATTCCAACTCTCTAAAGAAAAATATCTGGTAGAACTAGACAAGATCCAATGGTGCCAATGGAGACTGGGGGAAATGTGTAGACATATGTAGAACTCAAGAGGCCCACCAAGAATGTACTCAGGCTTTGGGACTGGATCACCAATCCCAAGGTGGGTTGCGGAAGCAACATCACCATCATGCAACCAATCCCAACCTTGAGATTTCTACAACTAAGTTAGGCGCAAGGGCGTAGGAGGCCAATAGGTGCATGAAAATCGGCATGTGTTGGCTAGAGGTCAAAAAGGCGAAAGCTCAAACCCAAAGGTGAACAAGAAGTCATTATCTTGGTAACTGTGTCTACTAACTCTTTGAAACTTTTAGAACATTGGATTCGAAAGGAAGGCTTCTCTTAGCTGTCATGGTCCTCGTCCCCCCATGGAGTTCATGAGGTCATGGATTAAAAGCAAGTGGGAATCCTTAGGTTACATGATAGTGGAGATGAATTATATGCCCAATAATTTCTTTTTCTTTGACTTTGAGAGTGAAGAGATGACCCTCAAAATCTTGGGGATTAGATAGTGGATGATTAAAAATTCCCCTCTCACCCTCTTCAAATGGACCCTAGATTACAACCCTAGGACTGACAAGCCTGCAAGGGTACCGGTCTAAGTAGAACGTATAAATATGACAAGGAATCTATGGCCGTTGTCAGGACTCTAATTGCCCCACTAGGGAAACTTTTGGGATAGAGACCCACAAATCTAATTAATCCCAAATGGTTTCCTCAAGTGCTCATAAAGATTGATCTACGTAGGAAATTACTAGATTTCCTATTCATCTTTGACATAGAAGGTAAAACATCACTAAATAGGCTTTGCCATATAGAAAGCTTCATAATGCTTGCTTCAAATGCATGAGACTAGGGAGCTTCATTAGAGGATGCCTTGAGATGAAGCCAAAGGAATCTTTTGATGCCACAAAGCAAAAGAAGACACCATAAGATGGCTTTCAATCTGTTAATTGAAAAAGGTAAAAGAAACCCCAACTAGTGTTAGAATAATAATCGTGCAAAATGTAAAAATGAAAACAATAGTCGCAACAGATACACCCCCCCTTCTCAGTGAGGTCCCTAATGACTTAGTAGGCCCTAGGGTAGGAGAGAGGATCCTTAAGGAAGGGAAGTATCATCAAACTCAAAGAATGAGGAAATTTTGGTGGACAACACACACACAAAGAGAAAACCAATCTAGATCTAAATGAGAATTGTAATGATGTTCTTATAAAAGATTTTTAGAATAGCAAGAAAAGAGTAACGACGAACCCTTAAATGGCAGAGCCCTCAAAATTTTTTAGCAAATAGCTTTGGGAAGAACTCAAAAAGAATATTCTCAAAAGTTGGTGACAATGACACAACCCATTCTCTAAGAATAAGGAGGGGGCTAGGAAAGGTAAAAGCAAAAAATAAAATCCATCAACAAATAAGTTAATTGTGAAGGGCTCACATAAGCTAATAGAGTCGGGACTTTAAAGGGACGACTTAAAAGCATGCAAGCTACCCTTCATATCCTTTACCTACAAGAGGTTAAAACCATAAAGGAACTATTGTATAATAATCTCAAGTTAATCAATCAAGAATTTGAATGGCTCTACACTCATCGTAATAATAGGAGTTGAGTAGTAACTAATATTAGTAGTAAAATTAAATTTTTTATCTAGAAAACAACAATAGATCAAGAGAATATATGGGAAATGGTCCACTTGAAAGAAAGTTAGGAAATTGTTGTGGTATCCATGTATGCCCCTTATACTACACAAGAGAGAACCTCCCTATGGAACTATCTATTGCAAATACAATGCCCAATAATTAGGAAATTGTCGTGGTATCCATGTATGCCCCTTATACTTCACAAGAGAGAACCTCCCTATGGGACTATCTACTGCAAATACAATGCCCAATAATTTTGATAGGGGACTTTAACATGGTTAAGATATTGAAGACAAGTATAAAATGAAGGGCCATGTCACCTCAGGCAATGAAAAAGTGGCTTGGATGAAATTTGTCTCTTTCCATAGTTTAATAGATGTGCGCAAAGAAATAGGCTTCACATGGTTAAATAATAAAAAAGGCCACTCCACAAGAAAGACAATGCTTGACATGACATATGTTTCATCAAGTATACTCTCCACTTTTGCTAATGTTAACTATAAATCCATAAAGATCTTGTTCTGTCTTATTATTTCCTAGTGTCAACACACCTTTCTTGCAACACTAATATTATCAAAGTTGGATGGAATCCTACACTTTTTTAAGATTAGGCAATTAGGCAGGGGAGGGGGGGGGGGATTCAAAATCTTTGAGATCACGCTTTCCTATTCACAAGAACCCTTACAAAAGCTTGAGCTACCTCTATTGAAGCTACCCATGAAGTACTAAGGCAAAGTTTTTTTTAAAAAGATCATAGAAAGGAAGTTTGACAAGGCTCAAAGGCATTCTAGGATAGTAGAGCTAGAATTTGAAATATCCTATAGGGCCAAACCTCTTTACAAGAGAAACAAATTTCAATCAAGCAAGGGCTTAGAGCTCTAGAGGAAGAAGATGCCAACTCCATCAAACTCTACACCAAAAGTTGGTGGATAGGGAAGATAAATAGGCCCACAAAAGAGATGTTTAATACAATGGAAAAGTAAAAAGAAAAAGATTTTGGTTTCTACACTTATTAAAAAAGATGGAAATATTGCTTCCCCAAAGGAGGAAAATCTAGAAACAACTAGGATCTTTTATGGGGAAATCTTCTCCCCATGCAAGGAATAATCTTAGGAAGTTATGGCAGCTAGAGCTAGAATAGCCCCTGTGAGACCCAAGGTGATACCTAGCTCCATAGCTAGAATTATGGATGCAAACCTCATAGAGATAGAATTAGGAGACACCATAGATAGCTTGCTAGCCGCCAAAGGGAAAAACCCTGGTTTTGGATGGCCTACCTAACAGGTTGTATAAATAATTTAAATCTCTTTTCATTTAGCCATAGCTTTTGGTGTGAAAGGAATCAATAAGATTTGGAGGCCTCCCTATAGACATCAACCAAGGGGTTATCAAATTAATACACAAAAGAGATAGTAAAATTGTCTCTCCAATTGGAGAATAATTACTTGTTTATCTTTTGCTTACAAGATATTTGCTAAGTCCTAGGCAAGAAGACTCACTATGGGAAGGTTTTGAATTTTCTAATTAAAAAAGTAGGATTTCATGTCTTTGAAATAGATTTTGATAAAGCATATGACAAATTTGATTGGTGTGTTATATTATAGTCACTCCAAGATATGGATTTGAGCATAAGATTTGTCAAGTATGTGAGTACATTGTTTGGTAATGCAACTACTAGAATTGCAATCAATGGGGAATCGTTAGCTCCATTTCCTCTATTTAGATCTACCAAGTAGAGCTGCCCATTGGCCCCCTTACTCTTTGCCATTTCAACTAATGCCTTAGCATGGCTAGTAGAAGATGAGATTAAGGAAGGGAGGTTAATAGGTTTAAAGATGCCTAACAAGAAGGACATGGTGCTAAACCTTTTTGTAGATGACACTAATGGCACTATGACCAATGACCCCTCTTCAATGAGCTCATTCTAGAATTGCACAAAAGTCTTGTGTCTCGCATTAGGATCAATAGTCAATCCAACTAAAACTGGAATCAAAACAACGATTAAACCTCCTCCACAATGGCTCTTAGATGAGGGTTGTAGGGAGATTGAAGAAGGGAAAGCATTTAGACGATGGGGCATCCCTATGGAATTTAGAGTCTCTCAAACAAAGATGGGGCTAGGTTATAAACAAGGTCAAAAAGAAGTTGGAATATCTCAAATATCTTTAGTTCTCCTTTTCTAGGAGAAGATTAGTACTCAAACATGTTCTCACCCCATCCACCGTATATTTCCTTTCATGCTAGAAGCCTTCCAAAGCTGGCCTCAAAAATCTGGAAAGCCTAGTCGAAAATTTCCTATGTTCCAGAAAGAGTGATAGATTCAAGTTGCCCAATGTAGCATGGGAGGACTACACTCTTCCCAAAGATGAAGGTGGGTTAGGGCTACCAAACCTAATGACCTTAGTAAAGAAAATGGCTGCAAAGTGGATTGTAAGGGCCTTCCATCATGAAACTGAGGACTAGGCAATTTTAATCTTCAATAGCTACTCTACCTTCCAACTTGCTGAGCACCCAAGATGGAAGGGACTCAATGTAGCCATAATAGCCTTTAGTAAAGCCAAAGTCATAATCAAAGGGTACTCATACTTGCTACAAAGATTATGGATTGCATGGATGCTTTACAAAGAAAACATAGTCCTATCCCTAGTCCAAAACTTCACTCTTCCCTAGTGTGCTTCATGGTTTAGTCTATTTCATGGAAACATAGATAATGACCTACTCCCTCCAGCTCTTAGAATCTCCAAAAAGGGAATCAATTACTAGGAAGATCTATGGGACTACTCAAATGGGAACTTGCTGGATCCAATCCAATTGAGTCGATAGTATAAGCTGACTAGAGAAGAGATGCAAATAGTACAACAAAGGAAAAACTAATAGGGCCCCTATCTATACAAAGCAATCCAACTCAATAATAAATTCAGTCATAGAGGATTGTGTTGGTGGAATGATAAACCTCTCCTTCTAATTATTGACTCCAAACCTATACCAAATAGGCTATCTCTCAAACTCAACAAGAGATGGAACCTCAATTGGAATCACCAACAATGGTCATATAGTTTTTAGATTATCTAGAGCAATAACATCCACCCCAAAGTCTCATGCCTATTGTTGCTAATAATTCTAAAGGCTGCTTGGATCCATAGTAGAGTCCAAAAAACTAGAATGGGGGATGGGTTAAGTCCTAAATGCAAATCAAAAGTTGAAACTATTCCACATTTGTTTCTTACTTGGTCAAGTGAATGCTAACATATTAAACATGTTGCAGATTCACATAGCCTCCTTTCACCACTTAGTGGCTAGCTTGGAAGGAAGTTCTTCTTGGAGAGATCTATAGCCTCTAGCCATTTATTTGGAACTAGATAAGCAGCATGTTCCTTTGGAATATTTGGTTGAGAAAAAATAAAGTAATTTTTGAGCAAATTAATGTGGATCCAATATATGGTTTTAATGCTCATTTCTTATGGCAGGTAAATGTTCTGAAGAAAAATATAGAGAATGATTTTTGCAAATATCAGAAGTAGAAGAAGAAGGGAAGACAACCCAAAAGAAGTAGGAGGAAATAGAAGATTTGGAGATAAGGAAATTTGTAGTACACCAACAAAGAAGAATGCAAATGAAAATTAGAGAATCCATGTTTCAAGTGTTGTTTAAGCCTTTAGGGTAGGAAGTACTTGGCAAGATGTGCTAGAGAGCCCTTCAACGGCTCAGAATCAAAGACTAAGAGAGGCACGGGTTTAAAAAATGTTACAGTAGCAACTACTTCAACGACTTTGATGTTTTGGCAATATGTGGCAAACATTACCAATCCTAAGATGGGCCTCTTGAACAATGATCCACTTTTATAACTCTTTTTACACGTGCAGCTAATGATCTTGTTTACTTTATCTTTCTTCTTATTTTTTTATTTTCTTGAATTTAATGAATAATGTAATAAGAAATCTAATGTAAAAGGCACAACTGAAAATCCAATGTGAACAAAAGTCGTCTAACGGATGCAAAAAGATGCAAAAATCCAATGCTAAAATATTATCGACGAGCTCAATCTCAATATAGCTCAAGTACCTTAATAAGCAATTGTAGCAAGTAGTAGTTCAATATCAATAGTTGAATCTGCAATTGATCTGAGCATAGTTGCGATAACAATTTGATAGTTTATAGCAGTGTAGTGGGGTATGGTATTGGTAGTTCAATCCACAATTGATTCGAGTGCAATTACAACAACAATTTGATAATTTACAACACTTCATCAGCAAGCAGTTCAATTGGCAATCCACAATTGTAGTAGTGGTACATTAGTGCATCAATTTGAGCATAGGGCGGTAAAGCTATAGTTTGATAGTCTATAGTAGTGTAGTAGGGCTATAGTATCTACAATTCAATCCATAATTCATCCAAGTGTAGTTGCAGCCACAATTCAATAGCTTATAGCAATTTGCCAAGCAGTTCAATTGGCAATCTACAATTGTAATAGCAGTACACTAGTGCATCAATCCGAGTGTAGTTGTAAAAAGCACATGGCTAGTTGTCTACCTTTCATGTGGCTCTTGGAATTGTGAAAAAGGGAGAAGGCTTTATATTTTATGATTATGGTCGGCACCCTTTGCAAGCCTACTTCTTGCTTCATATGGTTACCTCATTGTGATGAAAAATCACTATTACCTCTTCCGAGAAAACACCGTGACATCTGCAGCACTTTAATAGGCACATGAGGGAAGGAAACAGAATCTAAACTCCCTTTCTATAGTTAATGGAGTCAGCATAGGGTCATTGCAATATTGATCCTCTTGATTCATGTTGTAGTACAATCAATGTCTCCAACACCAAGTCACCTTCTACATAAGAACTACCATTTCAAATTTGACCACCAACTTCATCAAACAATGGCAAAGCTTTTTTAGTTGATTGGGACGCCTCTCTACTTAGCAACTCTCAAAGAGCCCTACAATCTCGTTGCTCCCTACACCACACATTGGCCCCCTTCACTCCATGACCAGCTACTCTTGAAAGATCTTCAAGACAGCTTACAAGGACTGCTGCACGACGCAAGACAATCAGCTCCAAGAACTACATTGGACTAATAAGCCCCCTACTTCCAATCAAGAAGACTTGCTTATCTCTCAGTCGATGCAGTTGCAGCAACAAACAAATGGGTAGCTCAATCCGTCAATAAATAGTTCAATCGAACATCTGCAACCGCAGCTGCAATATTGCATCATTTCGATAATTCGCCAACCAGTTGCGCATCAATCCGCCGGCCAACCAATTGCGCGGCATCAATTCTGCAGCAGTTTGCCAACCATCAAGTAGTCTGCCATCAACACACTTTGCGCACCATCAATGTCATCGGTCCGTGCACCATCAGCAATTGGCTGGATATTAAGTCTGTGCTCCATTCAGCAGTTGAGTACTGCATCACCATCAACCAGGTAAGGTGGTGGTAAGGCCGTTGCGTGCAAGAAGTGTAACTAGCTCATTAGGATTAATTAGTATTAATTTGTATGTTAATGATTTGACTTCCATGGTAGTTCGATTCGATTCGTGTGCTAGTCATTTGTCACGATTATTATGGTGTGTTAGTCGTTTGATTCACTTAGTGGCAATCATTAGTCACTGCTATAGTTAGTGTCACCCTACTGATAGTCACTATGTCTTCTTAGTTTGATTAAGTGTATAATTTAATTAGTTTGTTAATTAGTGTATTAGCTAGTCATTAGATGAGATTATTATTAGTATTAGTTAGTTACTCGATTATTAGATTAGATTGTTGTTAGTGTTAGTTACTTAGCCATCCATTGTTGCATTTAGCTATAGTTCATACGGATTGTTATTTTTTAGTATTAATTAAATATTAATTAGTTAAAATAGTTAATTATCTATGTACGTATTTAGTTAATTTGTTAGATGTGTATTATGTTGTGATTAATAATTAGTGTATTCATATAACTAATTTATTACTGTATTTATACTAGAATTGTATTTTGCTCATTTAGTTTGTCTCATCATTGTAGGGCTCGTTTTAGCAAAAGTGACTGCAATCTTGATATGTACAAAATTTCACAAGGTTGGAACCTACCTTCTTCCCTTTTTCTCATTATCAATAATATACGAAAGTAAAGAAAAGCAAAGAAAATTACACATCTGCTTGAAAGATGGGAGAATAGCACCTTTCCATATAATTATAAAACAACGAAGAGACTTATGCCAACTCTTTAACATGCTGCTTGTATAGCATGTTTATGTGTTTTTTAATGTTACTGTTGCACTTTTACGAAATAACAAGTTAATTCTTGACCAAAAAAATTAGTAAAATGTAAAAGCAATAACATCTTAGACTTTGACCAAGCAACTTTCTAGTCTTTGGCTTTATAATTTACAATGTACTTTTCATCAACACAATGTCTTAGGCCATGTGACGAGTTTCCAACCAAATCTGATTAGCTTCAAAAACTTGTTACTGTTACTCATCTAATTCATATTGTAAAACAAACATTTCATTTTACCTAGATATCATTAAAAACAAATTCAAATTGGCAAGGTTAATATCGTACATAAAAAAAGACACATTCAAACCTAAAGGAGGGTGCCCCTCTCCCCCCCTCTTGTGAATATAAGGAGGTGGTGTTCTTGGGAGAAAATTGTATAGCAACTATTGTAAAAGAGGGTTCCGTACAAATATATATAAAATGATCGACTATTTGGCCCTAGACAAGTTAAGTGAAGGCCTTATCCCTACTAGTTTTGCTAGAACGAGTGTAAAATGGAATGCATGTAAAACGGAAGGCCTTATCCCTACTAGTTTTGCTGGAACGAGTGTGAAATGGAGGGACGACCCCTTATATCATATTATCACGTTACCATGAAGTGCATTTGCAAGCCACTCCCAAAAAGGCATGCGAAATTACCAATATCCATCTCAACTCGTCGAATAAACAAAAGTCCAAAACCTAAACTTAGATGACATGTCAACCTAGTTACTTTTATCAATATAACTTAACTTGACTTTATATCAATATAACTTGATGTTCTTTCATGAAAAGAAAAGGAAAAGGAGAACAACTCCATATTACATCTATACTATTAGTTAAGGAGAGGCGGGGGGCAGGTGCCACGTGGTGGCCCCCGACCTCCCCCACAAAAAAGAAAGAAAACACGGGGGCGAGTGCCACGCGTCCAGCACCCGCTCCCCCGCAAAAATCGCGCCCGCTCTGACGGGGCAAGTGTAGGCGCGGAGCACCTAGTAAGCTTTGGAAGGAAAAAGGAAGGAGGGAGTCTATCTTTACTCTTTTAGCCAAACTATTGCCGATTGTAAACGTCTCGCAGTCTTTCGTTCTACCAATTCAGGAGAATGGCAACGTCCGGCCAGGTCGCTAAAAGGATTCCTCTCATCAAGTTTCCTGTCCGGCGCCCTCCTCCCCCTTCATCGCCATCATCTCCGGCACAATCCTCAGGTACTAAATCTGCAGAACTGCGTTAGTGATTCTCTTTAGTGCTTCGGGCACACAATTATTCTCGACATTTTTGTCAAATCTGCAATCGGAAGTAGCATTAATAGAGTTCCAATCCCGTAGACTCGAACATAATACATGTCTTGGACAATCGAAGAAAACAGATATTTTTTGTCCAAACAATTGCAGAGACCTGTGCATGATGATGATGATTAACTGTCTGGGACAGTGGTGTCTCAACTTATCACAGATTTGAGGTTTCCCCGGTAGATCATAAGGATTTTAGCTTGTGTAGGAAATTTCTGAAATGGTGTAAATTTCTCATAATGTATGTCCAAATTTCTCGATGTGTTGGTTTAAGGAGAGTCCAATGGGATTTGGGTATGTTTTCCCTGAACACACAGTGCATCTGAAGGTTTATGATGGGTTAAATACCTCTGTAAACATTTGTAGGAAAGTTGTGAGTTTAGAGATGTCAGCTTGTTGTACTCTTGTTATATACATTCCAAGTTTGTTTATATGAAAGTTTCCCATTTACAAACGTGCGATCGTGATATCCTTGTTATGAATGACCCAAATTTGTCGTGGACAAAGTATCCTTAGCTTTCTTCTTACGCATGACCCAAATTTGTCACGAATTGGAATAGGATATCCCTTAGCAACTTGCACGACATCTCCTAAGAAAAGTTGACTTGAAAGAGATCTTTGTGGTTGTAATATCTTGTCCCCGGACAGGGAAAGGATGTCCTTAGCAACTTGCACGATATCTTTCATTGGAAAGTTGATTTGAAAGAGATCTTTTTGGTGGTAACATGGTGCAATTTGAGGTGGATCTTTGATTATCCATTTCTTATTTCTCTTGCTTATGGAAGTTGACTTGAAAGAGAACTTTTTGGTGATAATGTGGTGCAAGTTGAGTTGGATCTTTTTAGTAGTCATGTGTGTCATGCACGGTCATCTTCTATCTATGAGCCGTAGTTTGAGTTAGATGAGGACATTTAAAGCTTGGACAATGTACTTGTTTGTCTTTCTTTTGTCCTAGACACTTCAGGTGGAGGTCTCATCCACACATTTCATTTGTGGTGGTGGTTTGTTCCCTGTGTTTTGGGTAGGCACATTTGCCACATGGTAGGACGGATGCACTAAATGCAAGTAGGTTGACCTGAGTGGCCATATTTTGGCCCTAGCATCATTTTTGATTGGTCTAACTTGCATAATACAGGTCAGCTAGCTGATTGGCCAGTTTTGACAGTGGCTAACTATAAATAGCCTGTTTGGTCACTCCACCACATTGATCAAATCATTTGGCCAACCCTCTTTGTCTTTTTGTCTCATCCTCTTGCCTCTATCTAGCGGCTAGACTAACACTGTGAGTAGTGCATTGGGTTTGACTGGTGCAACCTTGTATCATCGAATCTGTGTCATTTTATTCTTTTATTCTGCCACGTTTCTCTTATCTCATGCTTCTTTATTCACTCGGTGTTTACTTTCCTTTACACTATGCACTCTCATATGATATCTTTTGCCTTATTGAGAGCTAGATATGATCAAAGAGGAGCATTTGTCTGTAGTCGAGTTGGGTGATATTTTCTACACATTGCAAGCCTACCATTTTAGTTGGGGCAATCATTTTTTGTTTGCTTTGGTCACTGTCACCCTCTAAATAGCTTATCAGTGTGCTACGTTTTGACAAGGTGGCACCTTTTGTATGCTAGGCGGCAATATTTGCTACTAGTCGACCATCTTCTGTAGTAGAGTATATCAGATGTGTGTTTGGCAAGTTGAGGAGTAAGTCTCGTAGCAAGAAAAATGTGGAATGTTTCTTTTGTAATAAAAAGGGACATATAAAGAAGAATTGCCATAAGTGAAAAAATAAGCAAAAGGAAAAAAAACATGTCACAAGGATGTGAAATATTAATGCTTTGCTTAGCATTTGATTAAAAGTTAATTAAATGTGCAAAGGTGACTTGCACATACGAGGTGCAAGTTAATTATTTCATCATGTGGGACCTAGGGCCTTGAGATATCAGTTGGTGCCAAAGGTAAAAGTTGTAACAAGTTATGCCTGGTAGATATACTAGGTGGTACTTGATATTAGATTTGGGTCTAGACCAATTTATTAGCCACTAATGTCAGTAGTGACATTAGAAACTAGACATTAATTAATTAATTAATGCCGGTCTAAGGGTCAATAACTGCTCAAGGACACTTGGGAGATAAATTGGCCTAGCTAATTTGATTATTGACTGGTGAAAGTATTTTTTTGGGCACTAAAATAATTATTATGTTAATTTTCAAAAGTAATATTTTGAGCTTCATTTAATAAGTTAGATAATGCTAGAAAATGAGATTAGAAGGCTGTCACTTGGCAAAAGTTGCCCATGTAAGTGGAAAAAACGTTTTTGAGGTTGGGAGAGAGAGATAGAGGGTCATTCCAACCTTGTACAAGCTGTGTGTGAGAGAGAGAGAGAGAGAGAGAGAGAGAGAGAGAGAGAGAGAGAGAGAGTGTGAGAGGGAGGGAGGCTACCATTGTTGTTGCAATAGTTGATAGGCTATTTCTAGCCAATAGGAGACCCCGAGGAGCTGATGACATACCGAAAAGAGATTACAATAGTAAATGACAATGGTTTCAGGGCTGTTTCAGCTAGACAACATCATAATTGGGATGTTTCATCAGTGGAGATAGGTTTCATGGTTCTTTAGACAAGGCAGGAGTTGATTTATTCCATTTTCTCTCGATGGAAGTTTCAATTCTCTCTTCTATCTTAGTAAAATCTAGCCACTTGAGTCATTAGAGGCGGAGATTTTGGTTAATCTTTGATGTAAACCCTAATATACATAAAAAATTAGGGTTTAACAGTTACCTTGGGATGCATGCTGAGAATTGAGAGTCTAGTACTTGAATTGCAGCAGCTGAAATTGAAGAATTTCAAAGAGATTCAAGAGGCCAACTAGCCAATATCAAATTTAGGGCTAAATTTGTCTCGCAAGGTGCAGGATGAAGGCCAATTCCTAAGCAAACAAAGAGGCGAATTGGTTTGAAGGCTTGTTGGTAATTTATGACATTAAGAGACACTTAGATTAGTGGAGGCGATTAGTGAATCTTACTTGTATTCATCCATTTGCAATTGAAGGTAAAGAAATACTGCAAGGGGTGGCAGTTTTGGGGCCAATAGATTGAACATTGTCCAAGGTTACAGTGATAAAGTGTGCATTTTAGTTTATCTGATTTGTTTACTTGCTGTAACTATTATTAAATTAGACTATTATCACTCTTTCCGAGGAGAATGGCTAGTTTCATGGTTCCATTGCTAGGATACCATAAAATCCCTTGACTTGGTGGGCCCAAGGCATCTGATTGAAGGTCAGAAGTATTGTTGTAAGTGTTGAAATTTTGTTCAGCTGAGCATTTGCAGTAAGGATGTCTTATAGTGAGATGGGGTCAAGCAGTGATGACACATCTCATTTTGAAAATGCACATAATGAAGGGGGCAATGCAATGCCTAATCTTGGAATTGGCTTATAACATGGGCAGCAAGGAGAAAATGTGGTTGCTGACCAAGAATCAGGTCCTTCTAGGCCACAAGATGCAAATGGCTAGCAAGGAGATGAAGAATATGATGACTAGTTCGAGGCTCTGTTAAAGGTAATCCCTGACATCTTTGTTCAATTGGCCAAAGTTCCATTGTTTAAGAGATTTTTGAATTCTCCGAAAAAAGACAGCGAGGGTAAGAGGATGTCAATCTTCAAAGGCATTCTGGCAGGAAGAAGCTTCCAAGGATAGCCGCCAGTGGGAATGAATACCCAAATACAAGGCCATCTTGTTTGTACTTGTCATGAGGATATGTATTTTTGAAACCTCACTTAATATGTGGATTAATTTTTAATCACATCGTTAAGAAATATTGCACATGTGAGGTGTAACTGGGGTTAGTGTAAATTTACGAGCTCAGGACCCAAGGAAATCACGTGATATCAAAGGCAAAAGTTGCTATAAGTTATACTGCACAGGACTTGGTGGTATCTGGTGCTTGTTGTTGGCCTCGGTCGTTCATTTGGCCATAAGTATCAGCCGTTGGTGACACTAGAGAAGTGGCGTTTAATGGTATCTAACGCCAATTTGATGGTCAAAGATGGCGCAGAAACACTTGAGAATGGAAGTTGCCTAACCAATTTAATTATTGGCTAGTCATTAGATTAATTTTCAAAATGATTGAAAATTAATATTTAATTATGGATAATGCTGAAAAAACCATTTAGAAAGATTGTCACTGGTCATAAATGCCCATGTAAGACTGAAAAACGTCTTTAGAGACTAGAGAGAGGCATTTTAGTATATTAGACCTGCAAGAGAGAGGGAGAAGCTGCTGGTTTGATTTGCAGCCATTGGAGGACCTTTTGAGACAGCTAGGGGTAGAGAAGACCAATCAATAGCAGGTAACAACATCTACAGGCTGTTGAGATGACAGGGCAGCAGCAGTAAGTGATTTTCTTTAGTTCTTTGCATCTATAAGTTGTTGAGATAGGTCAACGGTAGTAAATGATAGATTTTCTTCAGTTCTTCGCAAAGAAAGTCTGAATTTTCTCTCTCTTCAGCATTCTTTCATCTCCCAGCCTTTCTACAGCCTTGTATAAAGAAATACTCTAACACAAAAACATAAACAGAAACCATACGATAAAGCACAGGCTGATAAAAGAACACAGTTAGGGTTAGGGTAACTTAGAGACAATGAACACAGTGAATGAATGAAGTGATATGACTACTGAATATACGATGCTCATGCAACAAACACACTATGCAGTGAATGAATAATGTACCTCAAACTCCTGTATCTCAAGGATCAGGGCAGGGGTAATGACCTGGAGAGTGTGTCATACTGAGAACGGATCCCGAATCGCAGCAAGGCAGCCTCCGGATATTGAGACACCAGCAAACATAGCAGTGAGAAGCTGGATCTGATGTAGACAACAGTGAGGAGAGAGAAAGACTAAAAACGCAGCCATTGAGGGCGCTGAAGAGCCTCCTGCCATGTATCCGGCTCAAAATGCGCTATATAATCAGCTGTAAACAACGGCGCAAATGATGCCTGAGAAGCAATCCGGGCAAATCTTCTAGGTCCCTTCGAAGTGGAATCTAGTGGTAGGATCCTCAAATCCCACAAGGTCTGCTGGTACCAGCAAGGTAACGGGTCTCGAGGAGGGGGGCCTGGGAGCGGAAGAATCTGCAGAAATGTTAGGAGTGGAAAGTAGACCAGGCTCAGTAGCACAATCTGTGATGATGTGGAAGAAGGAATTGAATTGGAGTCTGTGCAGAGGACTGTACGATATCCCTCTCGTCAAAGACGACATCCCGCCTAACGATCACATTGTTTGTCCGAGGATCAAAAAAACGATAGGCTTTCACTCCAGAGGAATATCTCACAAAAATAAGGAGATTAGCTCGGGGAGTGAGCTTGCCTATCTTGTCATCAGGCGTGTGTGTATGCACGACACCCGAAGACTCTGAAGCGGAAAATGACAGGCCGAGATCCAAAAAATGCCTCATACAGGGTCTTCTGAGGAAGAGCCGCAGTCGGGTAGCAGTTGAAGATGTACACTGAAGTGTTAACAACCTCGACCCAAAGGTTCTCAGGGAGCCCTGTTGTGAATAGCATAGAGAGTGCCATTTCCATGACTGTCCGGTTCCTACGCTCTATGACTTCATTCTGAGAAGGGGAGTTGGTAGAGGTGAGCTGGCGGGAGATGCTATGCTTCTGTAGAAACTCGGAAAACTCGTGGGAGATGAACTCGCCACTATTATCACTCCTCATGCAATCTACACGACGACCAGTCTGGTTATGAACCAACAGCTCCCAAGCAGAAAAATATGTAAAAGCATCTGACTTATTCTTGAGAAAGTACACCCACATGTATCTAGAATGATCATCCACTATCAAAAAGAAATACAGCGCGCCGTTCAAGGCGGCAGTGGATGTCGGCCCACAAAGATCAACATGAATCAATCTAAGAGGAGCCTTAGCACAATGTGAGATTTGCTGAGGAAATGGGTTATGGTGCTGCTTCCCGAGCTGACATGCTTTACAGACATCTCAAGCTAGCTTCAGGTGTGGAAGGCCCTTAACCACCTCATGGCGTGACAACTCATAAAGAGAGTCATAACCAAGATGCCCTAAGCGAAAATGCCAAAGGCGCTCATTATTCGTAGGCTCCCCACATGTGGCTAAGGCCTGGAAGCTATGGAACACAGAGCCCTCAGCTGTCGGCTCGGTTAGAAAATATGTCATGTGGTATAGGCCATTAGGCTGTGCCTCACCGCCAGCAATCACTAAACTAGTCTGAGAGTCTTGCTGTAAAGAAGATTGCTTGCCCCAATCGACAAAATTGCTGAACAGATAACAAGTTCACCCCAAGTTGAGGGACATGATATACATTGTCCATCGAAGCTAGATCCCGGACCCTTGTCAGTGGCAAAATTGAGGCAACCTTGAGCTTGAATCTTGACCGAGGAGTTGTTTCCTATGCGGACCTGTCCGACTGCGGGGGACTCGGGAATGAAAAATGTCCGCTATAGGAGTCATATGATGTGTAGCTCCACTGTCCACAATCCAAACAGGAGCTGAAGTGCTCGACTGTGACGAGTGGGCCTCTGTGGTAACCTCATTAGGAGAGGCAACTCACAGATGTGGACGAGACTCGCATCTGATGTCTCTATGGACACGATGTGGGCCTTTGCAGATCAGTTAGACAAGCCCTCTTGAGTTGAGAACGTTGTCGATTTAGATGGCTGAGCGGTGGCAGTATGAGTCTGACCTTTAAACTGCCCCTTGCCATCACCTTGCCTCCCTTGCTGGGGGTTGCCCAACTGAGGGGCGGGGGTCTGTGACTTAGGTTTTGGTGTTGTGCCTTTGGCCTTTGATCGACACTCGTAATCAAAATGGCCAGCCTTTTGACAATGTTGACAATACCTATTCTTTTTAGGTACAATCTGTCACCCAGGTTTGAGAGATTGGGATGTTCCTTGTGATTCCCGGGATGGATTTTGATTTTGATTTTGATTTTGAATGGAGGTTTGATTTTGTTTTCTGTTCCCTTGTTGCCCTTTCTGAGAATGAGCAACAAGAGCCTCCTCTGAAGAGGAATTCATATGAAACCGATCGAACAACCGTGCGTAACGCAACAACTGATACTCAAATTCATAGAATGTAGGCATGGTAGGCTTTGAAACTATACCTTCCACAAAATTGAAATATTTCTTGGGGAGTTTATTTAGGAACAATGTGACTTGATCGTCAGAGGACTTGGGAGTCCCCGTAGTGGAGAATTCAGTGAGAAGAGGTCGATACTTAGCCAACTTGACTTTCAAGTCATCCCGATCAGTGATTTTGAAAAGCTGGAGCTCATGGTGAAGATTGATACGACGGGTCCTATCCCGAGCCTCATAGTGGTCGGTCAAGTGTGCCCATCGCTTAGACGCTAAATCAAAATGCTGAAGCTGAGAATGAAACTCAGGCAATAAGCCTTGCATCAGCTCGACAATAGCGGAGGCATTTCTAGCCTTCCATGAGCGGACAATCTCGTATGGGACAAGTGCGGGATCAGGTTGGGGTTCCAACCCTTGTACAAGATCCCTTGTACAAGATCCCATAGGTTTTGGGAGTCAAGGACATGCCTTATCAAGTTCGACCAAGTGGTAAAGTTTCACCTGTTAAAACGAGTCTTGTCATTAAATGCATGCTTGGCAGAAGATGAGCTAGAACCATGAGGTGTCGGGTAGGTAGGGTAAGATGGATGTGGGGGATAAGATGGTGGAGGTGGATATGTCTGATAGGTAAAATGAGGGGGTAGAGGTGGATAGGCAGTAGGCTGTGAGTGTCCAATGAGTGCCGATTGAGACGGAAGCACTGGAACATTAATGTTTCCATAAGGTGCCGGTGTAGGTGGAGGCATTGGGACACGGAAGCCCTGTCCAAAGTTAGGCTGGGGTACATCAGTATGACCAGAAGGTCCACTAGGTAAACCCATGGAGGCAAACTGTGGAGTCAACTGATCTACACTCAGGAGAGACTGGGGGGGATACCTAGGCTGCAATGATCCCAAAAATGTATGCGAAGTAGGTGAAACACCACCCAATTGAGAGAAGGATGAGGTCCTAAAGGATATGCCTATGTTTCCATAACCCCCGGGTGTGATGTGTGGTGCGACATGAGGTGTGTGAAATGGAAATGTAAATGGTGTGAATGGAAGTGGAGAAGCAGCGGAAGAATGTGGTGGGATGGGTGGGTTTTGAAAACGTGGTGTGTGAGGTGCAGATGCATTTTATTCATTTTTATCATTTAATGATTGGAAATGAAAATGTGAAGATGATGATGCACCATGCAATGAAGAAAAAGGAACACCAAATTCATTTTGATTTTGTGAAGTAGATAGAAAAGAAGGAAGGTTAGAAGAAGAGATACCTGGCTTTTTCTTATAATCCCCACGACGTGTGTTAATATACAAGAATTAGTCCTCAAGAGGACCTTTTCCGTAGTCAACAGACTGGACTCTTTCTTCCACATGATCTCTACTAGAATATTGGAAAGCAGAAGAGGTAAAAAAAGGAACAAAAGACGAATCTAAAGTACCTTGCACCGGAGTGGACGGAAGAGGATGAAAGAAATAAACATACTCCGGGTCTTGTTCTCCAAGAGGGGGGGCCATCCCTGATGGAGGTCTCGACGGCCTTGCAACATCATCGGATTTACGCGCAACATCTGAAGAGAGAAATTCATGCATACCTTCATTTAGAATCATTTCTTGAAGGGCAATCCTTCGATTGAGCTTCTCAATCTTCTTTCGTCTATAAGCTATCATGATTCAATTTAGGACAATAAACTGTAACTTGTAATAGATAATAAACTCAAGATTTAAGGCTTAAAAGCGAATAGTCATAGATTCAAATTACGTCATATAGACTAAAAAAAGAGAGTACTCATGAGTTGTAACTCAGTAAACAGTGCATGAAAAATAAATTTAACTATGACGTATGATGTATGTGTATCATAATATCTCATGAGACTTGAGTCATCCAATTGCCCCTGAACCATAAACACGAATCTACATAATTAACTAGCAATAAGTTGTAAAGTACAAGTCTATGAATCATCAAATGATCTGTCATCTAATGACTTACGAGAGTCAATTAGCATCATCCAAAGCCATCTCTATCTTAGCCTCCTTAGGGCTACTAGTAGGAGACTAGTATTGCGAGTAGAGGAAGAGAAGGCATCATCATCATCATCAGCCACTAGAGTTGTAGAGGTAGAAGCAACTCCACATGGAAGTTAAGATCTTCTGACTCTAGCTGATGTATGCCTGGACTGTGTCCGATGCGTAGGTGCAGACATCTCCTCATATAGCATATTGTAGATGTCTATCTCCTCCTTTGGAATGATAGGAATTCCCCTCACCTTCTCTATGTCAATCTCATCTATATTTACATGCTTTGGCTCAAGTATATAACTTGAATTCTTAATTAAGCACAAGTTACAATGGCAAAAAACTAATCTCTCAATCTGAGCAATCTTAGACTTATTTCTCTTTTTGGTGTGAAACAATGCCCACGTGCTCCGATTTCTCTCAATAGGACCACTATCACAATCCTAAGAGAAAACATGGAGATAGCCATCCTTTTCTATCAAATTCCAATACAAGAATAAGAAGAAATTCAACACACTTATTTATGTTACAACTTACATGTATCATTGTATGATGATTCATGTAACATGTTTACTCTTTAAACTTGTTACTTTACTCACCAATGTCAGAGCACAATTTCCATATTTCTTCCACCAAGACATTGGTTGGAGTTGTGTCTCATGTAACTCTATTGTGGGGCGTGCAAATCAGAGAGTGATTATGAAACTTGAGGAGATCATTCTCAAGTTGCGTAATGATGGAAACATCTACGTCAGCCCACTTACTAAAATAATATTGTAGCCCCTCTTCAAGCCCCTCACTTGCATATTGATCCTTGCTGCACCAAAGAGGATGCAAGCAATGTGCAACAGCATAGATTGGTTTGTGAAACCAATTCCATCTCCTGTTCCACACTGCGCGAATGTCTTGCACTCTATAACATATATAAAAGTTAACTTGTTACCCACATAGCAATATAAATTATGAATCATGATAGATAATAGATTCATACATATGATTGAAAAGGTGAAATTAGAACGAATGGTCAGTGATTCACTTACTTATCTCGAGACTAGAAGATGATTCTGTCAAGCGCCTCTCCAATTTGATGCACGTACTCGTACAAAAGGCCTAGAATACTACTCTCCATATGAGTATGATCAACAAGACGATGTAAATGGGAGTCAAAGATTTTACCAATGCAGTTGCATCCTCCCAATAGGCCTTATCCATGACATTTCTGATAAATGTCAAAGCCTTAGGTTGATCCCTCTCATCCCATGCAGTCCACTCTCTAGAGACAACTATCCTTAAGAGGCCTTGGCAGACTCAACACGTCTCTCCACAACAATAAACATGTAAGCGAAGTAAGTGGCTGATGGCTTCAGAAGATCCAAATCACTGTTTGGCCTAAAAATGGCATGCACCCTAGACCTCTTTGTCACAAACTTTACTATGCTTCTACCTCTCTTGAAGAGGTCATTTATCGATCCAACCTTTTCCAAATCCTCCATTAGTAGATCTAAACAATATGATGTGCATGGAGTCCACATGATCTTAGAGAACTCACTCTCTAATAAAGCACCCATAGCCACACAATTACTACCATTTTTAGTGATGACCTGTATTACATTCTCTGCACCAATCTCCAAAATGGCAGCCTTGATGTGCCTATAGATGTACTCACATGTAACCACTGTCCCTGCTGTTGCCGATGTATCTATGGCACGCAAGAACATGGTCCCTTTGCAAGAGGACACCGAGATGTTATACATATTGCTTCCTCTCATATATGTCCATCCATTACTCAAAATAGTGCAACCATACTTCTGCCAAGTAGTCTTCAAATGGTGCATCTCTAGCTCTACAGCTTGTTTCTCTCTAACAAGCTCACGTGTGCACAAAGCATAGGAGGGGCCCTCCCACTCATCCAATTCGACTGATGGCTGTGATGGTCCTTTTCCACCTATTTGTATGTGCAACATGGAAAGGGATGGTGCGCTCTATAAATTGTCTCGTGATCTCAGGAGTAGCCCTAGCCATTGCTTGCTTTTGAAGGGTTGCTGTGATACTTGCCCTTTCCAATGATCCTCTTGTAGCTCTTGCTACCCCAGTGGTACATGCACCTGTTGACGAGCTACTACCACCCTGTGCACCCCCAAGATGTGGCAAATGGGTCCATGAAGCAATTGGACCCTCAAGAGAAGCACCTGCACTTGCTTGAGTCGCCTCTGCATCTATATCCATAGAGACGTTGGCACTAGCAAAAGCATTGCCACCAACATCCATGCACACTCTACCCCTCTTTGGGGCACTACTACCTATGGGAGGAGGTGGAACCGTAGGTTGTGCACTTGGCCGCAAAGTATCATCCTCATGTGGTGCACTAACCACAAGGCATTGCTGCCTTCAATGCTCCAAACTAGCATACATATCATCAAGCACATTAGGGCAATTATCAATATCCTTACTACTAATACGAGCAAGATGATCCTTCACTCGTGTAATGCTCCCTGTGCATATGACATGGCAGTAGTTGCATTCCCACCGCTTTGAGCCACTGCTACCTCCATAGTTGCTAATAATGTGCATGTGGTTCCAAAATGTGTCCATCATGGCTGTACCTTGCTGGAAACAGGGGAAACCAGCAGAAAAAGTGGGTGAAAGTTGCTCAAATCAGTGTGGACAGCGAAGGCAAAGAGAGAGGAGGGATTGCTCGTTGGAAACAGTGAAAATCAGCACCAAATCCGAGGGAAAACAAGTAGATTTAGTATGGACAGGAAAGGAAAGGGATTGGACAACTGAAGGATGAGGAATGTCACCGTATGTGGAGTTTCAGGACTGGGATGTGGAGCAAACAATAGGTAGGGAGGGTGATCAGCTGAGAAAGAGGGTGGACAGTAGGGAAAGAAGGCAGAATGCTCACGCAAGAAGGCATAGGAAGGCGAAATGCAGTACGCGACTTGAAACCGGGCCAAAACCCTTGTCCCCCCAAAACGCCTGTCACATGAAATGTGTTTCAGGACATTTCGGGACAGAAACAACAAAAGCGACTTGTAGACGTAGTCTCCTAGCCATCAGTTAGGGTTAGGAAACCAAAACGTAGGTTGATGCGAGCAATAAATGCAACAAACTGAAGATTACAGGGCAGAGAGCTGTTGTAGGCTGAAAATGCAAATTTTTGGGCAGTAAACACAGGCTGTAGTAGATAGCAAACAGGCTGGAAGCAATGAGCAGCAGGTCGCCTGATCAAAAGAGGTAAGAAAGACTTGTAATCAGCAAAAAAACAACAATGGGAACATAGATCCTGCAATCTGATACCATGTCAGAAGTGGATGCAGCAATGTAAGCATACATATGCTGAAATAGACTATTGAACACAAGACAGAGAAAAGAAGAACATTGCAAAAGAAGAGAACTGAGAAGAATGCTTGGGAAATGGAATCCATATACCAAGACACGAGACAGTTGCGTACAATAGTGGGTCATTGGTTGCGCGGGCATTGGCACTGGCTCCTCTCTCCAATTAGGACCTCCAAGTGATGAATACCAAGATTGAGGAGGAGGCGGAGCACAATATAGCCAATAAATATGCCATAAACAGCAATTGGTCGGTCAATATTGAATGCTGCCTGGTTGGCATAAAAAATGCCCTAAAATGCCACAAAGAATGCATAGTAAAAATGCCTTAAATAGTTGAGATGTGCCCAGCTCAATTTGACATGCATAGACTCACACATGAGTTGACATATCTGCTAACAAGGTTGTGGGCAGCAAAACATAGCCTTTGGGCATGCCCACGAGTGTAAGGAAAAAGCATGGTTGAGTCATGACATTTTCCCCAAGATGTAAACATTAAAAGTTTGATGATGTGGCACTTAGTCAAACTTGGACTGCTTAAATTGTTGAAGTGATGAATCTAAGGGTTGCTGAAAAGTGTTGGGTTGAACATTTCCAAAGTTGAATAAAAGTGGATTATTGGCATAATTACAAGGCATCGTGGTTGGTTTGTGACTAATAGCAAACACAATCTTCTCCTCCTTGTGTACATGCCTATTGCAAGGAGTAGTGAAGAGAAGTCTTGTTGATGAGTTGGAGGGTTCGAGGGATCCGTGATCCGGAGTATTCGTGGCGATTCGGAGCTGAAGACTGAGTGTACAGCATGGAAAAGCTATCTTGGATTGGATTGTTGAGCTAAAATATGCATTACTTACTGATTGGCCTCTTAAACAGCCCCAAAACACATTAAAAAAATGCTCTTTTAGAGTAAAAACCCTGAAATGGGGAGTGGTTTGAGAGAGTTCAGTGGAAACCCTAATTTGGGAGGCTCCAATCCACATCTATAAATAGACAGGCTGCCCACCATTCAACCATGAACTCACGTGTCTTGAGGACCGAGGCAGAGGTGTTGAGTGGGAGAGTGTGTCGTACTCCTGATGGATCCCCAATTCTAGCAAAGGCATCCTTTGAGAGTCAAACATCAGCAAACGCAGCCAAGAAGGCCGGATCTGATGCAGACAGGTAGTGGATGAGAAAGAAAACAGCAAATGCAAATACCTGTGGAGTGTAGGCAGCCTAGGCGGCAGCAGCAGGGGTCAAATGCAGCAATTTGGAGTGGAAAAGTGCTGGGTGGCAGCAGATAGATGCAAACACAAATTGGGAGCAGTCTCTAGGCGGTTAGCTGCTGTAAACGCATGAAAAAGAGGTCGCCAAGCTGAATCGCTGCCATTAGGAAGGTAGAGAACAGCAAGCAACAACTAGTAAAGGTACTGATTGTGGGAAGAAGGTTGGAAACAGGCTCCAATCTGATGTAGACAGCAAAGGGAAGCTTCGGTTGAGATGTCTTCTGCGAATGGGGTGTGGGCATGGAAGCTAGAGGGCTTGAAACTTGCCAAAACGAGATTGAGGATGAATGGAGGGCAGCTAGCCTATTTATAGAAAGTTTCAGGACCTCATACCACGGATTGTCTAAAAACTCTCTCGAACCGTGCACCATTTTAGAGATTTAATTAATTAGGCATTTTGGGGTTGTTTAAGTGGCTAATTCAGCATGTACTGCTTATGTTAGCTCAATACCCCTCTCAGGCCCAAAAAGTTGCACGAAAGAAAGCCCAACATGAATTTTGAGTGTTTTTGTTCTTTTATGTGTTTTTACTGCGAGGTGTCCCACCCCAAAGTAGCTTGGATATCAGAGTGCATGGTGGTTGCTTAGTTGCCTACCAAGACTATAGAGGTGATGGCTATCTTACCAAGGGAGTTCAAGTGGTCACCCCAGAGAGGCCAAGGCATCAAACAAAGGGTATATATCTGCTGCTGCGTGGCCTACCAAGTCTTGCAAAGGCGGATGGAACCATAATGAACCTTTTTTTTTTTGGGTGGTGGTGGTTTGACAATCATTGTTTCAAAAAGGGACGGAGGGTGGGTGGTCGATTAAGTAACGGGACGGGAGACAAGTAGTGTGTCCCAAGGGATTTCATAAAATAAACAAGCTATCCCTACCACTACTGGATGTCAATGACAAAGAAAGAGAGTAATGGAATGTGTAGCAAATATGGGGGTCTATGGAGAGACAAAAAAGATATGTGGCAAGCAAGCTAGTAAGGCTAAGCAAGCAAGGGAGACAACCTTAAAGATTGACATGTGCAATATTGTAGAACAGAATGCGAGTGCACTGGAGTTATGCAAGAGGCAATGCACATGGGATCATGCTCATGCAAAATGCTATGCAATGGTGCCACTTTGACAGTGTCCTCGCAAGGGAATTGTTCACTTGTCTAAGTGCCCTTTTCCAATCATGCCTTCTTGACAGTGTGGATAAAGAAACGATGTTCAAAATGTTCAATAAATACAATGACTGAATCAAAATCTGTAATAATCAGTGTTACTATCAAGAGATGAAAGTTGGTCCCTCTCAAACTAGAAGTGAAAGCTAGAGGGAAGCACTCTCTCCTCGTCAATTTGAAGAAGTAGAGGAGGGTGTATCCAAGCCGATCTTGGGTAACAAATACTGCAACATCGATTGATTGACTGCCTTGGTCAATGTCTGCAAAGTTGTCAGAAGAAGGCACAAACTCTAGGCAGCTGGTGCCTAGCTTAATCTGCTCTTTGATGAAGTGAAAGTGGATCCCCACATGCCGTGCTAGTGGTGTAATGATCGGATTGCTTGCAAGGCATTGGCACTTTGGTTGTCACAGTAGATGATGGTGGAAGAGTTGCATGCATAGTAACAGGGCACGGTCGTCTCGAGGCCCCGGAACGCGGGAACGTTGTCTCAAACGGATGGGCCGAATGGGGACGCCAAAATGGGATGGGGATGTTTCGTGTCTCGTCCCCAATAGCCGTCCCCCCGTCCCGGCCATCCCCTACCCCATCCCGGCCGTCCCCTACCCCGTCTCCTTGTCACGTCCTTTGTTAGGGGACGTTTTTGACAATTTCTTTTTTTTTGGAGTGGGTGTCTTTTAGGGGTGGTTTTTTTGCATGTTCTTTGGTAGTATACATTCACCCACACACAGTGTAACATGGGACCGGTTTTGGGGATAGGGATGGGAATAGGGACGGGCCCACGGGGACAAGAATAATAAATTGCCATCCCCTGTTACCATGAGAGGGGGCTGGGACGGGAAGCTACAAAATGGGCATCCCCTATCACTATGCCCACACATCCATCCACCACATCATATGCATACATTTTCAAATGCTATTTATATATGCCATTCCCTCCCGCGTCTCACCCCCCGTCCCCGTTCCTTGCTTGTAGCTGTCCCTCGTCCCCCGTCCCCGTTCCCTTTCCCCATACCATGTTTCTATGGTCACATGAAAAGTGTAGCACCGCTAGCAAGCTCTCAAGTAGATGGTCTCCGTGGTACCATAAAAAAGAGCCCAATTCTTGGCCTCCATTGTTGAAACCACCACTGTCTCTTGCTTATGGTTAGGCCAAGAGATGGGTGCCGTGCCCAAGGTAAAGAGGTAGCTGCCATGGGAACGTCAAGTGTCAAGACCTCTTGCCCAGTCAGAGTGAGAATATCTCTCCCAACATAAACTAGATCCATAAGTTAGGCCATAAGAATGGATACAGCGCAAATATCTCAAAATACACAAATAGGCAATCCAATGTGACATCCTAGGTGTAGTGAAACACTAACTAAGCAAACTAACGGAGTAAACTAAATCTGCCCTAGTATAAATCAACCAAAGAGGCTTCCCTACAATAGACCTATAGGTGTTTTTGTCAAAGGGCTGACTGAGGGTATCCTTAGAAAGATGGACAGTGGGATCAAGAGGCATGGCCACAGGCCGTGTCTGATTTGTGCAATGTTGGTTCACTAACTAAAGAATGTACTTCTGCTGGGAAACAAAAATACTACCCTCAGATAGAACTACCTCTATTTCCAAAAAATAAAACAACAAACTGAGGTTTGTCATCTCAAAAGTCAAGCAAAGCTGGGCCTTTATATTTGCTATGATAGTAGAATCAAAGCCGGTGATAAGTAAATCATCTATATACAGTAGGATGTAGTTGATCCCCTCTGAAGTAGTACGGATATATAAGTTCAGCTTATAAGGGGTAGAATGGTATTCTGAGTCCTAATGAATTCATCCATCCTTTGGAACTAGGACCACGGTACCTGTTTATAAGGGGTAGAATGGTATCTGTGTGTCTTAACGAACTCATCTATCCTTTGGAACTAAGATCGTGGTACTTGCTTTAGCCTGTAGATAGCTTTCCGCAAGTGAAAGACTTTATCTTTCTGGTTAGTAGAAGAAAATCGAGGAGGCTGCTCCATATAGACTTTCTTCTCCAAATAACTGTTCAGAAAGTGCTGTTGACGTCCATCTGATACATCGGCTAACCGTGGTGAGTGGCTAGTGTAACCAACAAACGAAATGAAGTCAACAGTGCTATAGGAGCAAAGGTCTCTTGATAGTCAATGCCTTGCTTCTATTGAAATCCTTGCACCACAAGGCGAGCCTTGTATTTGTTCAAAGTCCCATAAGCTTTTAGCTTAGTCCTAAAAATCCACTTTGTCTCGATGACTTTCTTGTGGCTCAGATGGCTCATCATCCACCATGGTCCAAGTCTCATTTTGGTCAATACTCTCTAGCTCATTTTTCATGGCCTCTCATCATTGAGTGTGTTTAAGAGGGTCCTATAAACTATTCGTCTCAGAATGCTCTATATAATTATGTGAAGCCTAAGGTGCAAGCCGAGCTGATTTTCTAGGGCCCTCCAGAGTGGAATCTGATGGAAGGATCCCCGAATCCCGCATGGTCTGTTGGTACCGGTGAGATAATGGGTCTCGTGGAGCGGGCCTAGGAGGTAAAGAATCTATGGGTGGGTTAGGAGCGGGTAGTAGGCCTGGCTTAGAAGCACTATCTTAGTAGGAACAATGCGGGGAAAGGGTATAATATTTGGTATAGAAGATTGCACAATGTCCCTTTCATCAAACATGATATCTCTCCTAACAATCCCTTGTTTGTCCGAGGATCGAATTGACAATAGGCTTTTGCCCAAAGACTCTAAAGTGGGAAACTATAAGCCCAAAGACAAAGAATACCTCATACAGAGTCCTTTGAGGGATAGCCGTAGTTGAGCACCGACCAAAGTATTAACAGCCTCAACCCAAAGGCACTTAGGAAGCCCTGTTGTGAACAACATAGAGCATGCCATATTTATGATAGTTTGGTTCCTATGCTTTATGACTCTATTCTGAGAGGGGGAGTTAATAGAGGTGAGTTGGTGGGAAATATCATGCTCCTACAGAAACTTGGAAACTCATGGGAGGTGAATTTGCTCCCACTATCACTCCTCATGCATTCTACACAACAACTTGTTTGGTTATACACTAGTAGCATCCAAACAGAAAAATATGTGAAGGCATTGGACTCATGCTTGAGAAAGTACATCCATATGTAATGAGAATGATAATCCACAATAAAAAAGAAGTACAATGCACCATTCAAATCGGCGGTGGATGTTAGACCACAAAGATCAACATGAATCAATTTGAGAGGTGGCTCAACTCTATGTGTAGATTGCTGAGAAAATGGGATATGGTGTTGTTTCCCAAGTTGACAAGCTTTATAGACATCCCGTGATAGCTTCAAGCAGGGAAGGCCATCAACCATTTGTTGATGCCCCAAATTATTATTTTTTTGCAAATAAAATGTGGCTGATTATATTACTAAAAAAAACTGATTACAACGGAGTGCTCATGCTCAATAGACTAGCTGGAGCTGATGCAAAGTCACAAATACATAATGTATACATGCCTCTCAAGGCGGTCTGGGGGGGATGGGGGCAAGAAGCCATGGAGAGGGGGTGTATCGCCATCTGGGGCTGCTTGCTTGCATCACGAAAAACAGGTCCTGGCCGCCCCAAGTATGCATGAAATGACAACGGAGCTCTTGACGAGCCCTGGACTCGCCCTGCACCTAACCCCAACGGTCGCAGAGGGAGTGAATGATGGAGGTCCAGAGCTCTGCTAAGGTCGCCTGTACTGAAAGTCTCTCTTCGCCAAAAGCCTCTTGACATGGCGCCTTCCAGGTATGCCATCCAGTAAGACTCCCTATGATCTCCCATATCTCAGAGCGGTCTGGAGTGGGCTGTTGTAACTTGCGGATGGGTAGAGCCTCCAAACCGACCACTACACACGACCTGCCTCGATGATGAATATCGTGTTCTGCATCTTGGCCTCATATAGAAGGTGATGGCCCTGGGTGACTGCCTGCCAGTAGAAAGCTTCCCATGAGATACATCCAAGGCTAGGTGCTATATGGCGAAGGATGCGGCATGCTCCTCTCCACACGAGTTGCGCCTCCTCACATGACCAAAGGCAGTGCTTTGGGGTTTCCAGAGGTTGCTGTGTGCAACGCTTACAACCTCCCTCCTTCTGCATTTGGGCAAGCCAACTTCCCACCACCAAGCCTCCATGTGCCACCAACCATAGGAAATATGATACCCTCCTCGGCCTCTAGCTATCCCATAGGTGGTGCCAGAAGGTCCCTCGGAACGGCTCCGTGATGTTGTGCTCCGCCTAGTGTTTGCTACGTGACCGCGCCCAATCCATATCCTCCTGCATTAGTACGTGTTTGCCAATCTTGGCAGTGTACTCCAGGAACCTCGGTGGCTTCTTGGCAACTGCAGTGGCCGGCCATAGCCACTCTCCTGGATCCCACTCTAGCTCATCAAGTGGTCTGCCCTCTCAGATTCAAAGGCGCCACTCCCTGAGCTCCTTCGAGAAAACATAGGGGTCCAGTCTCCATGTCTTCCCCTGAAGGTCCGCCACCCGAATCCTCCTCCACGAAAGGGCAACTATCCCCTCATCTTTGTTAAATTACGGAGATAGATTTCTTGAAATTGATGGAAGCACGAGACAGTTCATCCTCCCAGCCACGCCTAGATAAGTGCTGGCCCTCAAGCTTATCTTTTTGCCAGCCGTCAACTTGCTGGAGTCCTACTATTCTTGGACTCCTTACTCTCTAGGCTCCCCTTAACCCCGTTCGGGCGCCCAAGAGCCCGGACGGTCATTCTCGTGCATGTTCCCCTAAATTTACCTTAATGTAACATTAAATATCCCTTTTAATGTCACATTCCACACTTATGACCTTAATGTAGCATTAAATATTACTTTTAATGTCACATTTCCTTCCCCTTAAGAATCGGTTTCGTCCTCGAAAACGATATTTGGAAGGTCTAACTGTAAATTGGGAACCTTTTCTTTAAAGTACTTACTCGCTCCCATGTTGAGCTTTCTTCTGAACAATCTTTCCACTTAACCAAACATTCTTGATAAATAGTATTCCTCGTTCGTCTATTACGAACATTTAATATTTTTTCTGGTTCATGTGGATTAGATTGGTCATAGAATAACTCCTCAATATCATCATTTAAGACTAAATTATCCAAATCACCCAGTTTCTTCCTTAATTTGCTTACATGAAAAACTGGATGTATTTTACTACCAATAGGTAGTTGGAGCTTGTAAGCCAATTCTCCCACCCTTTTAAGTATTATGAAAGGACCACAATACCTTGGTGAAAGCTTTGGACAATGTCCCTTTTTCATAGTTTTAGTTTGTTCAGGCACCTTAAGATAGACCAATTCTCCTTCTTCAAAGGAGATGTCTCTTCGGTGAGGATCTGCATATGCTCTAGCTCGACTTTGAGCCTTTTTAATATTTTCTTGAGCAAATTTTAACATATTATTCATATCCTCCAAAAAGTCTTTAGCTGCCTGAACCTTTCCTTATGCAGTCCTACTGCAAAAGGAGCTCTGGGCTGAAACCCATACATCAACATAAACGGACTATATCCAGTGGAAGAGTGTTTGGCACTGTTATATGCAAACTCTGCTATCGGTAAATACTCTTCCCAATTAGTTTGCCTTTTGCTTACATATGCCCTAAGCATATCTTCAAGGATTTGGTTAACCCTTTCAGGTTGCCCATCTGTTTGCGGATGATCCGCCGTACTCATGCTAAGTTTAGTATCCAATTTCCTAAATACCGCACGCCAAAAATGGCTATCAAATTTTCTATCCCGATCAGAAATTATATTTGCCGGAAGGCCATACAATCGGTATATGTTCTCTACGAACAATCTAGCCAATTCTGGTGTTTTAACATCAGTTGAAGTTGGAATAAACCTAGCCATTTTGGTTAACCTATCCACAATTACCCACACAGAGTCGTGCCCCCTCTGTGTTCTAGGTAGAGCAACAATAAAATCCATGGAGATACTCTCCCATTTTCCCGAAGGAATTTCTAATGGATGGAGAAGTCCTCCCATTTTTAATTTTTCAGCTTTATTAACCTGGCATTTATTACATTTGACCACATAGTCAAGGACGTTCTTATTCATTCCAGGCCAATAAAACTGCCTTTTAATAAGACTATAAGTCTTATTAACTCTTGGATGTCCCGCGCTAGGGGTATCATGACACTCAAAGAGTATCTGGCGCCTTATTTCTATATCTTTCGGGACACATACCCTACCCTTGTAGAGTAAATAACCATTATCAATGGTAAAATTCTTCCACTTGAATCCAGTTTGAGCAACCCCTGATGCTCCATTTCCTAGTTGAACATCGTCAGATATTCCTTCCTCAGTAGAAGCACTTTCATTTGGATCCCCATTTTTTATTGCTTCCCATATGTTGGAATATGCCGGATCAACCTGACATTTCCCTTTTAAAGATTCAAGCAAATTGGAAGTGAACTGAGTAAAACTCAATTCATTAATGATGGGCATTCTGCTGAGTGCATCAGCTACTATATTATACTTTCCTTTTCTATATCTTATTTCATAGTCGAACTCTTGGAGGAGTTCGGCCCATCTGGCTTTACGCCCATGTAAATCTGGTTGATCATTAAGCCACTTAATGCTTTCATGATCCGATAAAATCAAAAGTTTGGCACCATACAAATAGTGCCTCCATTTCTTCATTGCATGTACTATTGCGTACAGCTCCCTCTCATAAACAGAATAATTCTGTTTTGCACGATCTAATTTCTTGCTTTCAAAAGCAACTGGTTGACCTTCTTGTAATAAGACCGCGCCTATTGCCTTATCACTGGCATCAGCTTCAACCACAAATGGTTTATTGGGATCCACAATTAATAATACTGGAGCTGTAGCAATAGCTACCTTAAGTTTTTGAAAACTTTCATTTTGGTCTGTTCCCCAATTAAAACTTTTCCCTTTCCCTTTAAGTTGGTCTGTCATTGGAACAGCTATTTTGGCATAATCTCGAATGAATCTACGATAAAATCCAGATAAACCTAGGAAGATTTGCAGCTCTTCCAGGTTCTGTGGAGGTGGCCATTCAATAATTGCCCTTACTTTTTCTGGATCCATGTTGATTCCCTCTTTCGAGATTATATGCCCTAAATATTTGACCTCTTGTGCAAAGAATTCACATTTAGTTTTCTTCGCATAAAGGGAATGTGTTCTTAACAGTTGGAATACTAATTGTAAGTGTTCTAAATGTTCTTCTCTTGATTTACTAAAGATCAAGATATCATCCAAAAAGACTACTACAAAATGTCCTAGATAGGGCCGTAAAACACTATTCATCAGCTTCATAAAGGTAGCTGGTGCATTGGTGAGGCCAAAAGGCATCACCAAAAAATCATAATGCCCGTATCTAGTACGAAATGCCGTTTTGGAAATATCTTGTGCCTTAATTCTTATTTGGTGATAACCTGATCTTAAGTCTATCTTTGTGAAGAATTTTGCCCCTTGCAATTGATCAAAAAGATCTTCCATTCTGGGCATAGGAAATTTATTCTTCACCGTTATTTTATTAAGTGCTCTATAGTCAACACAAAGTCGCATAGAACCATCTTTTTTCTTTACCAATAAAATTAGTGAAGCCCAAGGTGAATTACTGGGTTGAATAAACCCTTTATCCAGGTAATCCTTAATTTGTCTTTCAACTTCTTGATGCTGTGTTTCACTTAACCTATACGGTGGTTTTGAAATTGGATGTGTATCCTTATTTATATCAATTGGGTGATTTATTTCACCCCTATCAGGTGGAAGGCCACTAGGTAAATCAGAAGGAAACACATCTTTAAAATCATCTAACAAACTGTTCAATTCATTATTTACATTCAATTCACAAACATAAAAAAATTGTTGCTTTATATTACAGAAAGTAAAAGTATTCTGTACAGGAAGAGACCATAGCATATATGCCTCACAAACTTCCTTCTTTATCAGCTTCTGAACTTTAGTAGAACACAGCAAAGGATTATCAGATACTTCATGTTCACCTTGAATGACAAAAGTCTTACCATCCCTTTCAAATTCCAGTGTATTATGGTGATAGCTACGTTTCAAGGATGGTTCCAATCCCCATAGCCACTCCCTCCCTAGAGCAATGTCAGCTCTTTCCATGTTCATTATTTGGAAATCAAGCTTATCTTTATATCCTTGAATCTCGATTTCCAAATTGGATACCATTGTATCCCATATTTTATTGTCTTGGCCTTGCATCATACGCACAACGTATTGATGCTCACTGTTTTGTTGGGGAAGTTTCAATTTTTTGACAAGTGCATAATTTATAAAATTATGTGTGGCAGAGTCATCAATCATGACTCTAACCCGTTTACCAGCTATCAATCCATGTAATCTAAGTAAATCATGTGGCCCAAAAGTAGGCTGCCACAAAGAAGTTGACATACAACACTTATGTTGTACATCCATGTGCAAGACCTTTAAAGATTTATACTTTTCATGACCCTTTAATTCTAAGGTCTGCACTACATGGATTTGTTTTTCTTTTCCCTTGCCCTTGTCCTTTTCTTTGTCTTCCCCATAATTTAGTCTTAAATGATGATATTGAGGAGTTATTCTATGACCAATCTAATCCACATGAACCAGAAAAAATATTAAATGTTCGTAATAGACGAACGAGGAATACTATTTATCAAGAATGTTTGGTTAAGTGGAAAGATTGTTTAGAAGAAAGCTCAACATGGGAGCGAGTAAGTACTTTAAAGAAAAGGTTTCATATCCTTTAAGACCAGATTATCCCTCAATTTATGATAGATTTGGGGTTCTTTAGAATCTCGAATGGTCGCATCTAAATCTTTCGATGAAGATGGGACATCTGAGATTTCTATCTTATTTTTATCTTTTTCCAATAATAAAGTTAACTGAGATTTTATTTCAGTAAGTGTTTGAGTTAAAAACTCCATTTGAACCCCTTGAGTTTGCACACGAGCAGAAAGATCATCAAATTGCTCTCTCGTGGCAAAAAATTCTTCCCATTGTTCTTCTTGTATGTCTGGTTCATGGGGATCTACCATAGGTTGATCCCCGGAACTAGAACTTTCCATTACCCTTTCTTTCCCTTTTTCTGCCATTAATACACTGGAATTGGAAAGCAAAAATAAGAAATTTGCATACAAGATAAAATACTTCCCTGATTTTTAATGGCAGGCTGTGGCTTCAGTTATGTATGAAGGCTGTAACTTCAGTTGTGTATGAAATTTTTCTGCCTGTCTCACAGCAGTCGCAGTCCTATCCGTCTCAGGAGCAGTCCTATTCGTGAACAGCAATCTGATACTGGCGGCTCCACTTCTAATCTAGTTCTCGCAGCTGCTGGCAGCTTCACATCTGAGCTGGTTCATCCTCGCGAATGTTGGCGACTCCACGCCTGGTCCTCGCGGATGCTGACGGCTCCACGTTTTTATTTATTTATTATTTTTTTTCTTTTTCCCTGTCCGTAACGAAGCGTTTCTGCCCGTAACGAGACGGGTCACCTTGATGTGGCGTAACGTTTCCTGCCTGCAACGAAATGGGTCACATTAATGTATGTAATGTGACGTGGCTTCTCCCTTTTAATTTTCTCTTCACGGCCCGTTTTCTCAGGCGACGGACCGGACAGAAGTGACGGCCCGTTTTCTTACGTGACGGGGCAGGGCAGAAGTGCTACGTCAGATCGCGTGACCATCTAGAACTAAGTGCCGTGAAGACGCGACGAGACGGGACGCTTCTGGCTTCCGTTCTTCATGACTGACTTCCGTTCTTCTTCACATTCGTCATTGCTCTTCTGTTGAGACCTTCAGGAATCCTTACAGCTACCGGCTCTGATACCAATGTTAAATTACGGAGATAGATTTCTTGAAACTGATGGAAGCACGAGACAGTTCATTCTCCCAGCCACGCCTAGATAAGTGCTGGCCCTCAAGCTTAGCTTTTTGCCAGCCGTCAACTTGCTGGAGTCCTACTATTCTTGGACTCCTTACTCTCTAGGCTCCCCTTAACCCCGTTCGGGCGCCCAAGAGCCCGGACGGTCATTCTCGTGCATGTTCCCCTAAATTTACCTTAATGTAACATTAAATATCCCTTTTAATGTCACATTCCATACTTATGACCTTAATGTAACATTAAATATTACTTTTAATGTCACATTAATGTCACAATCTTGTTGTCCTCTGTCAAGGGCCAGACGCCCCCCCCTCCTGAACGGTGAAGAAAGTCCCCTATGGAGCGCCGCCCACTCTACCTGCCACCTGTAGGGGGATGCCTGTTGGTGAAAACCTAGCGGCCCATACCTCCCTGGGCTCTATCGGCACTCATATCAGGGGAGCAAGCCACTCCAGAGGTATTGTTGCGTCTATCTCCCTTCTCCTCAACTCCACTCCTCTCTGGTAGCCTGATACTCGCTGCAGCACCTTCTCGTCCACCATCCTCTACACCTCTTGGCATGTCGTGATGGTACAAGCCGAGCAGGCCTTCCAACCAGCCCATTGGATGTGGGGGCGCTCGCCAATCTGTGCCCCTTCCCGATCTTTGAACTGGGGGTTCCAGATCATCGGCTGACGGTCTATCTTCTCTTGGCAGCTTGGGGTGCTCTGGATTAGGGCCTTACCGAGGCCCTGCTACATGCGGAGTAAGCTGCGTAGGAAAGGTGATCTGGGGAAGGGGGGTGATCTGGGCTGACATGAAGATCCATCTCAGGGACGGCCTCCACTCACCGCCAAGCCTTGGTCTACAATACTGAAGGCCCTCCTGCAATAGGACCTTCCAAGTTTGCCCTCCCGGTGTGAGACCGCGGACAACTAGCTTGCCCAAGAGGGCCATACTCTGAAACTTTGGGCTCAGCACAGTGGGCAAAGATTGGTCGTACTACTCTTGGATTTCAAGAAAGCTAGAACAAGTCCTTCCATACTGATCTCGAAGGCTGTGTATTTGCTCTCTTGAGGTGCGAGGTTGGTGCACCTAGAAAAACTCCTTGCACATTGTGTCTCCCCTCCGCGCCTAGAAAGCTGCTGAGGTGCAGAAAGAGAACTCTGAGCGCCTGTCCTCTAGGCTAGCAATGGCTGCTCTCACTCGCACCTCCTGTGGGTGGAGGATGGGATTCCTTGGTGCCTTCTGAAGTAATCTCTGCGTGGCTGCAAGGTCCCGCCGGAGTGCTTTCTTCTCCTCCCATCTCTACTGCCTGGCCTGTATGGTTGGCTCTTGGTAGATTTTGCTCAACTTGGCTAGGACCTTTGCAACCTCCTCTGCGATCCGGTCCATCCTGTCCTACTCCCTAGTCCAAAGCTGCTCTATTTGTCTTGTCACCTCCTCCCTTCTATAGATCAAGTCAGGGATTTGATAGGATCGTGTGTCTAGGGCAGATGATGGGGAATTTAGTGTCAGGAGAACCGGGCAATGATCAGACAACGTGGTGCTCGGCAACTACCCAATCTGGCCTCCACGAGAGCCTCCCCAGTCTCCCACATAAAACCTTTTCAACCGCTCCAGCAGGACTCCACCTAGCCGCCTGTATACCTAAGAGAAGTCCAGCGACCTCTCGCTCCTGTGGAAGGCAAGGTGTGACATTAAAGTGATATTTAATGTGACATTAAGGTGAATCAAGGGAAACACGCACGAGGATGACCGTCCGGGCTCTTGGGCGCCCGAACGGGGTTAAGGGGAGCCTAGTAATTAAGAGAGTCCAAGAATAGTAGGACTCACCAAGGTTTGACGGCTGGCAATCGGATCACGATGGTCTGGCCAGCAACATACTAGGCAAGGCTGGGAGGAAAAAAGAATCACTCGTGCTCACAGATTAGGACTGTTTTTCTTCTGGTTTTTGTCGTCATCTTTCATTGGTATCAGAGCTGACATGTAGTGTCGTGTGGATTTGTGGATTTCTTCATCGATGGTCTCGTGGTTCGTTTCAGTCGACGAGTTGCTCGCTAGGATGCCAGTTGCGTGAGGCTCGCCCGCCAGTGTTTCAGTCGACGAGTTGCCCGCCAGGATGCCAGTCGCGTGAGGCTCGCCCGCCATTCATTAATCGACGAAAACCATTTCGAAGAAGTTATATGTGGTGTGCCACGTCACGTAAGTGACATTTTGTGAAACGACTGGCGTGAGGCGAAAAGGGGATTCGTCTCTGGTCAACGCCTGCAGAACGACCCAGCGTGAGACAAAAAAGACTCCGTTTCTGGTCAACAAAAGGCGCAATGTCCAAGGCGTCAGCTGTGAGGCGAGATATGAAGAAGCTGCGCGGCGAAACATAAAGATGACTGTTGTAGTTGTGAGGATAAGTACCAGCATTTGAATCGCCACCGACGGACTGAAATCAGTCAGATTTGTCACACATATAAAAGACATATTGGTGGTCCAAGTGACTGGTCTAGTCCGGAAAATAAGGATTGTTCCTCACTCTTCGGGCTTACTAATAAATCCAGCAGCAGCTACCTTGCCATTAAAACTAGGGAAGTACTTTATTTTGTATGCAAATTTCTTATCTTTGCTTTCCAATTCCAGTGTATTAATGGCAGAAAAAGGGAAAGAGAGAGTAATGGAAGGTTCTAGTTCTGGGGACCACCCTATGGTAGATCCCCAGGAACCAGACATGCAAGAAGAACAGTGGGAAGAATTTTTTGCTACACGAGAGCAATTTGATGATCTTACTGCTCATGTGCAAGCTAAGGGGGTTCAAATGGAATTTTTAACCCAAACACTCACTGAAATAAAATCTCAATTAACTTTATTGTTAGAAAGAGATAAAAGTAAGATAGAAATCTCGGATGTCCCATCTTCATCGAAAGATTTAGATGTGACTATCCGAGATCCTAAGGAACCCCAACCCCACCATAAATTGAGGGATAATCCAGTTCTAAAGGATATGAAACCACCTCAATTTCACGGGGAGGAAAAAGATAGGAATAAAGATACAATCTTTAATTTCCTCCAAAAATGGGAAGATTTACATAAACTTAAAAATACCCCACCACATCTCCAAGCACTGGAGGCTAGTTTAACTTTGGGGCCCAAAGCATATAAGTGGTGGCAAACTTTGAAGGAGGCAAATAAAATACCTGAAACTTGGGCTCAATTTGAATCCGTCTTTTTGAAAGAATTCCTTCCTGAAAATGAAATGGAAAGAAATTGGGAAGATTGGGATTATGTCAGACAAAAGGGAAGACCCCTGCTGACATGTTTGGAGGAATATCATGAGATAATCCTCAAATTGGAAGGAATAGATGAATTCCAAAAAACAAGAGGATTCATTAGGGGACTAGACAAAGCCTGTTAAAAGGAAGTAAAAAGGAGTTCACCTAAGACGCTGGAAGAGGCAATTAAATTTGCATTAATTCATGAAGATAGTATGCGTCCAGGTACACTCACTAGTCTCACTGATACGGAACCCAAGTCTAAGGAATTGGAAACCTCAAAATTTGTGGGCAAATTTAAAAGGAAAATGCCATTCTTTAAGGGTAAAAAACAACCTTTTGAAAAGAAACCATATGTGAGGCCAAAGTTAAGTCCTGATGACTTTGATAAGGCCAAAAAAGAAAAGTTGTGTTTCAATTGCCTATCCCCTAACCATGCTGCTTGGAATTGCCCTCAAAAGAAAAAGGGGGAAGACAAAGGAAAGGATAAGGACAAGGGCAAGGGAAAAGAAAAACAAATCCATGTAGTGCAGACCTTAGAATTAAAGGGGCATGAAAAGTACAAATCTTTAGAGGTCTTGCACATGGATGTACAACATAAGTGTTGTATGTCAACTTCTATGTGGCAACCTACTTTTGGGCCACATGATTTACTTAGAGTACATGGATTGATAGCCGGAAAGAGGGTTAGAGTCATGATTGATGACTCTGCTACACATAATTTTATTAATTATGCACTTGTCAAAAAATTGAAACTTCCCCAACAAAAGAGTGGGCATCAATATGTTGTTCGTATGATGCAAGGCCAAGACAATAAAATATGGGATACAATGGTATCCAATTTGGAAATTGAGATTCAAGGATATAAAGATAAACTTGATTTCCAAATTATGAACATGGAAAGAGCTGATATTGCTCTAGGGAGGGAGTGGCTATGGGGATTGGAACCATCCTTAAAACGTAGTTATCACCATAATACACTGGATTTTGAAAGGGATGGTAAGACTTTTGTCATTCAAGGTGAACATGAAGTATCTGATAATCCTTTGCTGTGTTCTACTGAAGTTCAGAAGCTGATAAAGAAGGAAGTTTGTGAGGTATATATGTTATGGTCTCTTCCTATACAGAACACTTTTACTTTCTGTAATATAAAGCAACAATTTTCTTTTGCTTGTGAGTTGAATGTTAATAATGAATTAAGTAGTTTGTTAGATGATTTTAAAGATGTGTTTTCTTCTGATTTACCAAGTGGCCTTCCACCAGATAGGGGTGATATAAATCACCCAATTGATATAAATAAGGATACACACCCTATTTCTAAACCACCGTATAGATTAAGTGAAACACAGCACCAAGAAGTTGAAAGACAAATTAAGGATTACCTTGATAAAGGGTTTATTCAATCCAGTAATTCACCTTGGGCTTCACCAATTTTATTGGTAAAGAAAAAAGATGGTTCTATGCAACTTTGTGTTGACTATAGAGCACTTAATGAAATAACGGTGAAGAATAAATTTCCTATGCCTAGAATGGAAGATCTTTTTGATCAATTACAAGGGGCAAAATTCTTCACAAAGATAGATTTAAGATCAGGTTATCACCAAGTAAGAATTAAGGCACAAGATGTTCCTAAGACAGCATTTCGTACTAGATACGGGCATTATGATTTTTTAGTGATGCCTTTTGGCCTCACTAATGCACCAGCTACCTTTATGAAGCTGACGAATAGTGTTTTACGGCCCTATCTAGGACATTTTGTAGTAGTCTTCTTGGATGATATCTTGATCTTTAGTAAATCAAGAGAAGAACATTTGGAACACTTACAATTAGTATTCCAACTGTTAAGAACACATTCCCTTTATGCGAAGAAAACTAAATGTGAATTCTTTGCACAAGAGGTCAAATATTTGGGGCATATTATCTCGAAAGAGAGAATCAACATGGATCCAGAAAAAGTAAGGGCAATTATTGAATGGCCACCTCCAAGGAACCTGGGAGAGCTGTAGATCTTCCTAGGTTTATCTGGATTTTATCGTAGATTCATTCGAGATTATGCCAAAATAGCTGTTCCAATGACAGACCAACTTAAAGGGAAAGGAAAAAGTTTTAATTGGGGAACAGACCAAAATGAAAGTTTTCAAAAACCTAAGGTAGCTATTGCTACAACTCCAGTATTATTAATTGTGGATCCCAATAAACCGTTTGTGGTTGAAGCTGATGCCAGTGATAAGGCGATAGGCGCGGTCTTATTACAAGAAGGTCGACCAGTTGCTTTTGAAAGCAAGAAATTAGACCGTGCAAAACAGAATTATTCTGTTTATGAGAGGGAGCTGTATGCAATAGTACATGCAATGAAGAAATGGAGGCACTATCTGTACGGTGCCAAACTTTTGATTTTATCGGATCATGAAAGCATTAAGTGGCTTAATGATCAACCGGATTTACATGGGCGTAAAGCCAGATGGGCCGAACTCCTCTAAGAGTTCGACTATGAGATAAGATATAGAAAAGGAAAGTATAATATAGTAGCTGATGCACTCAGCAGAATGCCCATCATTAATGAATTGAGTTTTACTCAGTTCACTTCCAACTTGCTTGAATCTTTAAAAGGGAAATGCCAGGTTGATCCGGCATATTTCAACATATGGGAAGCAATAAAAAATGGGGATCCAAATGAAAGTGCTTCTACTGAGGAAGGAATATCTGACGATGTTCAACAAGGAAATGGAGCATCAGGGGTTGCTCAAACTGGATTCAAGTGGAAGAATTTTACCATTGATAATGGTTATTTACTCTACAAGGGTAGGGTATGTGTCCCGAAAGATACAGAAATAAGGCGCCAAATACTCTTTGAGTGTCATGATACCCCTAGCGCGGGACATCTAGGAGTTAATAAGACTTATAGTCTTATTAAAAGGTAGTTCTATTGGCCTGGAATGAATAAGGACGTCCTTGACTATGTGGTCAAATGTAATAAATGCCAGGTTAATAAAGCTGAAAGATTGAAAATGGGAGGACTTCTCCATCCACTAGAAATTCCTTCGGGAAAATGGGAGAGTATCTCCATGGACTTTATTGTTGCTTTACCTAGAACACAGAGGGGGCACGACTCTGTGTGGGTGATTGTAGATAGGTTAACCAAAATGGCTAGGTTCATTCCAACTTCAACTGATGTTAAAACACCAGAATTGGCTAGATTGTTCGTAGAGAACATATACCGATTGTATGGCCTTCCGGCAAATATAGTTTCTGATCGGGATAGAAAATTTGATAGCCAATTTTGGCGTGCGGTATTTAGGAAATTGGATACTAAACTTAGCATGAGTACGGCGGATCGTCCGCAAACAGATGGGCAAACTGAAAGGGTTAACCAAATTCTTGAAGATATGCGTAGGGCATATGTAAGTAAAAGGCAAACTAATTGGGAAGAGTATTTACCGATAGCAGAGTTTGCATATAATAGTGCCAAGCACTCTTCCACTGGATATAGTCCATTTATGTTAATGTATGGGTTTCAGCCCAAAGCTCCTTTTGCAGTAGGACTGCATAAGGAAAAGGTTCAGGCAGCTAAAGACTTTTTGGAGGATATGAATAGTATGTTAAAATTTGCTCAAGAAAATATTAAAAAGGCTCAAAATCGAGCTAGAGCATATGCAGATCCTCACTGAAGAGACATCTCCTTTGAAGAAGGAGAATTGGTCTATCTTAAGGTACCTGAACAAACTAAAACTATGAAAAAGGGACAATGTCCAAAGCTTTCACCAAGGTATTGTGGTCCTTTCATAATACTTAAAAAGGTGGGAGAGTTGGCTTACAAGCTCCAACTACCTGCTGGGAGTAAAATACATCTAGTTTTTCATGTAAGTAAATTAAGGAAGAAGCTGGGTGATTTGGATAATCTAATCTTAAATGATAACATTGAGGAGCTGTTCAATGACCAATCTAATCCACATGGACCAGAAAGAATATTAAATGTTCGTAAGAGACGAACAAGGAATACTATTTATCAAGAATGTTTGGTTAAGTGGAAAGATTGTTCAGAAGAAAGCTCAACATGGGAGCGAGTAAGTACTTAAAGAAAAGGTTTCCCGATTTACAGTTAGACCTTCCAAGTATCGTTTTCGAGAACGAAACCGATTCTTAAGGGGAAGGAAATGTGACATTAATGTGACATTAAAGTGATATTTAATGTGACATTAAGGTGAATCAAGGGAAACACGCACGAGGATGACCGTCCGGGCTCTTGGGCGCCCGAACGGGGTTAAGGGGAGCCTAGTAATTAAGAGAGTCCAAGAATAGTAGGACTCACCAAGGTTTGACAGCTGGCAATCGGATCACGATGGTCTGGCCAGCAACATACTAGGCAAGGCTGGGAGGAAAAAAGAATCACTCGTGCTCATAGATTAGGACTGTTTTTCTTCTGGTTTTCGTCGTCATCTTTCACAAGGTCTCTCTAGGCATTGTGTGCACCTACTGCCAATAAAAATACCTCCCATGCCTCCTGCTCCTCCCCGGCCATGTCTTGGTAGTTTCTGCCTCGGCCCTATTGGTCCTCCAAAGCCTCCAGGTTATTGAAGTCTCCTCCAACGATCGAGGATTCCACCTCTTAGAGTCCATCCGCGTTCTCCATCCAGAACCTGCTGCATGCCCTAACCCCCGTAGAGGTATAGACATTGAGGACTCCAAGGCACGAGTCCCCAATATCCAATCTGATCCATAGAACTCTCCCTGCCACTATCATCCTGTAGTCTCGTATACAAGCTGTGAGACTTGGGCCAATAGAGGTGTATACGCCTCCACTCCTACTGCAGGCACCTATGGCGTGCTCCCAGTAAGTGTGCGAGCTGCCTGGGAGTACCTTCCCTACCCGCTGGGCCTGGGAGGGAGTGAGCTTGTGCTCCTGTAGAAGTAAAATGTTGATCGGTCTGGCAAGGGCAGGTTGCAGCTCCTGCCAAACAATCAACTTCCTGGAACCACATGCCCCACTGCAGTGGAGACTATTCACATTCCAGGATGCAAGGTGTAAGCTCAGGGGGAAACCTACGACTGACCGAACATACATCTATTCGGTGTGGAGGCTGTTGATGAGGAGGAGAAACTATGGGGCATGCAAGTACGCTTTACTGTAGGTCTCTGGACGGCGAACTTCAGTCCCCCACGGTGGCCCTCGGCCGAACCATAGGGGTGATAGATGCTCCAGGTGGTACTATCAATGCATCTATCAGTCATACTGAAAGTTGTGACTCCGTACACTGGTAGAAACGGGCCACTTGTGCCAGGGGCCACTTGATCACATCCCTCGGAGCTCCATTGTGGAGGGGCTTGAAAGATAATGCTCAAGTGTGGGACCTCGGCAACAGCCCACCAGTTAATGTCCATCATGCAGCCAGGCCACTGCTGTGCAAACAGTGCTAGTCCTCCTTCTCCTATCCATTGGGAGATGTGGTCCGCCACTTGACTCTTCAACTCCTCCTCTATTTGTGTTGTCGTCCAATCCCCTGAGTGAGGACTGAAAGAAAAAAGTGTAGTTTGGTCCATCTGGTGGTGCTAGTAGATGGACCTTGCCCCTCCTTGACTTGCAAACCACGAAGATCCCCACCTCTAGAGATAGTGGAAACTCTCCGCGCTCCGCAACTCTCAACTAGGGCCATGGGCCACTGTAGAAGAACTCCTGTGGCAACAGCTGTGCCTGTCTTGGGAAGGTGTGACGGGTGGCAGGGGTAGATGAGCTGGTGGCTATGTAGGAGGGGGAAGACTGCTGGTGCGAGGAGGATGTAGGCATGTGTGGCTCATCACCTCTTGTGGGAGGAGCAGGAGTGGGTCTGGGGGGGAATCACTTGAAACAGGTGCGGATTAGGGGGGGTGCTTGGCAGGGGAGGTGGTGGGGGGGAAGAGGGTCGAGGGATGGTGGGATGGTCGGAGGTATGTGGCGGGTGTGCGAGGGGGGGGGGGGGTGGTGGCCTTGGAAGGGGGGGGCTGTGGGCCAGGGTCAGCAAGGGGAGCCTGGGAGGTGGGGGGGTGGGTGTGGGAGCTGTGGGATCTTAGGTGAGGTAGTCTGTGTGGCGCGGGTGGTGGCTGTGGGGAACTGCGGTCTTGCCGGGTGGGACGGGCAGGGGGGGCTGCGGAGTGCTTTGCCGAGGGGACATTGCTTGCCCTCCTGCTCCTTGTTGTCGAGGTTGTGTCTGAGGAGTTGGTTGCGGCCCCCCCTTGCCGTCTCCCTCTGTGTCTTCTCTGGGCCGTGTGAAACCGTCAGTGTCCACCTACAGGCCTGTTGGCAGAGCCGCCTTGGCTCCGAAACGCGTAGAATCTGCTGCCTGGTGCCCAAAGTCGTGGCAACGCAGACATTGCCCTGGTTGTCCAGTCACAATGTTCTATTGTCTAAAGGAGTGACCTCTTGCCTCAATCTCCAAGAACTTTGGTATCCTCTTTGTGTCTTTCACGGCCACTCGTACCTTTGGGACTCTTGCAGTTTTCACTGCATCCGCGAAGGAAGCAAGAAGAACTATGCCGAAGAGCTGTCCAAAGTCCTCCACTAACTGGCGGTACTCTACCACCAGTCCGGGGAAAAGTAAAGTGATTGGGTGTCTGAGAAATGTGTTGTGGAGTGCAAATGTCTCCACTGTGAAGCCGCTATACCAGGGAACCATGTAGATGGCCCCCTTCGTGGAGCCATAGGGCGAGCTCTCCACTAACTCACGAGCTACATCTGCAGAGGTGAGTTGAACCATGAAGATCCATGGTCCATGAGGACTGCCTCCACGATTTCTGTTGTGCCAATGTGCAGCGTAGAGTGGAGCCAATCCTGCAGCTGAGCCCTCGATGGGGAGTGTCCAACGACCTGACCGAAGATTGCTATTTCTTTCAACTCCAGCTCTGTGGCACGGACGACTAAGAGCTGTTCCTCAGAGAGGATGATGTGCAAGGTGTTTGATTGGGGGGCACTCGCATAATGCGCCAGTGTCTGACCAGAGGTTTCCATTGCGTGTCCTTGCCAGGAACCTACCTAACACACTGCTGCGCTACCGGGGAGGGGGGGGGGTATTGCAGGGGGAGGAAGCAATTGGAGGTGGGGGGGGGGACGTGGGGACGGGTGGGGGATTGGTAAGGGAAAAGGCCGGGGGGGGGGGGGGGGGGGGGAAGGACTGTTGATGCAATGGCGGGAGCTGTCGGAGATGCAACGCGACGCGATGGCGGGCGGCAGGTGAGAGAGACGGGGGGCGTGACGCCAGTCAGCCGGGGGGGGGGGGGGTTCGACGAGTTGTGATGGCGGGGGCGAGAGCAACGGCGTGTTAGTCAGGAGTTTTTTCTACTTATTCATACATATGATGCAACAACTCATAAAGAGAGTTGTATTTGAGATGCCCTAAGTAAAAATGCCAAAGATGCTTAGTGCTCATAGGCTCCTATGTAGTGGCTAAAGCTTGGAAGCAGTGGAACTTAAAGCCCTCAGTTGTCAGCTTGGAAAGAAATTGTCTCCTGTAATACAAGCCACTAGGTTGTGTCTCATCATGAGCAATCACTAAACCTCTCAGAGAGGCGAGAACCTCAACTCTGGTTGTTACAAAGAAGATTGCTTGACCCAACTGGCAAAGTTGTTGAATGGATGACAAGTTTACACCAAGCTGGGGGACATAGTATACATTGTCCAGCGTAGCGTGATCCAAGCCTTGGACATTGGGAAAACTAACATGACCATAAGCCTAAATCGTGACCGAGGAGTTGTTCCCAACTTGGATGTGCTTGGTTGTAGGGGCTCGAGAAAGGAAAATGTCCGTGCTAGGGATCATATGATGAGTAGCTCTATTGTCCACAATCCAAGGAGTAGTTAAAGTACTCAGTTGTGACGAGTGGGTCTTTGCAATCACCTCATTATGAGGCAACTTGTAGATGTGGATGAGACTCGTATCCTCAAATGTCTCTACAAAGATGATGTGGGCCTCTATAGACTAGCTAGACAAGCCTATAGAGGCCCACATCATCTTTGTAGTGTGGCCGGTTGAGAATGTCGTCAAGTGTGATGGTTGGCTGGTGGTAGTGTGGGTCTAGCCTTGCCACTGTCCCTATTGAGGGTTACCACCACCCTGCCTCTCTTCTTAGGGGTTTCTTGACTAAGGGGTGGGGGTTGATTCTTAGCTATTGATGTTGTGCCTCTTGCCTTTGATCCATACTCGTTGTCAAAATGACCAGCCTTCTAACAATGCTGACAATATTGATTTTTCTTTGGTACATTTTACCACTTGCTTTTTAGAGATGATTGGGAGTTTCCTTGGGTCTCACTAGTTTGGTTTTGATTAGAATTTTGATATTGTTTATCCTTCCCTTATTGCCCCTTTTGAGAAGAAGTAACGCCATGGAGACAAACTGTGATACTAAATGATCCACACTCGGTGGTGGCTGGGTGGCATTTCCAAGCCGTGAAAAACCTGAAAGTGTGGGGATGGAAGGATGAACCTCCATCATGGGGACACCACTTGGCTAAGGAAAAGATAAGGTTGGAGGCGTGCCTATGGATGGACCCCTTGGTGTGATGTGAGAAGACGTGTGGTGCACATAATGAAGGCTGAAAGGAAGGTGCAATGGAACTAATGGGTGGAATGGGTGGAAGATCAAATGGATTTGTCATTTCAGTTGTTGTGAGAAATGTGTTAGGTTCCTTTTGACCATTAAATGCAAATGAAGAAATAGACCGATTCCCAGAATCATATTTACCATGAGATGTAAAAGCTAAATGAAAAGATGAAGGAGCACTCACCATAGATTCTTGCAATTTTTGTTTACCTTTTCTTGAGTGCAATTTGAAATACCTATCCTTTTTAGGGCTAATGTACTAGTACTTGGTATAAATAGTTCTTTTATCATGAGCATCTCCAATATCTTGGAGAAACGAGGGAGTAAAATCAAAAAATTAAGAAGTATCATGCATACCTAACATGTGAGTGAATGAAGGTGGAGCAGAAAATGGCTTATACTCCATGCTAGTTTCCACGTAAGGTCCTTTGTGGAACTTCCGTCCTTTCTGCAAAATCATTAGACCAATGCACCAAATCTAAAGGGGAAAGCTCAAATTTACCTTCAATCTGCTGTTGAGCTCAATACATGAGAATGAGGCTGTATTCGGCTCGTGAAATCTCGTATGGTTTGTGGATTCCATGGTAGTCCGAAGTCTCTCTGGCCATGTTAGATGGAGGAGCACGCTGTGAAGCTCATTCCATCTCATGTCTTGATGTGCTAGGCTTGGGAGCTTCATGATGATGTGGTCAATTTGTGTTCGAAGTCATCTTACCCTCTTGTTGTTCTTACTTCTTGCGAAGGGCGTCGAGGTTTCGTGGAAGAGAATTTTGCTTTGATACCATGTGAAGAAATACCCTAACACAGAAACATAAACTAAAGCGTAGGACAAAGCATAAACTCAAAAGAACACAGTTAGTGTTACGGTAATACAGAGACAATGAACATAGAGAATCTAAATGAATGACTAAATACTGAATATACAATGCTCATGCAGTAAACAAATTGTGCAAGAACGAAAATTGTATCCTGAACTCATGTGCCTCGAGGACTGAGGCAGAGGTGCTGAGCAGGAGAGAGTGTCGTACTCTTGACGGCGGATCCTGAAATGCAGCAAAGGCAGCTTCTGAGAGTCGAACACCAGCAAACGCAGCCAAGAAGGCCAGATCTGATGTAGACAGGGCAGTGGATGAGAGTGAAAACAGCAAACACAAATACTTGTGGAGTGTAGGCAGCCTGGGTGGCAGCAGCAGGGGTCATATCCAGCAATCTGGAGTGGAAAAGTGTTGGGTGGCAGCTATGTAGGTGCAAATGCAGACTTGCGAGCAGTTGTCAAGCAGTTGGCTGTGGTAAATGCAGGAGAAACAGGCCGCCAGGCTGAATCGCAGCCGTAGACAGCAAAGGGCAGCTTCGGCTGAGAGGTCTTTTGTGAAAGGGGGGCGGGCAGCGAAGCTAGAGGGCTTGAAACTTGCACAAACGAGATTGAGGCTGAATGGAGGGCAGCCGATCTATTTATAGAAAGTTTCGGGACATTATACCCTGCACCGTTTGAAAACTCTCTCGAACTGCTGCCCCATTTTAGGGATTTAATTCATTAAGCATTTTTGGGGCTGTCTAAGTGGCTAATTCAGCATGTACTGCTTATGTTAGTTCAACAGCTGTCAAATCTTGTAGAAAGATCAGCCCGTGAATCCTTCTAGACTCTATACTATTGTAAGACATTCCCCCCAAATGAGGGGTTGCAATGAGTCCTTTGTCTCAGCCCATCTAGTGTGAAGTCAGTTTTTTATATCTATACTTTGTATTATTGTTACATACACAAGTTTCAGGATTCAGTACCATGTGATGTCTGCTTATGCACACTTATTTTTTGCATATACATATGTGTATGTTCAAACTTGGGTTTTGATATGGATGGATCTGTATTGATATTGCAATAGGTAATGCAACAGCAGTAGGTGGCAGTGTTGGCTCACAGGCTAGTCAGTCAGCTGATTCAGCCAAGGTACAGGCAACAGTAGCGGTACGACTGTCTGATGTACCCGCATCTCCTCAACATCAGGGTTCTGGTGGCAGTGCTTCTATTCAACCCAGGCGCACACCTGTCACTGATAGGGAGATTGAAGCAATAATGGTAATGACTTTCACAGAAACTTAAGATTGTCGGGCTTACACTTTCCTTCGTATTCTTTCAGATGCTTAGATAAGTGTCTTTATTTATCTTCTCACAGGTGGTTGTAACCCATGATCAATTTTTTATATCAAAGATGATTCATGCTGGCATGATGTTGTATGATGGTGTTAAATCAATCTTATCTCTCACGTCTAATTTGAAACCGATGCTCAAATACTCATAGTGAATGTATTATGGCCAATTTAAGTATGGCTGCCACTAGCAGCTACTTCAAGGCCATGCTCAAATATTTGCGATACAAGATGGTGGTGTGTTTTCATGGGCAATGTAAGTATGGAGACTGATTTTGTCTAACCTGGCCACATCTTGCCCCTCTCTGCACCACTCCTGCCTGTGTGCTGCCTTTGTGGCAGCTATGTGGTGCCCCCATTATGATGAGTTGGAACACCAAGTTGGGCTTCAGAAGGAAAGTCAGTGTCTCAGTATCCTGCTGCTTCAAATGCCCTCCTAATTTTCACATCATTAAAGGGTGCAAAAACTTGCAGAAAAACACTTAAAATTTGGCCCAGCATGTTGAGAACCGACTTACTGGTACAAAAGGGAGGCTGTTCTTTTTAAGCTTGCCATACCTGCAGTGGCAAGGTGGTGAAAGCATTTGACAAGGTACCTTCTGACTCCAAAGTAGATGTTTGTATGAGTGGACAAGTGAATCCCTTCTTGTAGGAACACACCTCGTCTTGTCCTGACACAGTTTCCATGGTTAACACAACCAGTTACCACACCCTTTGAAGAGTCATCACCGTGTATGGCTAGACAATTGCTATCCAAATAGAACCATTTTGCAACCATCCTTTATCATCAACACTCTATTGTTTCCCCACCTTGTGTGATGTGTATGCATGAACACACCTCGTCTTGTCCTGACACAGTTTCCATGGTTAACACAACCAGTTACCCACCCTTTGAAGAGTCATCACCGTGTATGGCTAGACAATTGCTATCCAAATAGAACCATTTTGCAACCATCCTTTATCATCAACACTCTATTGTTTCCCCACCTTGTGTGATGTGTATGCATGTAAGAAATTTGTTGGCCTAAGGCTACATGTTGTTGCTCTCAAAGTATGCTCTAGGTTCTTCCTTGAACCATCATAGATACTAAACTAAGCAGTTGAACTTGTCCGATCCGAGTTACTATTTGAAACTAGCCTTTCTTCACGGATAGGGTGGTAGATGACCATGGCCAAGTTTTGTCAATTGGCAGCTTTCTAAGCGAGTTTCAGCATTAATAAATTAATTTTGAGAATTAATTTTCTGAAAAATAATTAATTATCCATTTAAACTTGCCCATTCATTGGCTGGTGCCCATCCACATTTTGTGTGCTAACCACTTCGGAACTTTAAGTTGTTCCCGACATTAAATGGCCTTAGACTAGCATTACTTAACTAATTAATGCCTAGTCCTATCGTTACCACAAGACATTTGAAAGGTCCATTTACTGACCTAGCCCAAATTGACACTAGCCACCACAAGTACTTGTCTAGGATAACTTGTTGCAACTTTTTCCAATCACCCACTACATACTTCTCTTTGACTTCATGAGAAAAGCTTAGGGTGCCTCCTGTGTAGGGTCAAGCTTCTTTTTACATACTGATTCAAAACATTTGCCCACTGAAACATGTTTTAAGATTTACCAAAACCGTTTCTTTGTTTTCCACCTGTTTTAAAGGCCATTTTAGATTGTTTCTTATAATGGTGCACAAGACTCCTATTTATAGAGGATTGGAAATGCATTTGTTCTACTATAAAAAGTAAAGCCATTTATTTTGGTAATTTTTCATTAAGTGCTTTTTAGGGCTGTTTTAAGGAGATTAAATTGATCGTGTCGTGCTCACACTCTTGCTGCTCACTCCTTTCATGCTTCTCTCTACACTCAATTTGCAGTCTCGATCCTAGCTCACTCACTCTCGATCCTAGCAGTACCGTCATACACCCTTTCCTACTTTAGATTGACGGGAAGAGGGTGCTTCCCTCTTGCTTTCCCCTTTAGTTTGAGAGGGGACAACTACTTCTCTTGATAGTGATAATGATGTTGCTTACAATTTTTAGACATTCATTTATTCATTTATTCTTTTGTATTGTACTTAAGAACATTTGTAACTTTATCTGCACTATTAGGATGACATGATTGTAAAAGAGCACTTGGGCAAGCGAACAATTCCTTTGTGAGGGGCCAGGGCACTGTCCAAGTGGTACCGTTGCATTGCATTTTGCGTGAGTATGACATCTTGCATCTTCCTTTGCATTATCCCATGTATTGGCATTCTGTTCATGTAAACATGCATTTGTGTGCATTTATCCCTTTTCGGTCTTTTGGAGTGGTCGACTTTGGATCCATCTTATTCGTGGCATTGCACATGGTAGTCTCTAAGGGAGTTTCCCCTAGCTTGCTTGCTTGCTTTGCTTGTCTTGCTTGCTTCACATTTTTGCTATATTTGTGTCATCCCCACCTTCGTCATTTTCCTTCTTCACTAACACCCAGTAATGGTAGAGATAGGATGCTTGTTTTGTAAAGGTCTTGGGTCTGACCATCCCTTATTACTCTCCCGTTTGGGGCATAGATGCTCAATAGGACGAAAACAAATTTGAAACCCTCACTTAATGTTAAATTTATCAAAACTACAAAGCCCTTAAAAAAAAAAATCGTCCATAGCTGATTCCATCTGCCTTTGCAAGACTTGGTATGCCATTGGGCAGTCGTCGTGCACCCTTTGTCCGATGACCTGGCCTCTTTGGGGTGATCACTTACGCTCCCTTTGTAAGCTAACCATTGTCTCTGTAGTCTTAGTAGGCGATTGGGCAGCGGACGTGTATCTTTTGTCCGATGCTTTGGCTGCTTTGGAGTGAGATGCCTTGGGATAAAATATTTTTTAAGAAAAAGGGGCTTGATTGGCCTATTTCTTGTGGCACCATTGTTGGGCCTGAGAGCGGGTATTGAGCTAAAAATGCATTAGCTTCACTTAAACAACCCCAAAACATGCTTAATTAAAGAAGAAACCTTGTTTATTTAAAAGAAATGCATTCCTAGAGAGTGTAACACTTAAGTACAAACGCGAGATGAATTTCTAACTTAAAGATCTTTGGATAATTAAGTTGTAACACTTAAGTTGTGCACATGTGAGATTGAGTTGAATGTATGTCACGATGACAAATACTCCTTGCTTGGGTAGCGGGAGATGTTAACAAAAGTAGTTGTGGACAGGTGCCAGTAGGGTACGTGTTAGTAGTCATGTATGCCACGCACTGTCATCTCCTGCTTGTGAGCCTCAATCTAAGTTAGATAGGGATGTTAGGAGCTCTAACATATTTGCCATGTGTTTTGATGGAGAAGGCAGCTCTATTTAGAGCACACATTTTTTGCTTTGGTGAGTGTTAGAAGTATTCACATTGTGAGTTTGGCCAGTGACCAGCTTGTACAATGTTGAGGCACCTTTTCGCCGATACAACTAGCCCCCAAATGCCATGGCAGCATTTTCGTGTTGGTAGATGGCTGATTGGCCAGATTTGGTTAGCCGATTGCTATTTTTGGGGCCGTTTTTTATAGTTGGCCAGTTTTAGGACTGATTGGCAATTGGACTTCCTTTGTTTGCAGGTTGCACACTCTGTCTTCATCTCTGTCTATCTTCTAATGCTGCCATCATCAGCCTGATCCAGTGCCCTCATTGACACCTTGGGCTGCGTGCATAGACTGATCACTCCTTGTATTTAGCATTCTTCGAGGGTTTAGTGCAGATTTTCTTCTTCCATTCTCTTAGTTTTTCTCTTTCCTTTTGTCTCCGCGTGTTTGTCTTTCCGCTTTCATTGCGTACTCTCATATGGTATCATCACCAAAGTGAGCACTGCAAGGTTCTACAAAGAGAAGACCACATGCAACTTGCTGTTTGGAGCAGATTTGTCGTGAAGAACATAGATTTTCTGCATTGTTCGGTCCTTCTACGAAGTGTGTTGGACATCTACAACTCCTCCTTGTAGGGTGTAGTTGATTTTCTCTTTGTTCAGGCATCTTGACACCAAAACAAAAGTTTTTCTAGTTTGTTTGTAGCTTTTCAGAGATGGATTACTACCTATTTAATGCTTTTGAAAATTTTGAAGAGAAGCTTCTCCCTTCTCTTGATAGGCAGTCTCACTAGTCAGATCATCACGAAGAGCGACGCGCGTACCTTTGGCCCTCATATTGTAATGATGGCACCCCTTGTTCAAGTGCCCATGCTTCCTTTCCTACCCAAAGAAGTGTTAGCTTGCCTTGTTAGTTATGTCTGTCTATCATCTCTTGGTTGTGAGCTCCTGTCAAAGTGATGGAGACATAGGAGCTCTGGCAGTTTAGGTGTATTTTCTTTATTTGTCGGCTTTTTGTGTGCATTCCTAGGCCAGTTTCTACTTTCCATAGTTTGCCTATACCTGCCGGACATTGTCATTGTTATTTGGGATTTTTTCGGGGTTTCCCCTATTTTTTCCGGCATTTTTTTTCAGTGACCAGCACTTAATGCTGGTTGACCAGCATTTGTGGCCTCTTTAGGATCAGATCGGCCAGTTTTTTGGTACTTTTGCTATTTATAGTTGCACCCCCTGCTTGGCAAACACACACGCTCTTCAATCTTCGGTCTTCCGTTTTTTGCAAGTGCACACTCTGACACTCCGACTCTCCGTGCTTGGTGCTGCCATCGTTATTATTAGCCTGATCTTGTGTCCTCACTGACACTTTGGGTTGTGTGGAAGGATTGATTAGTCCATCTCCATTGTATCAACATTCTTCTTCAGTTAGTGCAATATTCTTCCTTCATCTTCTACTTCCTCTTTTTCTGTCTCTCTACTTCTCTCTGTGTTTTGTTTCTCTTCCATTGTGCACTCTCACATGGTATCATTGCCTAAGTGAGAACAGAGTTTGGATATTTCTTGGAGAAGAGCAAGTTTTCATTGTGCAGTCCAGATATAGAGGTGAGTCAACCGCCAAGACCCACAGACTGCTTATTGTTCAAGCGTTTCAAGACAAGCACTAATGGTTACCTCTCACATAGTCGATGCGCTATCTCCCTCTATGAGTGTAGTGAGCTTATCTCCATGCCCGATCAAGCTACCTCCTCTCCTAAGCACTCCGATGGCTCCACGATCCAAGTGCAAGCTTCAAGCGAGCTTGATTCTTAAGCTTCACGCTCCAAGCTCCATTGTCGTGAGCAAGAGAAGAGAAGAGAAGAGAAGAGGAGAGGAGAGGAGAGGAGAAGATGGAGAGCTTTTCCACCACGGTCCCTCACCCTCACTGTAAGACCATGCAGGCCACGATCTTGACAGGAGGCTCTCTAGAAGACGATCTAGAACAGAGAAAAAAGTCATTTTATTCTAATGAGCATGAGCGATCCTTTCACGTCCCAGCCTTGCCTAGTTTATTGCTGGCCAGACCCATCGTGATCCGATTGCCAGCCGTCAAACCTTGGTGAGTCCTACTATTCTTCGACTCTCTTTGGTTCTAGGCTCCCCTAAACCCTGTTCGGGCGCCCAAGACCCCGGACGGTCATCCTCGTGCATGTTTCCCTTGATTTACCTTAATGTCACATTTAATGTCACATTTCCTTCCCCTTAAGAATCGGTTTCGTCCTCGAAAACGATACTTGGAAGGTCTAACTGTAAATTGGGAAACCTTTTCTTTAAAGTACTTACTCGCTCCCATGTTGAGCTTTCTTCTGAATAATCTTTCCACTTAACCAAACATTCTTGATAAATAGTATTCCTTGTTCGTCTATTACGAACATTTAATATTCTTTCTGGTTCATGTGGATCAGATTGGTCATTTAATAGTTCCTCAATGTCATAATTTAAGATTAGATTATCCAAATCACCCAGCTTCTTCCTTAATTTACTTACATGAAAAACTGGATGTATTTTACTACCAGCAGGTAGTTGAAGCTTGTAAGCCAATTCTCCCACCTTTTTAAGTATTATGAAAGGACCACAATACCTCGATGAAAGCTTTGGACATTGTCCCTTTTTCATAGTTTTAGTTTGTTCAGGCACCTTAAGATAGACCAATTCTCCTTCTTTAAAGGAGATGTCCCTTCGGTGAGGATCTGCATATGCTCTAGCTCGATTTTGAGCTTTTTTAATATTTTCTTGAGCAAATTTTAACATACTATTCATATCCTCCAAAAAATCTTTAGTTGCCTGAACCTTTATGCAGGAGCTCTGGGCTGAAATCCATACATTAACATAAATGGACTATATCCAGTGGAAGAGTGCTTGGCACTATTATATGCAAACTCTGCTATCGGTAGATACTCTTCCCAATTAGTTTGTCTTTTACTTACATATGCCCTAAGCATATCTTCAAGGATTTGGTTAACCCTTTTAGTTTGCCCATCAATTTGCGGGTGATCCGCCGTACTCATGCTAAGTTTAGTATCCAATTTCCTAAATACCGCACGCCAAAATTGACTATCAAAATTTCTATCCCGATCAGAAACTATATTTGCCGGAAGGCCATACAATCGGTATATGTTCTCTACGAACAATCTAGCCAATTCTGGTGTTTTAACATCAGTTGAAGTTGGAATGAACCTAGCCATTTTGGTTAACCTATCCACAATCACCCACACAGAGTCGTGCCCCCTCTGTGTTCTGGGTAAAGCAACAATAAAATCCATAGAGATACTCTCCCATTTTCCCGAAGGAATCTCTAATGGAGGGAGAAGTCCTCTCATTTTCAATCTTTCAGCTTTATTAACCTGGCATTTATTACATTTGACCACATAGTCAAGGACGTCCTTATTCATTCCAGCCCAATAGAACTACCTTTTAATAAGACTATAAGTCTTATTAACTCCTAGATGTCCCGCACTAGGGGTATCATGACACTCAAAGAGTATCTGACGCCTTATTTCTGTATCTTTCGGGACACATACCCTACCCTTGTAGAGTAAATAACCATTATCAATGGTAAAATTCTTCCACTTGAATCTAGTTTGAGCAACCCCTGATGCTCCATTTTGTTGAACATCCTCAGATATTCCTTCCTCAATAGAAGCACTTTCATTTGGATCCCCATTTTTTATTGCTTCCCATATGTTGGAATATGCCGGATCAACCTGGCATTTCCCTTTTAAAGGTTCAAGCAAGTTGGAAGTGAACTGAGTAAAACTCAATTCATTAATGATGGGCATTCTGCTGAGTGCATCAGCTCCTATATTATACTTTCCTTTTCTATATCTTATCTCATAGTCGAACTCTTGGAGGAGTTCGGCCCATCTGGCTTTACGCCCGTGTAAATCCGGTTGATCATTAAGCCACTTAATGCTTTCATGATCCGATAAAATCAAAAGTTTGGCACCGTACAGATAGTGCCTCCATTTCTTCATTGCACGTACTATTGCATACAGCTCCCTCTCATAAATAGAATAATTCTGTTTTGCACGGTCTAATTTCTTGCTTTCAAAAGCAACTGGTCGACCTTCTTGTAATAAGACCGCGCCTATCGCCTTATCACTGGCATTAGCTTCAACCACAAATGGTTTATTGGGATCCACAATTAATAATACTGGAGTTGTAGCAATAGCTACCTTAAGTTTTTGAAAACTTTCATTTTGGTCTGTTGCCCAATTAAAGCTCTTTCCTTTCCCTTTAAGTTGGTCTGTCATTGGAACAGCTATTTTGGCATAATCTCGAATGCATCTACGATAAAATCCAGATAAACCTAGGAAGATCTGCAGCTCTTCCAGGTTCCTTGGAGATGGCCATTCAATAATTGCCCTTACTTTTTCTGGATCCATGTTGATTCCCTCTTTCGAGATAATATGCCCCAAATATTTGACCTCTTGTGCAAAGAATTCACATTTAGTTTTCTTCGCATAAAGGGAATGTGTTCTTAACAGTTGGAATACTAATCGTAAGTGTTCCAAATGTTCTTCTCTTGATTTACTAAAGATCAAGATATCATCCAAGAAGACTACTACAAAATGTCTTGGATAGGGCCGTAAAACACTATTCATCAACTTCATAAAGGTAGCTGGTGCATTAGTGAGGCCAAAAGGTATGACCAAAAAATCATAATGCCCGTATCTAGTACGAAATGCTGTCTTGGGAATATCTTGTGCCTTAATTCTTACTTGGTGATAGCCTGATCTTAAATCTATCTTTGTGAAGAATTTTGCCCCTTGTAATTGATCAAAAAGATCTTCCATTCTGGGCATAGGAAATTTATTCTTCACCGTTATTTTATTAAGTGCTCTATAGTCAACACAAAGTCGCATAGAACCATCTTTTTTCTTTACTAATAAAATTGGTGAAGCCCAAGGTGAATTACTGGGTTGTATAAACCCTTTATCAAGGTAATCCTTAATTTGTCTTTCAACTTCTTGGTGCTGTGTTTCACTTAACCTATACGGTGGTTTAGAAACAGGGTGTGTATCCTTATTTGTGTCAATTGGGTGATTTATATCACCCCTATCTGGTGGAAGGCCACTTGGTAAATTAGAAGGAAACACATCTTTAAAATCATCTAACAAACTACTTAATTCATTATTTACATTCAACTCACAAACATAAGAAAATTGTTGCTTTATATTACAAAAAGTAAAAGTGTTTTGTATAAGAAGAGACCATAACATATATACCTCACAAACTTCTTTCTTTAGCAGCTTCTGAACCTCAGTGGAACACAACAAAGGATTATCAGATACTTCATGTTCACCTTGAATGACAAAAGTCTTACCATCCCTTTCAAATTCCAGTGTATTATGATGGTAACTACATTTTAAGGATGGTTCCAATCCCCATAGCCACTCCCTCCCTAGAGCAATATCAGCTCTTTCCATGTTCATAATTTGGAAATCAAGTTTATCTTTATATTCTTGAATCTCAATTTCCAAATTGGATACCATTGTATCCCATATTTTATTGTCTTGGCCTTGCATCATACGAACAACATATTGATGCCCACTCTTTTGTTGGGGAAGTTTCAATTTTTTGACAAGTGCATAATTTATAAAATTATGTGTAGCAAAGTCATCAATCATGACTCTAACTCTGTTTCCAGCTATCAATCCATGCACTCTAACTAAATCATGTGGCCCAAAGGTAGGCTGCCACATAGAAGTTGACATACAACACTTGTGTTGTACATCCATGTGCAAGACCTCTAAAGATTTATACCTTTCATGCCCCTTTAATTCTAAGGTTTGCACTACATGGATTTGTTTTTCTTTTCCCTTGCCCTTGTCCTTATCCTTTCCTTTGTCTTCCCCCTTTTTCTTTTGAGGGCAATTCCAAGTAGCATGGTTAGGGGATAGGCAATTGAAACACAACTTTTCTTTTTTGGCCTTATCAAAGTCATTAGGACTTAACTTTGGCCTCACATATTGTTTCTTTTCAAAAGGTTGTTTTTTACCCTTAAAAAATGGCATTTTCCTTTTAAATTTGCCCACAAATTTTGAGGTTTCCAATTCCTTAGACTTGGGCTCCGTATCAGTGAGACTAGTGAGTGTACCTAGACGCATACTATCTTCATTGATTAATGCAAATTTAATTGCCTCTTCCAGCGTCTTAGGTGAACTCCTTTTTACTTCCTTTTTACAGGCTTTATCTAGTCCCCTAATGAAGCCTCTTGTTTTTTGAAATTCATCTATTCCTTCCAATTTGAGGATTATCTCATGATATTCCTCCAGATATGTGAGCAGGGGTCTTCCCTTTTGTCTGACATAATCCCAATCTTCCCAATTTCTTTTCATTTCATTTTCAGAAATGAATTCTTTTAAAAGGACGGATTCAAATTGAGCCCAAGTTTCAGGTATTTGATTTGCCTCCTTTAAAGTTCGCCACCATTTATATGCTTTGGGCCCTAAAGTTAAACTAGCCTCCAGTGCTTGGAGATGTGGTGGAGTATTTTTAAGTTTATGTAAATCTTCCCATTTTTGGAGGAAATTAAAGATTGTATCTTTATTTCTATCTTTTTTCTCCCCGTGAAACTGAGGGGGTTTCATATCCTTTAGAACTGGATTATCCCTCAACTTGTGGTGGGGTTCCTTAGGATCTCGCATAGTCACATCTAAATCTTTCGATGAAGATGGGACATCCGAGGTTTCTATCTTATTTTTATCTCTTTCTAAGAATAAAGTTAATTGAGATTTTATTTCAGTGAGTGTTTGAGTTAAAAATTCCATTTAAACCCCCTGAGCCTGTATACGAGCAGTAAGATCATCAAATTGTTCTCGTGTAGCAAAAAATTCTTCCCACTGTTCTTCTTGCATCTTTGGTTCATGGGGATCTACCATAGGGTGGTCCCCAGAACTAGAACCTTCCATTACTCCCTCTTTCCCTTTTTCTGCCATTAATACACTGGAATTGGAAAGCAAAGATAAGAAATTTGCATACAAAGTAAAGTACCTCCCTGGTTTTAATGGCAGGCAACTGTTGCTAGTTTTGTAAATAAACCCGAAGAGTAAGGAACAAATTTTGCCTTCCCGGACTAAAGCAGTGAAGCAGTCATGCTGGAAATGAAGTTTCCTGACTTCAATCGTGTATCTTCTAACGTTTTTCCGTCCGTCCCACAGCAGTCGCCTCACGCACAGCAGTCGTTTCACGTTTCTAGCGCACAGCAGTGGCCTCACGGCCACCACAGTCGACCGTCGCTTCAATCCGCCTTACCTTTTCTTCTGTCTGCTACGTGTCACACTTATGTGACGTGGCACACCACAAATTACCACTCATTCATTTTTAATTACAAAACCCTAAATCCCTTTTGGGCAGTCATCCCCTTATTCCCTTTTTTTACATGGCCAGCTATGGCCTAGGCCCTTTTTCCCATTGTCCTCCTATCTTCCTAGCTTCCTTCCTACCGCCCATCTACCTTTACAATTTGCACAGGAGAGAGCCTAGCGCTCTTTTACAAAAAGTTTTAGGGACGCCTTGCATTTAAAAATGTGCTTTTGCCTTTGACTTAGCTTTTGAGGCCGCCCTTGTGCTTTCGGCCGTTTTTCCTCTTACTTCTTCTGTTGTGTCCAATTCCCTTTTGGGCCACCTCTTTTAGGTCCCAACTTGCACTTTTTCACTTTTTCCTCTTTCTTCTTGTGTTGAGGTTAACATTAACCCCCTCCTAGCCTAGTGCCAATCCCATGGCCATAGAAATATGAAACAAGAAACGGGAACGGGGAACGCGGACGTGGGAAAGGGAACGACATTTAAAAAATTAAAATTCATGAAAAAAATTTGATATTTCACTCATAATCCATGTAGACTCTAGAGTTTTAAAACCAAGGTATATAATCCACAAGGACAAATCATTTTAAGTTTTAACTTTAAGATATCATGTATCATTCTGAAACTACTCATTAGAGATTGAATTGCAACTTGCAAGGCTTAAGAGGTAAGCTATTCAATTATAAAATGCATAATATGTTGGGAATAAAGGCCCTCGCGCCTTTTAAATGTGCTCAGGTGTGAACACATCCTTAGCACTTGTACTTTCGTATATATATCTATCTAAAAACCTAAAGTGGTACACTCGTCATTGTATCCAAAATCGTCTACACTCTACTTTGCTCTCTCTCACTCTCTGTCTCTCTTTGTTGCTAACAATCCCTGCGTGTCTCAATCCTCGTGCTCCCTGTCACTACAAACTTGTATCAGAGCGCAGATTTCGCGAGCTTACCGAGACCACGGCACAAGCTGCTCCAGCCACAAGGCTCGTTCAGCCCAAGTTGTGCTGGAGACCAACAGTCGAGCGACAGGGCAACAGTCAAGTGAGCAACACGTGTGTGGCAGTGGTGCAGCAGGTTGGGCGAGCAGGCAACGGCTTGATGCGCAGGGCGACAACTAGTCGAGTAGGGAGCAGGCATGTAGCATCGTGCAGCAGGGTGTTGACCAGCGTGGCAACGTGGCGACTGACGAACAACGAACATCTACAACGGCAGCCAGGCGCGTGACAGACGGGACCAATGGGGCGTGTGATGGACGGGACCAGCGGGGCTCACGGGCGCAGGATTGACGGGTCAACAGACCTGTCATCCATTTTTTTTTCTTTCAAAATTTCTGAAATTCCTCTCCCTCTAACCAGGGTTCGCGCGCGCAAGCACAAAAGGTCAGATTTGTGCAAACTTGGCCTAGAAATTTTGGGGCTTCTCTAGACTAAGCACTGTTCATGCAAAATCGAGGTATCTGCGTCAGAAATTGCAGACATTGTGCACATTTGAATTGGGGATTTCGCCTAAATTATTGAAATTTTACTCATCTGAGTGAAATTTCTCAACATTGAACCCATAAAATATCTTATTGGTAAAATTCTGTTCAGCTGAGTCAGAATGGCTGACATTGGTGCACATTTGGACCCGAAAAATTTGGGGCTTTTGCAAAATTTTGTGAAATTTTACTAATTTTGCCTATTTTATGCTTTCGGGAACATGTATTAATGCAATTGGGACAGATTGGTCAGTGAAATTTGAGGGTTTTGCTGAAATTGCTCTATTTTGGCAAAATTTGCCTATTCTATGCATGTCAGAGATAGTTCTGATGTATGGTTAATGCTTTGAACACAAAAATTTTGGGGTTTTTGACCGTGCATGTCAAATTTTATGCCCGTGGGTACATATACAACAGAAATTGCAACTAAAATTTGGGATTTCTCATGTAATGTGATGTATTTGCCCTTGGAACAGCTGTTATCAGTTGTGGAATGCTGTAGCACATGGTTTGGTGCTTCTGAAAATTTACTTACAGATCTGAAATTTCGGCTTCTACGTGGTCATTTATTGCTGGTCGGTACTTGTTTGTACCTTGGTCACTTGTGTGATAGTTTGGGCCTGCATTTGCTGAATTTTTTGGTCACATTTGGGCTGAAAATCATGGCTGGCAGTAGTGACATCAGTAATCTCATGCACATAAAGAAGCTTGAAGGAGCACATAACTTTGCAGTCTGGCAAAAACAGCGCTACAATATCCTGTTGCAAAAGAAGCAGGCAAAGCCGATTAAGACCAAAGGGGCAAAGCCTGCAGACATGGAACATGAAGATTGGGATGAGTTAAATGAGCTTGCACGCTCAACCATCGAGCTGTCGATTTCTGATGCCTTGTTGTTTAACAATGAAGGTTTGGATTCTGCATACGCTATTTGGACTTGACTGGAAGAACTGTATGCACAGAAGAGTATTGCAAGCAAAGTGTATCGGCTGAAAAAGCTTATGGATTTGCGTTTGAAAGAGGGTACAACAATGTCTACTCACTTGAGTGAGTTTAACTCCATTTTCAGTCAGCTAGTTGCCTTTGTTGGACCGAGAGGGGCACAGCTTAGAGAGATGGAGGTCGAGTAGGAGTGAGCATGAGAGTGTGACGGTTGGAGAGAGTGTGAGCCGAGTGAAAGGTACGAGTCAATTAGAGTGTACGAACAATGTGTTGGTACACAAAGAATAGAATGTATTTATACTTAGGGCATGTAAAGGGTGCATTCACATGTACAATGTGCGTGTACTATACACGGAGGTTAGTAAGCCTTTATCCCAACAACCTCCCACTCAAAGGTCCGATATGAACCTCTAGCTAACCAACTCCCACTAGTCAAATGCAATGCTCGTGCTAAGCTTTGCTTCGACTTTTAGTGAGAACATCTGTAGGGTTATCTTGTATTTTAATCTTGGTCAATGTGATTTGACCATCTTCCAAAATCTGTCTGATGAAGTGATATGGCACATCTATATGCTTTGTGTGTGAATGATACATGGCATTCTTAGCCAGATACATAGCACTTTGGCTATCACATCCCAAAACTGCAGTACCCATAGACATGCCGAGATCATCTGCAAGTTTGCTCAACCATATAGCTTCCTTAGAAGCTTCAGTAGCTGATATGTATTCAGCTTCAATGGTACTTAGTGCAACAATGTTCTGCAACCTGGAACACCAAGAAACAACCCCACCAGCAACTGTAAAGACATATCCACTGGTGGACCTACGAGTGTCCAAGTCACCTGCCACGTCTGCATCACAATAACCTTGCAAACTAAGTGCACCCTGCCCATAGCAAATACTTTTTCTTTGTGTACCCTTAAGGTATCGAAGAATACACTTGACAGCCTCCCAATGTGCTTTGCCAAGATTTGACATAAACCTGCTAACAACTCCCACTGCATGAGCAATGTCTAGACGAATAGCAATCATAGCATACATAAGAGAGCCACAAGCTGATGCATAAGGAACTCCCTTCATAGCATTTGCTTCCACGTCATCTTTCAGGCTATTGGCTTTGTTAAGCTTGAGATAAGGGGGTAAGGGTACCCAAAAAGGCTTAGCTTCAGCCATGTTAAATCTGTCCAGTACCTTTCCAATGTACTTTTCTTGAGATAAAAACGGCAATTTCTGCATTCTATCTCTACAAATCCTCATGCCCAAAATATGCTCTGCATTCCCCAAATCTTTCATGGAGAAGGCTGATTTCAGCTGATTTTTGAGAGCATCCAAGCTAGTCTTTCTTTTCCTAGCTAGTAACATATCATCCACATACAAAACAAGTATGATGGGGCTGCCATCTATATCCTTTTTCATGTACAAGCAATGATCTGGATGGCTGTGTGTAAACTCATGAGATAGCATAAAAGTGTCAAACTTTTTGTACCACTGCCGTGGTGCTTGCTTCAGCCCATATAGGCTGCATTTTAGCTTACACACCATTTGCTCTTTTCCAGGAACTACAAAGCCCTCGGGCTGTTTCATGTAGATTTCCTCATCAATGTCACCATGCAAGAAAGCTGTTTTTACATCCATTTGATATAGCTCTAAATCCAAAACAGTAGTAAGAGCAAAAAGCACACGTAAAGTGGCCATCTTCACAACAGGTGAGAAGACCTCTTGGAAGTCAATCCCTTCCTTTTGTGCATACCCTTTGGCAACTAGCCTTACCTTGTACTTGGATTTCCCATCAACTGTCTTGACTTTATACACCCATTTGTTTGGAAGTGGCTTCCTTCCCTTGGGCAATGATACAAGATCCCAAGTATCATTTGCATATAGAAATTTAATCTCTTCCTGCATAGCTAGCTCCCACTTACTGCTGAACTCACATGACTTGGTCTCTTTGTGTGTAAGAGGCTCACCCTCATCTGTAAGCATCACATAATGCAAGGAGGGGCCAAACCTATGTGGTTGCCTTTTTACGCGTCTAGACCTACATACCCAATGATCAACATTTTCAGGAATTGGGTCTACATCTAGAGGTATATTATTTTCAGCATTTATTGGCTGCTGTAAACCATTTTCAGCATGTTGTTCATGCTGTACAGCACCTTCATTTTCATTTCCAGCACCTACATTTTCATAATCAGCAAGCCTATCTTGCTGTCCATGACCTCCTTATGCTCCTATTTGCTGTCCATCATCATCTGGCTCAAAAGTAACCAGCTGACCATCAGTTTCAGCCTGTGGTACAGCACCATGAGGCTCATTTTCTGAAGTAATAGGTGGCTGCAAACTCTAAAACTTCACATTTTTCAGATCTTCATTAGAGGCTAAAGTGCCTTTCAGCAAATTTGCCTCATTAAACACAACATTACGGCTACAAATAATTTTCTTGGACTGAGGTAACCACACTGTAGCCAAATTCACCCTCATCACCATAGCCCATGAAGATGCCTTTGGTGGATTTTGGGTCAAGTTTGTTCCTCAGCTCATCCCTAACATGCACAAAAGCATTACAATCAAATATGTGTAAATGGTCATATGAGGCCGATTTGCCAGACCAAACCTCCTCGGGGATGCCATTATTTAAGGACCTATTTGGAGAGCGGTTGCAAATGTGAACCGCGGTTTTGAGTGCCTCTCCCCAAAATGCATGAGGGAGATTAGCAGTGGACAACATGCACCGCACTCTTTCACATAAAGTCCTGTTATATCTTTCAGCCACCCCATTTGAAGAAGGGCTGTAAGGGGATGTAAGCTCCCTCTTAATACCATGTGAGTCACAAAAGGACTTGAATTCAGTCGATGTGAACTCACCCCATTATCAATTCTCAAGCATTTCAGCTTTCTATCTGTCTGAGTGGTTACAAATGCATGAAAAGTTTTAAAAACAGCAAACACTTCACTTTTCTTTTTTAGCAAGTACACCTAAATCTTCTTGGAACAATCATTAATAAAGGAGACAAAATATGCCGCACCACCCAACTATTTCATGGGCATACTACATACATCAGAATGCACTAAGTCCAAGACATTGGACTTACGAGAGACACCATAGTAAAATGAATTTTTATTTGCTTTCCAAATTGACACTCATTACAAAAATCAAGTTGAGCCTTTTCCATCAACCCTCTTTAGAGAGGTAAGGACATCAAGTCCTTTTTGGCTCATATGGCCTAATCTCTTATGCCATAACTCCAAGTGGCTGCAAATTTCAGCAACTGCAAGAAACTTGCCATTCAAGGCTTTACAATGTAAACAATATAAAGTGCCCTTCTTGGTTCCTTTTGCAATCAGAATGGAACCCTTTTTCACTTTCCACAAACCACCGCTAAACAGTATGGTGTAGCCATGCAAGTCAAGCTGACCAACAGATAGTAAACTCTTTTTAATGCTAGGCACATATTTGACATCTTTCAACACAAGCTCTTGACCATTGTCTAAAGACAAGTGTATTGTGCCAATCCCATCAATGCTACAAGCATGGTTATTTCCAAGATATACCTTTCCATAATTGCTTGCATTGAATATAGCAAAACACTCCAAGCAAGGAGTTACATGGAAAGAGGCACCGGAGTCTATAATCCAAGTGTGAGTGACACCATCATCAATTGACAAGAGTGCATCAATCACATCAGCCTTGGTAATTTGCATATCCTGCATGTGACATACAAGGGCATCATAATCAAATGCACATAATACATCAACCTCTATATCTGAAAGCTCTTCTATGACTACGCTAGAGGCCACATTGGCCTTCTCTTTGCCTTTGGTGGTCTCCGATGCATCTGTCTTTTCTTCCTTCTTTTTATGTCCTGCATTTTTCTTTCTCTCTTGTTTCTTCTTGTAGTACCTGCAATCAGATTTCTTGTGGCCCTTCCAACCACAGTGATAGCAAGTAATGTCACTCTTTTTCTTTCCTTTGCTCTTGCTCCTGTTTCTCTGCCTTGCATTTGCATTTTTCTTTTTAGTCCTGCCTCTTACATTGTAAGCTGAGTTGTTGCCTTCTCCACTAGACATGCTTCTAATTTCTTCATTCAAGATAGAGCCCCTCACCCCATCATATGAGAGATTGGGATTATTGTTGAGTGAAACCACCAAGGTTTCACACGAGTCCGGCAGTGTCATGATAAAAAAGATCGCGCTCAACTTATCATCAAAGTCCAAATTTGCATCTTTGAGCTAATTTAGAATCCCTGTAAATGCACTGCTCAGTTGCTGCAGGCTTTGACTCATCTAGTTGCATATTCACCAACTTGCGCATTAATTGCACCTGATTAACAGCTGTGGTGATCTCATAAGTAGTTTTCAGCTTCTCTCACATTGCATAACCAAATTCTGTGACAGACTGTGGTGAACCATCTCGTTTCAAGGTTGACAATGGTGTTAGACGAATCCCCCCTTGGAGAATGGCGGGTGGATGGATCCGTCTTTGAAATTGACAATGGTGTTAGACGGATCCCCCTCTCGCCCTTCGAGGTTGCAACGACACAAGCAGAACATGGCTTTTCCCTATTCCCTTCAAGTTGCCTTATCCCTTCACCTATGTCCGTTTAGAGTTCACCACTTGCACAGAAGGAAACCTACATTCCTTATAAAATGAATTACATTGCACCTCGCGCTTCCCTTGCGAGAGCTTTCGGAGATTCTCCCTCATCCTTGAGAGAGCCTTACTAGAATATTCGGTGCTTTCCGTCATTCTCGAGAGAGCATCCTTCATCCTCAACAAGGCCTTCCTCATCCTTGAGAGGACCTCGCCAAAGTAGTTGGAGCTCCCTCTTGTTTTTTCTAAGGTTGCCATCTTCTGCACTGTTCCTACCTGAGCAGAATGAGATTCTTCATTGACTTTTTGACGGTGGCTTCCTTGGTTTTCCTCTATGCCGTGTGGGCTGCATGGTGATATATCGTGTAACATTACCCCCCCTCCTAGACGGTTGCAAGTTTTAGGACATTGGCAGTTTTGAGTTAATGAAGCTTCAGTGATTTAAAAGAGCGGTCATGCGAGTCGATAAGGATGGGCTTGTGGGGATTGGTCTCGGGAAGAGATTGATCAACCGGTTGAGGTGGTGGAGGCCAAGAGAGTATTTCATGGATGATGGGGCCTCCAAAGTTGATGGGTTATAGCATTTGTAATTACTTGAAAAGAAAAGAGGGTGCACTACCTGGGTGTGTGTCTACACTACCGTGTGGTGCGTTATGCTCGTGCTAGTGGAACTTGGAGTTGGGTCAATAACCACAGGCAAGCCTGGGTGTTGTCCCACACTTGAGGACACAGTTTGTGCAACATTGAAGGTGCGGTGTGAGGCTTAGGGAGACAGGTCTAACCATAGGTGAGTGTGACCTCCCTCGGTATGTCCTGCTCTTGATGTGCCCTAAGCATGATGTGTGGAATCAAAATGGACTAGGGGGTTAGAGACGGAGCCGGCGGACCAAAGCTAGCGGACGCGCCTAACTTGAGGACCCCTAGGTGCAGTGACTATGAGTTACGTCCGTTTTGGTGTCCTTTTTTTTTTTTGCCACACATTGATCCACCCATAGAATAGATATCTTAATCGGCATTGGAGGTCAAAAAGAGTGGTGGGGATATCTTTGTCGTAAAAACCTTCCTCGAAGGAGCCGCTGCTTGCTACCCCCTTTCAAAACTTGGTTCTGCGTCTTCAGTCGGCCTTCACCTTTCTTCTTCCTTATAGTCTGGTGGCTCTACTTTTGTGGGCCTTGCAATTTATGTTTGGATGTGTGGCCCATGCCTTGGAACCCTACACGTGTTCTCCAGCTTTTCCTGTGTGGTCTCATCTGGATTTGGTGTTTGCAGCTGCATGTCTTCTTGCTCCTACCACAGGGGTTCGTGCACTCGTGCCTTGAGTCGCCTCTTTGTTGACTAGCAACTGCACCCATGCCACCAGCTTGCTAGCATCTACCGTGGTAGAGGAGTCTTGGGTGGGTGCAGTGACTGGGGTGGCGGATAGTAGGACGGTTGGGATAGGGTGGATCAAACCCTTGCCCTTTCCCTCAAACATTGGGGGCGGCAAGTCTTTGGGTGCCTTAGAGCTGGTGCTTGGACCTTCATGTCGAGATGGGCTCATGGCTGCCAACTTCTCATCTTGAAGATTGCTCCACTGAAAGGCGGATAGCGAGAGCTATGCCTTCTTCCTCCTCCTTCTTGAGCTCCACCACTTTCTCTTTAGTTCTTCTCTTTCTCTCTTTAGCTCTTCTGGATTCCTCTTCTATAATACAAGAGTTTGTTACTTTTATCTTGGCATGCTGTTGAGCTCAGAGGTGCGAGAATCGAGACACGCTGTGCTTGCTAGCAGCAGAGAAACAGAGAGAGAGAGAGTGTGTGGGTGTATTCACACCCGTGCATGTATAAAAGAGCACAATGGCCCTTTATTCCCAACAACTTCCCACCTAAAGGCAATGTGCCTTAAGAGGAGAAAAGAATCAACTAAGTCTAGGTATGTACAAAGCTAAAATACATATATCTATCCAACTCCCATCATTTGTCAGCAATGAGCAAACCGCTCTGCTACAAGACCCTTCATGAGAAGGTTTACAGGATTATCATCCGTATACACTTTGACAAGCTCAATGCTCTTGCTGTCAAGTACATCTCTAATGAAGTGATACTTCACCTGTATGTGCTTCGTCTTTGCATGAAAGACAGGATTCCGTGCTAGCATGATAGTACTCTGACTATCACAATGGAGAACAGGTAACTCTGTCATGCCAAGCTCTCCCACCAGACATGAAAGCCATAAAGCCTCCTTGCATGCCTCAATGGCAGCCACATACTCTGGCTCTGTAGTAGATAATGCAACACACTTTTGGAGCCTGGAGATCCAAGAGACTGCTCTCCTGTGAAGATAAACACATACCCAAAAGTAGACTTTCTGCAATCCGCATGACCAGCATAGTCTACATTAGTAAAGCCAACAACAGATGCCTTCTACTTTTTCCAAAACAAATACACAACTCCTTTGTGCCTTTGAGGTATCTCATAATACCTTTCACTGCTTCCCAATGCTTTTTACCAAGGTTTGCCATGTATCTACTAACCACTTCCACTATAAAGGCAATGCTAGGACATGTAGCAACCATAGCATATATCAGACTGCCAACAGTTGAAGCATATGGTATCTTGGCCACTTCAGCCTCTCATCATCAGATGTAGGGTTGTCCTCTGCACTGAGTTTCACATATGGAGGCAATGGAACCCCAATTATTTTCCCCCCCTCCATATTGAAATGTTGCAAAACCTTGGAGATATACTTTTGCTGAGATAGATAGAGTAATCCGTTTGACCTATCTCTGAGTATTCGCATGTGAAGAATGTGATTTGCATCACCAAGTTCCTTCATGTAAAAGCTGCCATGAAGACTTTGCTTCAGTGAGTCCAAGGTATGAGTATCCCTGCCAGCAATCAGCATGTCATCAACATTAATCAGGCTGCCATCTGCTGCCTTCTTGGTGTACAAGCAGTGATCCACTTAACTTCCATGGAAACCTTGAGACTGCATAAATGTATCAAACTTATGATACCATTGTCTTGGTGCTTGTTTCAGCCCATACAAACGCCTTTTGAGTTTATATACCATCTTCTCTTTCCCTTTTTCCACAAACCCTTCGGGCTACTGCATATATATGTCTTCATGCAGATCACCATGTAAGACTGCAGTCTTTACATCCATTTGTATGAGCTCCATATCTTCAGTTGCAACCAAGCCCAAAATGGTTCTCAACCATCTTAACTACAGGAGAGAAGATCTCATCAAAATCAACTCCATGTTCCTGCTTGTACCCCTTCGCAACCAGTCTTGCTTTATACTTTGGTGAGGAACCAGAAGTAACTTTATCTTGTAAACCCATTTGCATGGAAGGGTTTTTTGCCCTTTAGGCAACTACACCAAGTCCTAAGTGCTATTTTTCTCAAGAGATTCCATCTCTGACAACATGGCTTTATACCATTTCTTGCTGTTCTATCTGTCCATTGCTTCCTTGAAGCAAGACGGTTCACCACAGTCTGTTAGCATGACATAATCAGCCACATTGTTTGCACGAGAAATAAATCTATCAGGTTGTCTGGTAGCCCTAGACGATCTCCTAACAACCCAATGGTCACTGTTTGCTAGCTGTTGAGCATTTTCAGCTTGCTGTCTTGTACTACTTTCCTTTTCTTGGGATCCCATAATCTACACCCCATTTCACCCTCGTCACCATATCCTAGAAAAATGCATTTATAGGACTTTGGCTCAAGTTTGCTGTGTTTTTCTTTACGAATGCGCACAAAAGCCTCATAGCCAAATACTTTCAGATGAGCATATGGTGGCTTACCCGACCAAGCTTCTTAGGGAACTCCCCCTCCAAAGACTTGTTTGGTGACCGATTAATCAAGTTTACGGTTGTCATAACAGCCTCTGCCCAAAAACCATGGGGTAATGCAGCATGAGACAGCATTGTACGGATCTTATCGTGTATAGTCTTATTCATACGCTTTGCAACTCCATTTTGGGGTAGATTATGAGGAGCAATGAGCTCCCTCTTTATCCCTTTGCTATCACAAAATACCTGAAAGGCCTTGGACACATATTCCCCACCATTGTCAAAGCGAAGACACTTAAGTGTCTTATCAATCTGATTTTCAACCAATGCCAAGAATTTTTTAAACTTGTCAAGCACTTCATCCTTGCTACGAATAGGATAAACCCATATCTTCCGTGTAGCATCATCGACAAAGGTGACAAAATATTTCTTTCCCCCCTAAAGATAATCCTGGCATCGGATGGACAACACCACGTCGATCCCCTGTATAGTTGAAGAACCACTTACGATGAGGAGTGACATGAAAGGAAGCACCTGAATCAAGAATCCAAGTATGCATGTCATCATCTGTATCTGCAAGTAAAGCATGTGCACCAAAGTGTGAAAAGACAAAGAGTACGTCATTCCCACTGTCACTGTCATGAACGATTGCATTTATCTCTTTAATTTTGACATTGCTCTTCTTAGGCTGACTCTCTTTCTTCTCTTCCTTGCTATCATCTGTCTTCTTGTCCTTTCCCTTCTCTTTCTTCCATTTGTAGCAGCCACGTTTAAAGTGACCCTTCTTGCCACAATGATGGCATTCAATATCTTTGCCACGTGATTTACTGCGTCCCTTGCTATTAGATTTGCCTTTCTGTTGTGATCTGCCCCTAGTATGCAAAGCACTGGAAGACTTACTGGATGCATTGTTCTGCCAATTCATTTCTTCCATGAGTAGAGCACTCTCTACATCAGCATACAAAAGAATCACATTAGAGTTGCTCATAGCAGTCTTGAATGTATCCCAACACTCTGGCAAAGTGCAAAGCAAGAACGCAGCCTTAAATTCTTCATCAATCAAGAACTTCAAGGCAACCAGTTGGCTGAAAATGGAGTTAAACTTACTCAAGTGAGTAGACATTGTTGTACCCTCTTTCATACGCAAATCCATAAGCCTTTTCAGCCAATACACTTTGCTTGCGGCACTTTTATGTGCATACAGTTCTTCCAGTCGAGTCCAAATAGCATATGCAAAATCCAAACCTTCAATGCTAAACAGCAAGGCATTAGAAATCGATAGCTCGATGGTTGAGCATGCAAGCTCATTAACTCATCCCAATCTTTCTATTCCATGTCTGCGGATTTTGCTCCTTTGGTCTTAATCGGCTTTGCCCGCTTCTTCTGCAACAGGATATTGTAGCACTGTTTTTGCCAGACTACAAAGTTATGTGCTCCTTCAAGCTTCTTAATGTGCATGAGATTACTGCTGTCACTGCTGCCAGCCATGATTTTCAGCCCAAATGTGACCAAAAAAATCAGCAAATCCAGGCCCAAACTATCACACAAGCGGCCAAGGTACAAAAAGTACCAACCAGCAATAAAAGACCACGTAGAAGCAAAAATTTCAGATCTGTAAGTAAATTTTCAGAAGCACCAAACCATGTGCTATAGCATTCCACAACGGATTACAGTTGTTCCAAGGGCAAATACATCACATTACATGAGAAGTCCCAAATTTTAGCTGCAATTTCTATTGTACATGTACCCACGGGCATGAAATTTGACACGCACGATCAAAAGCCCCAAAAAATTTTTGCTCAAAGCATCAACCATACATCTGCATTGTCTCTAACATGCATAGAACATGCCAATTTTGCCAAAATAGAGCAATTCCAGCAAAACCCCCAAATTTTTCCAAGTGCTAGACATCCAAATTGCATTGAATTAAACCCACATGTACATAAAATGACCAAATGGTGCACAAATTTTGCCCAAACAGCAAAAGCCCCAAATTGCAAGGGGTTCAATGTGCATTAATGTTGAGAAATTTGGTAACTTTGAGCCAATTTTTGCATGTACATGAAAAGCCCCAAATGTCGGAGGCAAAAAGTCACAAATTCCTGCAATTTTTGAGACAAATTGTCTTGTCCTACATCACAATCCCCAAATCCGGAAAAAGCCCTAGATTTCCGAGCCAAGATTGAAAAAAAAAAATAGAAATTGTGCTTATGCACACGAACGCCCGGCAACGGGAGAAGAAAGAATTCCAGGAATTTGCCAGAAAAATGACGAGAAGAAAAAAAAATGTCATGTCTGATGCCTGTCTGGGTCCATCGTCAACACTCGCTGCCTGTCAATCACGGCACCGTTGCTCCATCACGCAGCACTTTTGCATCCAACCCCATCACGCATGGCTCCTGTCGACGTTCGTTAGCGCAGCCGTGAAGTCGCCCGCTGGTCCCACCATCCCGTTAGCTGGTCGCTTGTTCCGTTCGACTGGCGTGATGCTTGCAGCAACTGTCACCTATTCACGACTTGTCGCACGCCGTCCAGCAATCTGTTGACTTAGACTTCGTCAGTCCCGTCGCCCGTGATGCCTGCAGCCCAACTTGCAACTGTGACTCTGCCGTCTGACTCCTACACGACTGATGGAGTATTGAACACCTATGCTCTGATACCAATTTGTTGAGCTCAAAGGCGTGAGAATCGAGACACGTAGTGCTTGCTGGCAACAGAGAGACAGAGAGAGAGAGAGTGCAGAGTTGAGATAGAGATTGAGTAAGACTTATGGGTACAATGACGAGTGTAGCTCTTTAGGTTTTTAGATAGATATATGTATGAAAGTACAATGTGCTAAGGGTGTGTTCACACCCGTGCACGTATAAAAGAGCACGATGGCCCTTTATTCCCAACACTTGCCATAGTGGATACCTGTCATAATGCTATAGTTTACCATTAGTGTTCTCAAGGTAATTTCTTGCAAAAAGGTGAGCAATAATTGATTATGCTTTCTAGGGAAGAATAACACATTTAATTACAAAGAAGAGCATGTTTTCCTTCAAGTAGTCCATTCATTCCAAAGATTTTACGGCTTTTCATCAATCACGAGTTGATTTTTATCCACTCTCTTCCACTCTTGGTCAATGATGGAGGTTTCATTCGTGCGTTTCATTCACCTTACCTGTTCACATGTTTGATTTCACCTTGCCCCAGAATCCTTCCTAGCATTAAGGTTTGAGGGGTCAAGGGCATTCAGCGCTGCCCTGATCTTGAAGGGGCCACGACATTTGGCACGTCTCACAATCCATCTTCTTCATCACAGCCAGACCTTATGTTAGGTTCGTATAACCTTTTTGAGTCATATGAGTCAAAAGCCTTTTCTTGTTTCTCCTTTTGGTGTGCAGGATCCGGATGATTTACAACATGTTAACTTTAACAAAGGAGGCTCTCGAAGCAGATACACTCTCTACCATCTAATTCATTTGAGCAAGTAAACCACTCTTTTTAACTCCCTTCCATTCTACCACTATCTTCTCCACATTCTGATCTACTCACATTTTCCTTCCAAAACCTTAGATTACACTCCACTTCCGCTCAAAGCATGCTAGGGGTTGGATCTTCCATCTCCGCTCCTAGCACTTTCTCATTCCTTGTCCCACCGTCCATCTACCCTCCATTCACTACATATCTTGGTGCATCGTTAGGGAAAACACCACCCTTTTACAGTGTATGGACGGTTGTGATGGGCATTCCCTTCACTACTCTTGTACACTCACAACCCCCCCCCCCCGGCACAATCTTTCAGATACAAGGATATCCATTCTCTACTTATGGATTGTTGTCACACATTCCTTGGGTTACTCCTACATAGAGATTTCCATCCTCTGCTCCACATGTTCCTATCTCTCCATCCTGGGCGCCTCGTGCAGATACCATGCCCATATCCAGTCCACCCATGCCCAGATTTGGAACCCTATGCACACTTCTCGTATGCATGGTGGGCACTCTAGGATTGCTTTCCAAGTGTACTCCACCCCCTCACTCACCTTATCACCCATATCCACCCTACCCCCATTATACACCTCTATCTCCTAACACTACCATTCCTATTGCAACGGCCAAAAATGCCTTCATGGGTAAGACTCATTTTAACAGATGGAATTTCACTTGGTCGAACTTTATGCCACAAGTGCTAGAATCTAAGGGTCTTTGGGACCTTGGACATATTGATCTCGATTTTGAGCTTCAAGAGTTTTCCATTAAGGAAGGGGATGATTTGAAAGTCAAGTTGGCTGAATATCAGCGCTTACTTTGCAAGATTTGCGACTATTGGCTCCTCAAAGTCAGACGATGATCAGGTCATGTTCTTGTTGAACAAGTTGCTCGACAAATGCTTCCTTTTTATCCATCACAATATCTCACTACCTAGATTGCGGACCTTCTATGAGTTTAAGTATCAATTCTTGTGTTACGCAAGACTGTACGATCAAGTCCACTAAAACTCCTCCATACCCATCCATTCAGAGGAGCGAGGGTTGGTTGTCTCTTCTTTGGTAGGAAAAACCAACAGTACCAAGAACTCGTAAGATGCGAAGACAAGCCAAAACAAAGGTGACACCACTACCTTCGACGGAACCAAAGAAATACGGCCCCTTTTGCAGCAAATTCCTAAGAAAAATAGGTTTTGCACACATTGCTTGAGGTCGGGGCCACGTGGATGAGAGTGTCGTACCAAGACCCAAGGTCTTCCACCTAAAAAACCGGATTGCTACAACTGCCTCCACTCCAGTTGGTCAGTCAAGGGGGGTTACACCTCCTGTTGCTACACCATCTATTCCATCTGCCCTAGTGGCTACTAGACATGTGGCACATGGACAGCCCTAGCAACCTATATCTTTCACTATTCTTGAAGGATTAGCTGATTGGTCAGCTAGTGGCTCACCATTGTACTTTATGCATCCTTTCATAAGACATCCACTGCACCTTCTAGGACCATTTTTCCACCTCACTATACGTAATGGTGGTCACACACTTAGGCTCTTTCTTTTTAGACTTTCGTTGCATACTTACATACTCATTGCATTGCACTTAGCTTTGTTTTTCTTTATTTTCAATTTTGCTTTTTGGAGCATCTCACTACTCATCTCTGTGCTTGCAGATTTTAATATCTTTTACAAGGTTTTGTATTTCAGTATAGGGCTAATATGCAAGTTTGCACCTATCATTCCTGAGCTCGAGATAGGAGCCGTGTGTCGTTCCTTTCATGGTTCCATCTACTTGGAGTTTTGCTCTTCTATTAGCATGGGGGATTCCCATCTTATGGCAGATCATGCAACATCTCTCTTGATGCTATCATGGCGGTGTCTACTATCCTTGCTCTTCTAGTAGGATTTCATCATCTTCATTCACATGGTTCTCGGCACCACATGAAGACCGACATCATTAGGCTTCTGTTCCTTCTTCAACATCGACATCCAAGTTGAGAGGAGGTTCCTACCCTTCCTGGTATTCTAGTTTCGGTACTTATCTTCGACATTGGCCTTTCTTCCCTTGTTGTACCTTTCCCTATGCATCACATGATTTTATCATCTTTGTACTAGGGTACTTGGGCAAGTGAACAATTTTCCCATAAGGGACAGTATCCAAGTGGCACCTGTTGCATGAGCATTCTTTAGCATGTAGCATACTATGCATCCCATTGTGTAGAGCACCACTAGATGGATCCTAACCTATTTCCACTGGTGAATTACACCACCATTCTTCTTTACATGATACTACCTTTTTCTCATCATCGACATCCTCAAGTGGATGGGTCGACTTGTACTGTTTTGTGATGTGTTGGGTGTATCGTTCTTACTCTCGTCTTCTGGGTCACTGTTACTTAATTGGCCGCCTCCCATAAAATTAATTGTCAAAAAAAAAAAAAGGTTAATGTGGTTTTATCCATGTTTGTAGGGCTTGGTAGGCCATTGGGCAGTTGACAAACACCCTTTGTCTGATGCCCTATCCTCTCAAGGGTGACTACTTGGACTCCCTCGGTAAGATAACCATCACCTTTGTAGTCTTGCAAGGCCACTAGGCAGCCGACGTGTACCTTGGCTGCTTTGGGGTGGGACATCTTAACATAAACATTATATGCCTTTCCTTTCAGCTCAATTTTGGGTGTGAGATGTGATGTTGAGCTAAAACATACTTTACAACTGATTAGCATCTTTAAATAGCCCCAAAACATTCTTAATAATGAAAATTGCAAAATTGGTGTGTGGTTCGAGAGAGTTTTAGTGGTCGTCTGAAACCTAAATTTTTAGGGCACCCTTTAACATCTTTAAATAGACGGGCTGCCCACCATTTAGCCTCATTCCATTCGTTCAGATTCTCACTCCTCTACTGTGTTTAGCCCATCTGTCATCACCAACTCACACACTGCCTTCTTGTGCATTCATTTAACACTCCATCTACTAGACAGCAGTTGGTGGCACCCCTTCCTCCACTCTAGGTGGCTTTTGTTGTTAGCGTTGGATCCTCCCTTCACCTGGCGGCAATTGGCGATCATCTCCACGTTCCTAGCAACTGCATCATTGTTGCATTTGCAGTTGTTGCCAACTACATAAAGCATCATCCACAGCTATCATCTCAGTCTCCTAACTCTTTGGTGATTAGTGTTTGGTGTTTTTCCACCTTTCAACACTCCGACTGGTAGTCACAACACTTAGGATCCACGTTCAACGAACGTCACCCTCCGACACTCCATTGCTCTACCCTTGTGCATTTTGTACACTCTTACATTCTTTTGCAGCATTCATTCACTTCAAAGTTTCTTCTCTCTATGTTTGTCTTTGTGTTTGAGTTTTCTTTGTGTTTGTGTTTGTGTTGTGTGTTTTGCAATTAGGGTTTAAGTTTTGCTTGTTGCATGGTAGCATTGGAATACGTGCATGGGTGGCTCTATGATTGACGAAGGTTGCCGATGCAAATTTAGTCAATGGACAACAAAATAGTTGAGATTCTAGATCTACAAGAGGCTTGCTTTGCATGCAATAACAAAGGCACAATTTGGTCCATGATACAGTTGGAATTTGAGAAGTGCATGCAAGTGTTGTTGACCTAATTTGTGCTTGCATGTGCTTATAATCTAGGAGCAATTGGGGGCTTGATACGGGTGGTCATTAGAGACTTGGATACAATTGTTCTTAACACAATTTGTGTGCAATTGTGCACCAAATGAAGTGGCAAATTGAATTTGATGATGGTTGGTTATAGAGGATAACTTATTACTATTTCAAAAGTTGTTAGAGAATTGGCTTGGTCAAAGCTTAGTTATACAATAGGTGTTTTGGATTTTATGTGAAAAGAAATACCACAAGGGGTGCTGATGTTTTGGGGCCAGCCATGTGTTTGCTCATCTCAGATTTTTATTGAGAGCATTCTAGTCAAAAGTGATAAAGTGCTGAGTTTTCTATTGATAATTTATTTTGTGAATTCATTACTAGCTGTAAATTGTTGTAAATTAGTGCATTTTAGGGTTCCACTACCCTTTGTAAAAAGGAGGCCGGTTGCAAGATGTATACATGTTGGAAATGGAGAGAGAGAGAGAGAGAGAGAGAGTGTGTGTGTGTGTGTTTACGAAAAAAAAGAGTGTGTGTGTGTGTGTGTGTGTGAGTTGAAAACAATTGAGTGTACGTGTTGAACTAAAAGTGATAGAATGAAAGTACAACCTTGGGTCTAAGATCGACCTAACCCCTACTCAACTAAAGTCAACTAACTCTATGTGTGTGTGTGTGTGAGTTGAAAACAATTGAGTATACGTGTTGAACTAAAAGTGATAGAATGAAAGCGCAACCTTGGGTCTAAGGTCGACCTAACCCCTACTCAGCTACTAAATTCAACTAGCTCTAGTACTAACTCTAAATGTAGTGACACAACTTATTAACTTTGTTATATTCACAGTGCAAAGTAATTGACTAGAACATTGGGCACTGCCCATAGAATTGACAAATTCTAATACCCCCTACAGTGCCAATGTGATGGAAGTATAGGAAGATCAATCACAAAGGGTAGTAAGTTGAAGGACTTTCGAAAAACCTAAAACTTCTCACAAGGTAGTGCTTTGGTGAAAATGTCAGCAACATTTTCCTATGTAGGAATATACATCAAACTAATCTTTCTTGCATAGTATCTCTCTCTAATATAATGGTAATGTACCTCATTTTGTTTTGTGCGAGCATGAAACTAACAATTCCATGCCACTGCAATAGCACTCTTGAGTGTAAAAAAGAATTGGTGTAGGACCTTTCAATGAAATCTATAGATCAACCAACAATTTACATAGCCATACACATTCCATTGTTGCTGTGAAGGTTGCCTTGTACTCGGCCTCACAAGACGAGGTAACCACTGTAGGTCGTTTCTTACTTAGCCATGAAATGTGTGAGTGGCCCAGAAAGAAATAGTGTCCACTAGTAGATTGCCTAGTGTCTGAATCACCGGCCCAATCTAAATCACTGCAAGCCTGTAGGTGCAAGTCTCCCCCCAAAGGAAATAACAGAGCATATGACTGAGTACCTTGTACATATCTAAAGATCCACTTGATAGCTTGCCAATGTACTATCTATGGGCTATGCATGAACTTGCCCACATAGGATACTACAAACTGTATGTCAAAACGTGTGTTGCAAAGCTAAATAAGACAGCCAACAGCCTAGCTGTAAATTGTGATATCAAACATCTCTTCACCATCATGCATGGACAGCTTGAGCCTTGGTTCCATGGGAATGCACTTAGTTTTGCAATCTTGTATGTTAAACCCATACAAAAGCTTATCCACATACTGCGATTGCAACATGATGATGCCATGTTGAATCCTGATTTTGGGTGAATTGAATAACCAACAATGAGAAAAAGGAGTGGCTCCCCCAAAAATCCTCATAGCCACATGCTGGGTGCAACTGAATGTAACAGCTGTTGATAGCTTGCAATGCCATGGGCATATTTATTTATTAAACAAGTCAATATTTCTGATAGTGAAATATGACTGTCAATTTTTACGAGCTGGCTTTCGAGTTAGCACTTGCCAACCAAGTGGATAACTCAAAAGTCTTTGCAATATCTGTCCAACCCAAATATGTTACACCAACCACATTCTTTCAGAGGTGCTAATTAGAGTTTGTAGAAATGAATACATAGATCTTCAATGAACCCAGGTAAAGGTAGTGCTGTGCCATTCCCATCAAAGGATTTATTGGCATAAGCTTAGGTAATAAGATGTCTTCAATGAGCAATCCTCCAGTGGTTACAATGTATCTGTAAAGTTATCCATCCATCTGTGCAGAGGTTGGGTTGCAATAATACAGCTAAGGAAGAGCTTTAGTTGACTAATTTCCTGAATATCCATGCTTTCACAAGTTACCCAAGATGTACTGTCCCCACAGAGCCAGCAGATTGCTCTATGCATTTTTTTTAAATCGTATTTTATTTGTAACTTGTGCTATGGGTTCCATTGGAAAGCATCAAAAGGTACATTTATTGGCATAAGTAAGACACCCCGTTGTGTATGCTCTGCATACTTGAGTAGTTTTTTTCATTGTTTTTCCTTAATTTAACAAAGCCCATTGCTGAGGCTGCAATCCCTCAATTTCTCTGGGTTTTCGCACGGCTAAACTTCTCTTTTTTGGTAGTTGTAGTTGATCGAATCTTCACGTAAGTAGTTGTACGTAAGTCGTTTTGTATTTGGACTTTCTCTTTCTTAAATATATGAACAGTCTCCATAGAATTAATGAAGTGCCTTTTTTTTGTGCAGCTTGGTGGTGTTTTTTGATGTTTCTGCCCTATCTACTTGCGATGCACTGCACTTATTGCAAGAAAGTATACTCTGAACAACATCAATCTGGATGGATTTTGTATTCTTCCTAAAGACATTTTTGCAATGTTAAGGATCTTACCCCTAATTCCTTGGTAACTATACGTGTTTGTCTTTTCAGTGTGTGTCTGAGCATCACTGCTTTCTGAGTTTGCTATTTAGCTGCAAATATTTGTCAGGTCGGTTTCAAAGTGAGGTGGACAGTTTTTCTGTCACGACCTTTGTCTCACGAGAACGGACATGTTCCATAAGGCTGTTCTCCTTTTTATGAGACCAGTACATGCGAGAGCTTTGTCTTCAGTCTTAACCCAATTACCTTCATGCATTGTATGCAGGTAGGAGGCTGCTGAATTCAGGGTCCATGACAGCAGTTTTTATTTGGTATTGTGAAAAATAGGATATCTTTGAGCATGTGGAATTGGAATATTATGATTTTAGAACTAGAGAAAGATATCTATCCTCCTTTTAAACATCTGATTGTTTGCGAGAAATCCAGTCTCAATGTTAAGTTTTCACAATTTGATCTGTCAAGAGATTGGTGTTTAATAAAGCTGTCCATAATTTCAACATAGGATTGAGCTATCAAAGTTGAGCATAGTATGGGATTAAGAGAAGATGAAATGTGTGGCATTAATTAGACATCTACCTTAAATAGCAAACACATCTATGTAGTGAGATGCTAAGTGTAGAATAGTCCATACTTTTCAATCTCTTAGGTACTTTGTCATGTTCTGATTAGCCATTTAGCACTAGGGATGGTACGAGTATCTATTAGACCTCTAATTTAAGTCTTCCAAGTTTGTCCAACACATGATATTGTTAAACTAAGTTTGTGTGCATTACAATTGATGAACGTTGTGAATAAGACTCAGTTGATTCCAGCAAAGGTGCAATTGGATGGTTTGGGCTTTATTCTTTAGACGTTTAAAGTTTAGTGTGAGGACCAATTTCACATAAAAATATAGTCAAGGCCAAATGATGTTTTTCAACAATGAGAGAGAGATGTGTACTAATGTCCTTTTAGACAATGTATAGAACAAAGAGATGCACACCAAAATTTACATCCACTTCTAGGTTCCATTTGTGTAAAAGAAACCAAGGTCCCAATAGCACAACAAGAAAACTAACTATGAAAGCTATCATCTAAAAGTAACACAATGCTCGAGTTTCTTGAACACCTTTATGATGACATTGCCACCTCAATAAATTGCTTATTCCCTTTCTTTCAAACTACCTTCATCTTATCAATTTCATGCAGTTGTGTTTTGAGTTGTGTTGGTGTAAGTTCATTTGTAATCCATAAGTTGATTCCCTTTTTTAAAAATTATTGCTTTATTACTTTATCTTACATACTTCTAAACTCCAAAGTTGCATGATTCTTTCTTTGCTTGATGATTTTCCATGGTGTCTTGCTCAAAGGGTCCAAGTAGCCCATTCAATAGACTTTGACAATATTTTATGTGTGACATATTCAACAAAGTTTAGAAGTACAATCACATCCTAAATACTAAAGATTGGAAGGATAACTCACAAATCCCTCACAAATATAAATACTAGTGATATATGGATGCCACTTGTACTAGGGTTCATAAGAAGTCCTTATCATGGTGAGGTTCAAAATAGATTCTTGGGTTTTGCTTTTTATTTTTCCTTCTAAAATTATAAGTGAATATGTCAAAATTTTATTTGATTGTGGTGTTGAATGGCTTGAGAAATTTGGTACTCCACCTATATGGAAGCTCAACCTCAGATTTGTGATGTATCAAGAATGGAGGATGGTATGCACACTTCACTATAACAAACACCTTGTTCACATGTGATTTCTTAAGACACATTTGGAACATGGATGTAGCGGTTGTGGAAGGAAAGTCTTCATTGAGAGAGTTGCATCAGCATCCTAGAGGGTTCAAAATCATTCGATAATTGGAGTGAAACTTGAAATGTACACACGTGCCAAAACAAAGGCTTTGAGTCTTTAACACAATATTGTTTGTAAGAGAAAAAAACTTATAGCAAATAATGATTCATACATAATAAGAAATGTAAAATCCAATAAGCAAAATGTATGAATGAAAGCATGAACAATTGATGAAGCTATCTCCTCAATCCAGTATCACTAAAGAACAATTGCCATCAATAGCTTGATGCTTTAATATGCTCTGTGTGTGTGTGTGCGCGCGCGCTCTCTCTCTCTCTCTCTCTACTACATGAGATCAAGCACTCAATAACAAAGTAATGTAAAGTATAACATGATCAATAAGATCAATATAAAGCAACTCAATAACCATAATGATTATGTAAGCACTATCCCAAAACAAGCCACCAATATACACTCACAAGTAGGCACCAAGGGTATAGTACTAATTGAGACCAATTGACAATAAATGGATGTATGTGGGAGTTTTAAATAAGGGGGCCTTATATTGGTTGCAAATGTAGGAGACTTGAGATATTTGTTGGTACTAGAGCAAAGAGTATTTGTTATGAATGCTTTCCTAAAGAAAGCCCTAACGCTTGATAGAATACCGTGCATATTTCTAATACGTAATGCACCTTCTCTCAAATCTCTTATTCTTTGCATGTCCCATTCAAATCTATGACTTAGTTTTAGGCACATGTAAGTTTAGAGGACATGTCTTGCCCTTCAATAAGACATCTAGATGTACAAAGGTTATGGATTGATATGGAATGCATATTAGAGACATTGTTCCAAAGTTTGATCCCCGTGAGCATTTTAAACCTAGATTTACCAAGAATGATTTCATATTCTCTTATCGAGAAGACTTTGGCACACCACGAGTAAATATCTTAAGTAATTATATGGATCATTCATAGTAGCACATTTTTTTTCAAGCACATTTTAGATTTTTTTTGTAGCAGCGGTCGGAACAACACTTGACCTCTTTTGAATATACTCTTCTTACAAATACCAACTACCTTGGAATATGACTTAAATATTTTGTATTCACTTAAGTATTTCAACATCATACTTGGGGCTCATTTTTGCCATGATATTTTGATATCAAGACATATTCCAAATCTACTCCTTAAGCTTGTTTAGCTAATATCTATATTGCACATCCTTTATATTGAAAATGACATGTTAGGGTAAACTGGGTTAAAATGGCACGTGCTAGGTACAAGTGGGTGGATTGTGTGCATGACAAAGTGGATAGTGAGTTAGTAGATTTTGGCATGAGGATCATGGTCATTATTGCAACAAACTATGTAATGTCACTACGCACAAAGGCATAGATATCCCACTAGCCACAATGTAGTATTAGCTCCTTATGTATACAGGGTGCAAGAGTAGACTTTTGTGAAATGATTGGTAACTCAAGCACATGAGCCTAAACATTTCGAGTTGTTAACATTAAGTTTTTTAATGTACTTGTTGAGGTGTAGGGTTGCTTATTCTATAACATTGTGGTTGTGTAGGTGCTACGTTGTATTGACTTTTACATATATAAGCTTAAATAACCTTTCCTATTTGTTCTCAAAAAGATGACTTGTAAGGTTGATGTAAAATGATAGCACCATTTTATCCCCCTTTTGATTTTTCTTCATTAGAGCTCTCACAAGGAACATTTCAATCACATAGACTCATGTTTTTAGCACTTTCAATCCTTAACTTTGCATATGCATTCATCAAGTCTAAGTTGAGCATGCTTGCTCACAAGTTAGTAGATCTTGGGAACAAAACTATATCTATATTGCAATTTTGAATTTTGAGATAGAACTCCACTCAAAAAGTAAATTTGTAATTTAATATAACTTGTTGCAAATCTATATAAGCTCATTTACCACAAAATGGGAATCATTAAGTGAATTTGTAGAGCTTTGAGAATGCTATAAGAGAATTTGTATGGTTTTACCTTAATATAATAGGACCATATCTCCTCTTTTCATGTTAGTCATTCTTTACTTTCCTATGGTTCAGTTATACTTCTAAACATGCATTAGCTAATAAGCATTGAATCACATCTTATTGAGGTACTTTAATTCTTGTAGCCTCTCTTTGTACTAATTGCTTCAAAATCCAAAATTATTTTCTTGTGTTTGGGACTTTGAATAGTGTGAGCAACCCCATACCTTGGGGTAGTCACATTTACAAATGTACTTATCATGAGAGGTAACTAGTGATATATATTTTGTTTCTATAACTTATAGATGCATAGGAAGCACATGCATCCTTGTACAAGGGGATGCATAAATATTTTGTTTATTAGAGATAATACTAAATTTAGATAAAAACTAATTGTACATAGGGGCTTAAAAGTATGTGATATGGGTAGTTCTTAATGTGACTTCCCCAATCTTTATACCAAAGGTAAGACTACATGGAGTTGTGATAGTTTCCACATCATATGAAGTATGGTGTACCCAAAGACTAGAAGCAAGCTTACACTTCCAATCACTATGAATAGCTTGTGACATCTTTGTTAGATTGTAAATAAGCCGCACCTTTTGTGGAATTTTTTGTCACATGTGGATAAAGTTATTAGATTGCACAAAATGCAATGATATAGTCAAGTTCAAGTAAAATGCTAAGCTTTGAGAACCTATGTTCCACAATCATTTCCTTTGTATAGTAGAAACATGAGGCATCACACTTGACAATACATGATTGTTTACCCAAGTGAACCCTTTTTGTGCACTCAATGATTTTTTTTTCTTGAAGGGCATACCACTTTTATGTTACCATATCTATAATGATGTGGGTGAACACCGTCAATGTACTTTTCCCCCTCATTAGGTTATTGTCTCCCAACCTTGTATATATACCTATTTTGCTCTAGGGTAAGTTTTGCAATCTAGTTTTTCCTTTTCTATATTGTCTCCCAACCTTCTATACAACCTTTACAAATAGGTATATATTCTTCTCTCTCCACTTTTGCAATCTAGTTTTGCCTTTTTTGTATTGTCCAACCACAAAGTATTTGCTCAGATTCCTTCCATCTCCTCATTTAATAACCCTTTTTAAACCAAATTTATATTAAATATGAAATGACGAGTGTGGTGCTTGATTTTTAGTGCAAAATGGTTAGTAGGTACAAAGTAATTCATTTTTAAAGGAAAAATAAGGAAAAAAATAAAGCTCCTTTTAAGATATTTTGGGGATTTTTCATATTCCTACTTTTGGTCGACAAACAAACATGTTGATTAAATTTTTAATTTTTTAGAAATGTATTTGGAGGTAAATTTGAAAATTTTTTAAATTCCAAAACTTTAGGCCATTCCTTCACTCTAAGCCATTCCACTATAATCTTTTCTCTGTGTTTATCCAATGTATCTTGGCCTCTCCTACTCACCATCAATCTATTTATGTCTATGCACTCTCCCTTTACACTCAACTATTCCATTTCTCTTGACATCTCTGTGTGTCTCTCCATCCTACCTTCAATCACTAAGCTACCGACTTTCCTTTGACATCTTTGTGTGTTTGTTTCTGCCTCTCTACTCTACCTCCATAGATATCAAAAACCCACATTTCTGTTGAACTCTCTATGTGTCTATTTGTGTCTCTCTAATCTACCTCCATAGAATCAAGCACCTTGATACCATTAACATATGTGTGTATTTTTCTATGCTTTTTGAGTTTGCCTCAATAAACATCAAATCCCTATTTTCATTAACGTCTTTGTATGTTTATCACTGTGTTTATATGTGCCTCTCCAGTCTACCTCCAGAGATTCGACTCTATTTTCACTAACATGTCTATATGGTCAATCTCTACATGTCTATCTGTGCCTTTTTAGTTTATCCCCATTAACATTTACCCAAATGATCCCCTAATCAATAAACCCCCCATTTTCTTAGGAATTAGAAACTTGGTGAAATATGTGTGTTGAGGGTGAAAATTGATAGCTTGCTTGCACTAGTTGGTGCAATGATCAAGCAAAAGCATGTGTTCATAACCTACCACAAGCGATTGCAAAAAAACTATCATTATGTCATTAGGACACATCATCTACAAAATACAATGGCTAATAGAAGAAGTGATTAGGTTTTAACTCTCTATCTTATTCATTGAGTTTCCAATCTCTTGTTGTGTAGGAAAGATGGTTGGTCAAAAGATAGCGGCAAAGAAGCTTCCTCTCAGAGCTCTCAATTGTGTTAAGCTCAATGGAGCATCTAGTGGCTTAAATGCCATCTTTGACAATAGCACTTTATAGCTTGCCAACAAATCATCCTCTTCTCAACCTAACCTAGCTTCCTTAAGCCGCCTCAAGAAGGGTCCTCCTCAACATCCCCACAAGAAGTGCAAGTGGAGGCTAAGTATAGTGGCCCTATGAGAAATCACGAAGTAACAATGCTCTTTCAATCTCATCATTCCAAAGACAAGTTTCTCAAAACTTGTTTATGAGATTGTGTAAGATGTATCAAAGAGAAAGTAATAGATGATTTCTATCACAAGGTCAAGATAGAGTCAATCACCTCACCAAAGAATGTATTCACGCTCTATAAGGGGCTACAATGGCCTTTTTGGTAGTTTGACTAAAAACTGTTGTACTAGCTTTGAAGTATGAACAAAAATTTTGTTTTCAATCTTCACTCTTAGCTTAAATGCAAGTCTTCTTACTGTATTTTTTCTATAAAAGTACAATTTTTTAAATTATTGTCAATATCAACATGAAATGAGGCCTTTTATAGTGTACATGGATCAATAGTTGCAAGATTAATTCCTCGATTATCGATCCATCCATAATTTTGAATAGGATAAATTTGAAATGCCAAACCATATCGAAATGTGATGAAATTTAATGTGTACACCCATTAGGTGCCCAAGAGTATAAAAAAAGTTTTTAAAAAGCCAAAAAGACCTTGTTTCAAAGTTTAGCATTTGGGGCCATTTTTGTGCACATTAAGTTTGGTCGCATTCTGATAAAAGGTGATGGCTTTCATATGATGAATCATATATGTGACACTATTTATAGTTGGTTTTAGGTTTTTAAAGGGTTTTAAGTTCAATATTCTTCTCATTTTCATATATTACTTTCACTCTTTTCTCCTTAGCTTGCTCCTATTCTCCATTTTGCTCTCCCTGGGCTTGCACGATGTGCACCAATCAAAGCGCTCGCTGTAACCCCAAGACCTCACGCACTATTCCCCTTGGTGCATTAGCTATAGTAGGTGCAGCACCCTCTTAGACTCCATGCAAACCTTTGTAGAAGAAGAAGAGAAGATCGAGTCAGATATTATTGGCCTACGAGAGATAAGGTAGATATAATGCAGGTATAAGCTTCTAATATCCAAGGCACTATTCCAAAAATTTGTTTGGGAGATCCTACAAGATTTGCAACACACAAGCATGGGGAAGTTTTGTGACCAAGCAACAAATGGTCCAACACCATGGAAGTGGACCACAGCATCAATGCAAGCCTTGCAGATGGGGGAAAAGGCATATCTTATCGACCTCTTTGATGACACATGGTAGCCATCCCTGCAAGGCAAGTCATTGTGACAAATAAGGATATGAACTTCATTATTTACATTCATCAAGGCAAGGGACCTCGGCCTCATGGTACTTAGACATGAGGTTTTATTATGTGCCGCATTATGCATGGTATGAATTATATGTGATTACATTGAGTGTAACCACATGTTGTCATACTAATGCAAATTATGTATCTATTTGGTTCTTAGTCACCATAACTAAATATACCATGCATGTATATAATGGATTTGCATTGCGCTATTGCATAAATACATACGATGTGCTATTGCATGTAAATACATATTAGTATGTCACATTATTATCATATGCATGTACACCACATATATTTTTAATAATTTCATAATTATTCAAACAAAGCAAAGTAGTTTGTATTGACCAAATAAGATACAAGCTTAGCTGATAGAAGTGACTAATACAAAAGATATGTAAACAAACCCTAGGTCAAGAAACTCAATGTTTATTTGATTTCTTTGATGCCCGAGATGAGGGATCTTTAGATGCAGACAACAATGGTCTCTTTAACTTAAATATGATGAGCTTACTCTTCAAATCTTCCCATAGGAGAAGGGGACATACTCCTTATCAAGCTCACCCAAAGTAGCAACTTTGTAGAGTGCTCCACCACGCACTTCATCGAACAACTAAAGAAGTTTCTTGTGCTTCACGAGAACCATCTTCTCCACGCTAGAGGTTTTAGGCATTCTATGAAATAGTGCAAACTTTGTTAATGCTCGAATCTTCATTATTGTCTCATCCCCTCCAAGTGAGCACTTCTTGTGGAAGATGAGGACATGAGCAATAAGGCGGTCGATGTACTCCTTCATATAGCAAAGTCCTTATGCTAGTCTACACACCTTGATCCTCCTTAACACAATGCAAACTCATCGGTGTAAAAGTATGTCTTGGATCACATTGTAAAGTATGTACATCAGCTCCACAAGCTCAAAGGATGATGTACTTGTAGCATTGCCCATAGGTACAATGTATGCTCTACCCATAAAGCCACATGGGCCAAGCACCTATTAACCACTTTTTGCTCATTTTTCCCATGTTGCATGCCCTTTAGACAACCCAAAAG